>NW_022196906.1:15703658-15704922 GCF_008632895.1 Mastomys coucha
AAAAAAAAAAAACAAAACAAAACAAAAAAAAGTTTATTTTTATGAGTACACTGTAGCTGTCATCAGACACACCAGAATAGGGCATCAGATCCCATCACAGAAGGTTGTGGTTGCTGGCAATTGTCCTCTGGAAGAGCAAGCAGTCAGTGCTCTTAACCTCTGAGCCATCTCTCCAGCCCCCCAGAGTTGGAACTTTTTACTGAAGACTCTGAGAAACCAGGAGGCCATGAGTGGTTTTGTTGTTGTTTGTTTATTTGTTTTGGGTTTTGTTTTTGTTTTTTCTTTTGTTCATTTGTTGAAGTTTTTAATGAGGCTTTTGTTCATGGCATATTGTGTAGAGGTCAGAGGCCAATGTTTGGGAGTTGCTTCTGACTCCCAATTCCTTGTTAAAGCAAAGTATCCTTGTTTCTGACAGTATATCCTGGTCAGCTGCTTATGAACTTCTGGGTGATTCTCCTATTTCTGTCTTCTGTCTCCCTGCAGAAGTGCTGGGATTACAGATACAGGCCATCTACCCAGCTTTTCATCACATGAAAAGTTCTGGGGATGTAACTCGGGTCTGTAGGCTTGTATAGCTAATGCTTTTACCCAGAGTCATCTCCCAGCCCATTTTGATTTTTGGATCCCTCTGTAGCCCAGGCTGACCTATAACTCATCATGTATCCTACATTGGCTTCAAACTCAAGGTGATCTTTAGCTTCTCAAACGCTAGAGATTAGGTATGAACCTCTACACCTGGCATGTTGGTTTAGAGAACGGTCTCACTATGCTGTCCAGGTTGGTTTTGAACTCATGAGTTCAAGTGGTCCTCTGACCTGTGCCTCCTATGTATACACAGTAAGGATGATGGTAAGCGAAGGAAAGCCCCATGGTTGGACTGAGATAGAAGGGCTTGACTAGTAGGTAGTTACAGAGGCTTGGCGTGTCCCCTGGGACTGTCTGCGCAGGGACTCCTGGGCCTTAGGGTCCCTAGACCCTGATGCCCTAGGTAGGTAGGCAGCAGGGCTAGGGCCTGTGTTAGAGGGGTTTTCTGGAAGCTAGTTAATAGGGTAGCTTGCATCCCTTACCCATCTACATCCACTTGTTTCCTTCCATGTTTCCTAGCTTCTGATGATGCCCATGGCTATGGGAGCCTCTAAGTTCTGGAGCTGTATATCTGCCTAGACACATCATCCTACCCCTCAGCTTGGCTACCTTCTTCCTATAGAAGTGGTTCCCATCTGTGGGTCTCGATCCCCTTGCCAAACCTCTATCCCCCCCCCCC
>NW_022196906.1:15705150-15705734 GCF_008632895.1 Mastomys coucha
AGGACAGCCAAGGCTACACAGAGAAACTCTGTCTCGAAAAACCAAAAAAAAAGAAAGAAAGAAAGAAAAAGAAAATCATCATAACAGTAGCAAAATTACAGTTTTGAAGGTAGCAATGAAAATAATATTGGCGTCACCACAACATGAAGAGCTATATTAAAAGCTCCCAGCATTAGAAGGTTAAGAACCAGTCAGTGCTCTATAGGCTCCCTGCACTCACTGAGGGGTTTTTCCTAGTCTCCTAGCCAAGCTGGGTTTGGTGTATATCCTGGCTTGCCTAGCTTAGTGCCATGAGTCCCTCATGTTTGTGATGGGAAGTTATTAGCTATGTCTGGTGAACAGATGAGGACATGAGTAGACAGAGGGCTTAACAGTATACCTTTGATTCTAGACATGACAGTCCTGTGAAGTAAACCTGGCTCTCTGCCTATTTTTGTCAATAAAGTTGTATTGACACAACCATGGTTATTTGTTTACTTATTGAAGTACTGCAGGCTGAGTGAGTCATGATGACACAGATCATCCTTTCAGAAAATTTCCCTTTCTTTCTTTCTTTCTTTCTTTCTTTCTTTTTTTTTTTTTTT
>NW_022196906.1:15705816-15714363 GCF_008632895.1 Mastomys coucha
AAATCCACCTGCCTCTGCCTCCCAAGTGCTGGGATTAAAGGCGTGCGCCACCACCGCCCGGCCTCTTTCTTTCTTTCTTTCTTTCTTCCCTTCCTTCTCTTTCTTTCCTTCTTTTGTTCTTCTTTCTTAAATAATAGTGTTTGATGAGGCCCAGGGCTGAACACATGCTCAGCAACAGTTTTACTACTTAGCTACACTCCTAGAATAGCTGTAGTATTTACTACTTGGCTCTTCTGTAGAGAAATGTGGTCACTCGAGGATTCTTTCAAGTCCTAGCACATTGGTCAGGAACAGGAACTCTGATGAGATTCACCAGAGTTGATTTCACTGTTGAATAAGATTCTTAATCTCCCTCATCAAATTGGTGACAGAATGACTAAATGTGTGCATGTGTGTGTGTGTCTGTCTGTCTGTCTGTCTGTCTCATGGCAGAAATGAGGGGTTTGTGGTATGGATAGATTGAAATTTTTTGTAGGGAGCAACACAGACCGTCTTGAAAGTCTTCCTGTCATGGGGAATTTGTTTATGCCCTGTGCAGCTGTCCCTTGTCACCCTAGACTCTTGTTCCTTGGCCACAGAACTTGAAATGATCAGACTCTGACACCCAGACTGGTGTCCTCAGCATTGTTCAAACCGCTGTGCTCAGGACCCAATCTTCGTGCTCTGTTTGACACCCACTGGACCTCACCAGACAAGGAAGGTTACTATCCACTACCACAGCGCCTCCTAGAGACTCTGGAGAAGGGAATCAATTCTGGTCTGAGGGACTGATGGTAACCAGCACATCCAGCTCACCCCTGTGTGTGTGTGTGTGTGTGAGTGAGTGTGTGTGTGAGTGAGTGTGTGTGCGCGCGCGCGCGTGTGCGTGTGCGTGACACAGGGAGCCGGTATGATGTTACTGTTGGTGTGCATGCAGAGGCATGTATTTGCATGGAAACGAGGAGGACATAGAGTCCTGCTCTATCACCCTGCCTTATTTCCTTGACACTGAACCCAGCCAGCTGGGGTTACAGGCATACATGTGACCATACCTGACTTCTCACATGGGTGCTAAGGATTTGAGCTCAGGTCCTTATGCTATTGCAGCAAGTGATCTTAACCACTGAACTGTCTCACCACTTTTACCTCCCTGTTTTTGTGTATGTGTTTTTGGTTTGTTTCTTTGAGACAAGGTCTATGTTGCCTTAGCTGACCTGGAATTCATTATGTAGACCAGGCTAGCCTCGAATCACATCTACTACCATGCTTAGCCTTCTCCTCTCCATTTAAAAAAAAAAAAAAGTTTTTTGAGATAGGATCTCACTCTGCAATCCACAATAGCATGGTATGCAGCTCAGGCTGACCTTGAACTCACTTCAGTCGTCCTGTCTTAGCTTCCCAAATGGGGAAGTGAGCCACTGCCTGAGTCCTGAGTCCTTTCTTGCCTTGTCTTATCCTGTATCTTTCTGCTGCACATTTCATAGCCTGAGGCAGTTATGGAGAAGGCTGGGGTGGTTTGTGGCAAATAACACCCTGGAGCTTTTCTGAAACCTGGGGCTGCAAGCTCCTGCTGTAGCTCTCTCACCAATTGCTGCATTGACATTGCCAGGGGATATTTACCTGACCAGTAGCGGGCCTGAGGTTATAGGGACACTTTAAGGCTACCGACTCATCCAGGCTTCAACTGCTCCTTAGAGGACCCTTGCTCTGCAGCTCCATCTTACGGTGTGGGATGTCTTCTCCATCTAGCCACAGGATTGATTGCCTGGGCCCATCTCTGGAAGAGAGTTGGGAGATGAGAAGGCTAGGATGTGCAAAGACCAGACTGAGCCTAGAGGGCTGGGTGTGCTGTGTCGAGGAGGGATGCTGTACAAAGCTGGGGCTCTTCAAAAGGAACATTTTGTTGTTTGCTTTTGTTTTATTTTTTTAGTTCTGGAGATGGAACCCAGGATTTTGCATGTGCCAGCCAAATACTTCACAGCCAAGTTTGTACTCCAGGCCTCCTAAAACAGGATTTGAAAAGCAGGGGACTGTGGTGTTAGTTTGCATGGGTGCATCAGAAAGGTTCCTGGTGCTTTCTTTCAAGAGGAGAGGCCTGAGGGGCCAGCTGTGATGATCAGAAAATGCAGACTCCTTTATCAGTGCCCCAGTCCTGCCCCTGTTACCACCCACCACAGGTGCTAGTGCTATAGCTGCCTGCTTGGAGCACATAGGGCAACTGGGCATCCCAGGATCTTATCAGCCAGACCTAGCCCAAAGATCACCTTCTACTCTACAAGGGGTATAGTCCCAGGCACTAAGTCTGGGTCCCTGTGTTTGGGCCAGTGGACAACCATCATAATCTCAGACAGACCCTGCTCCTAGGAGGTGACACCTACTCCCAGAGCCTGACTCTTCCATGAGCTAGACAGAACAACAGGGTAGCCATGGCCCCTGTAAGTACTGCAGGTCCCCATGCACTGTACTATCAGATAGGGCTCAATTTTCTTTACTGAAGTGACAGCCCCTTAAACTAACATGAACCATTTTAAAGTACAATTCAGTAGCATTGAGCTTATTTGGTGTTAAGTAACTATGACCTTTAGCTATCTCCAAAACCCTGTCATCACCCCAAAGGAAACCCCACACCAGGAAACTCTTGCTCTCCTACTGCCTTCTTGGAGCCCTGGCAACTAACTGAAAGTCTATCCCAGCCACTTTGGGTACACCCTTCCTACTGTTTGACTAAATGCAGTACTTACCACACAACCTTTGTGGCTGGCCCCTTCTTTTGACATAGTATTTCTGGTAGTGTTCCAGGTTGTAGCAAGTCTTGACTTTGTTTCTCTCTGTGCTTAAATAATACCATTATCTGATTTTGTTTATCTGTTCATCAGTCGATGGCATTTGAGTTGAGTCTAGTTTTGACTATTGGGAATAGTCCTCTGTCTCTCTTTCTCTTTCTATGGATGGATGGATGGATACTTTCCTTCTAACTCTGATTTCCCTGCCTCCACCTCCCAAAGGTTTTTTTTACATCTGCATACCATTCCTACTGTTTTATGTTGTCCTGGGAATGGAGGGAGTCTAGGGCTTCCTGCTTTTTGCCAACTAAGCCCCAGCAGCAGCATGTTCTTTTCTTTCTTTGAGATCTTGCTCCAGGTTAGCTAGGACATGGCAAGCCTCTTGGCCTCAGCCTCCTGACTGACTGGACTGTTAGACCAGCCGCCGTACCTGACAGTTTGCATACAAGTATTTGTTTGAAGCCTTGCCTGCCCTGCTTTGTGGGGACACACGTGGGCATGGAGTTGCTGTGTCAGATGGCCACTTGGCCACATCTCTCCAGTCACTTGCTTCATGCTACTGTTAATTTAGGGACATTTTGTAGACACTGAGCAGTGACATCTCAGGGTTGTTGCGGTTATTTATTTTCATTTTTGTTTTGTTGTGTTTTGTTTGTTTATTGCTGTGATAGACTCTAGGGCTTTGTGCTTGCCAGGTAAGTGCTCTGCCATTTTTTTTTTTTTTTTTTTTTTTTTTTTTTTTTTTTTTTTTTTTTTTTTTTTTTTTAAATCAGGGCCTCAATGTGTACCTCAGGCTGGCCTGGAATTCAAAAATCAAAACTGTCCTATTTTCAGGTGTTAGACTTCTAAGGGACAAGTATGTACTTGGGTTATTTTGTTTATTTTGTTTTTGAGATGGAATCTTGTTATGTGGCTTAGGCTAGTCCTAAATTTCTAGGTCCAAGTGGGTATGCTTCAGCCTTTCTGTGAACTTACAATTTTTAAATTATAATTTTGTAAAGATTTATTTTATTTATATGAGTACACTATAGCTGTCTTCAGACACACTAGAAGAGGGCATTGGAATCCATTACAGATGGTTGTGAGCCACCATGTGGTTGCTGGGAATTGATCTCAGGACCTGTTCTGGAAGAACAGTCAGTGCTCTTAACCTCTGAGCCATCTATCTAGCCCTGCTTGCTTCTTTCTTTCTTTCACTCTATTTTGGCTCCTCACTATGCTTGGAAACATCTTCTGCCATATTTTTACCAGCATCCCATTTTGCTACTTATTTGGTGAGCCATGTGAGAGCAGTCATAATGGTCCAGTAAGCTCACTGATTGCTGCATTCAGGATTGTAGGAATATTGGTGTTCTGGGGCTGTAGCTATAGCTAAGTTGGTGGATACCCACCTAACATGCACGAAGTCCTGAGCTCTATCCCAGTACCACATAAACCAAGCACACAGGTATATACCTGTGATCCCAGCAGTTGGTGGGATGAAAGGCCAGAGTTTAAGGTCATCCTCAGCTGCACAGTTACAGGTAAGCCTGGACTACTCAAGACCCTGTCTCAAAAAGGCATGAGGCAATATTCTTGGAAGCCCACAAAACCAGTGTCTCATTTCACACCCTCCATGTGGTGTAATAGAGCTAGGCCTGGTCTACTGGGCCCTTAAATGGCTGTCTTTCCTGTTATCTTCTTCATTCTACCATAGCTGTCAGTAGTTCTCTCACTTGATATTGACCATTCCTCAGGATGGCTCTGCCCATGTTCTCAGCATCTGTCTTAGTTCATATGGGGACAGGATGTCTCTGGTGCCCAGGCCTTCTCCTGGGAACATGTTTTCTTCACCTACTTACTAGACACTGAGCTCCTGGGGAGCTCTCCCTTAGCTCTCCTTTATTAGAGAGACATAGGCAGGCACAATACCCACAGAACTTCAAAGTGGTTATGAGGCATTTCCGAAGAATCTAGAGATGCCAGAAGGATGGGGACAGAGACAGCTAAAGCACGGTAGTCACTAGGACTCTGTTATTCATGCCATCACCCACTCTCTTTTGCAGATGAAGATGTGTGTGTGTTCAAGTGCTCAGTGTCCCGAGAGACAGAGTGCAGCCGTGTGGGCAGACAGTCCTTCATCATCACACTGGGCTGCAACAGCGTCCTTATCCAGTTCGCCACACCCCATGGTATGTGTTTTGGCCCTGCGCTAAAGCCCAGGAGATGGAGGAATGGTCATTTAATAAAAGTGTCATCATACAAACATGAGGACCTGAGCTCAGTCCTTAGCACCACATGAAAAGTATAGTATACTTGTAATCTCAGAGGGAGGGAGATGGAGACAGGTGAATCTCCATAGTTCACTGACCATCAGGCCTTGCTATCAGAGCTCCAGGCTAGAGAGAGAGAGACTGCCTCAAAAAACAAAGTGGGGGATTCCTAAGGAATGATACCCTCCACCTAGAAGTGACATCTTGCCTCTACTCCACATGCACAGGTAACACACACACTGTGCACTTGCATATGCCCAATACCTTGGTATACACTTGTAGCCCCAGATGCTGAGGAGGCTGAGGCAGAAGGAAGGATCCCTGCCTAAAGATAAAAGTAAGTTATAGTTTATAGTCATGGCTAGGTATGGTGGCACATGTTCATCATCTCAGCTTCTCAGAAAGCTAGGATATGAGGATCACTTGAGCACAAGAGTTTGAAACCAACCTGAGCAGCTTCATAGCAAGACCCTTGCTCTAAACAAGAAGGAAAAAGCAGCCCCATGAAGAGACTTTTAAACATATGCCCTGCACTAGTACCTCACTGGCTGCTGTGAATCCTCTGGGTCTCAGTTCTTTCTCTCCGAAAGGGCCTACCTGACTCTCTTGCCATACCTAAGCCTTCCAGAAAGCTGGTTGAATTAAGCCTGAGGCCAGCTTTTCCAGCTGTGTCTAACCTTGGGCAGACTGTAGGTTGGACCATAAGGGAGGGGTAAAAGGTAGGTAGAGGTTTTGCTCTCATTAGAGAAGCTGCTGGGGGCTCTGATCAGGCCTGTCATTAGGCATGAGAAGGATACATGAAGTTGCTCAGGATGGCTTGTTGAAGTCCTGGTGAGCAAAGCTCTGAGGCCTTGAGCTTTTGAAAGCAATGGCCAGGCCTGTAACTGTCGTGTGACAGACAGGTCTTGGTCTGTGGAATGCTTGGTGAGCCTGGTGGCTGTTGCAGGGGCTTCACTGTCTGAGCAAGAGAGGTCACCTGTGCATCTAGTAGAGCTGTTGCAATGTGTAGATCAGGCTGCCCTGTTGCCTTATCACCTACACAAGCATCCTCAGACTTTCTGTTCCTTTTCATTTCTCTTGCCCTTCTTCTCCCCTTTGTTTCGCTTCCTTGTAATCCTAACACTTAGGGAATTGAGGCAGAAATACCAGGAGCATAAGGTTAACTTCAATTATGTACAAATCTGAAGAAAGCCTGTGTGCATGAGATACTGTCCAAGAAAATTGAATTGTTTCAAATTTGAGGAACTAGAATGTAGCTCAGTGGGTTAGCCCTTCCCTGACATGTGTGAAGTCCTAGCTTCATCTCCAGCCAGCACTGCCTGCAATCTTAGTACTCGGGAAGTGGAGGCAGAAAGACCAAGAGTTCGTCATCTTCAGCTTCATAGCAAGTTCATCGCCAGCCTGGGTTACACATCTGTCAATTTTAAAAAATATTTTTATTAGACACAAGAATTGTACACATGTGTGGCCTGAGCTAAATAAACACAGCTCTACATGTATAGGACAGCATAGCTCATGGAAGGGACACTCAGGGATAGTTGAGTCATTTCAGGAACATCTTAGAATGTATTCCTAATAGAGAAGAAGGGTCTGCCAGAATCCCAATTCATTGTTGACTTGTTTAATTTGTATGCATGGGTGTGAATGTAAGTGTGCTTGAGTCACGGTACATGTGTGGATGTGAGTTCTCACCTTCTGCCTTACTGTTTACCACTGAGCACACCAGGTTAGCTGATCCACAGGTTTTGGGGAATTTTCTCATCTCTACATTTAAAGTAAGAAACAATGCTATTACATCAGGTTTTTATGTGGCTTTGGGGGTTCTGAACTTAGGTCTTCATTCTTGCATGGGAAGCACTTTACCCACCAAGCAATACTCCCAGTCTCCAAATTCATTGTCCAAGGTCTGGAGAGGTGATTTAACAATAGTTTGCGGCACAACTTGATAACCTGAATTCAGTCCCTAGAAACCACACAAAGGTAGAAGGAAGGATCACCTCTATACACTGTCCTTTGACTCTGTATCCATGCATGGTCTGTCTTCTCACACATGACATACATAGTAATAAGGAAAAGCTTTGGGTTTGCGGTTTTGTGTGTGGAAGGGGTTGTTTTGATTTTTGTTGGTTGTTTTGTTTTTCTTTTTTTTTTTTTGAGGCAGGGTTTCTCTGTATAGCCCAGGCGGGCCTCCAACTGGATCTCAGTTTGCCTTTGCCTCTACAGTGCTGAGATTCAAGAAGTGTGCCACCCAGCTAAAGATGTATTGGAGATACTATCATCAGGGACTACCACCCACAGTTAGATTATAGATTTGGAGCTAGGGGCAGGAGATGGCTCAGCAGGTAAGAGCACTGGGCTGCTCTTTCAGGGGACTACAGTTCTCGTTCCCACACAGTACCCACACATCAGCTTACAACTATGTGTAACTCCAGTTTGAGAGGATCTGAAACCTGTTTTTGGCTTCTGTGTGCACCAAATACATATTATATATACAGACAAAACATGCATACACATAAAATAAACTGGGGGGAGGGCTCCTTCTCATTAAGAGTTCTTTCTGAGGACCCAAGTTCAATTCCCATTGTCTACACAGCAGCTCACAACTGTGTTATCCAGTTCCAGAGGATTCAAAGCCCTCTCAGGGACCCCTCTGAGGAGTATAGACGTATATGCAGCCAAAACAACCCATAGACAGATAAATAAGTAAATAAATAAACAAATGAATAAGTAAACAGGTAAGTATATAAATAATCTTAGAGGTAATGTGATAATGTGGCCCGTGTATATGGCCTGGGAGCTAGTCAGTACACAGTCTCAGGGAGTCTTAACACGTCGAGGAAGGCTTTGCTACAGGAGTGGCCCAACTTGTGTAGAGGAGGTAGAGTGGAGATGGCATGTCATTGTAGTCCAGGATAGCCTTGAAGTTGCAGTCCTCCTGCCGTAACCTCAGTGCTGGGACTTCAATCACATCTAGCTGGCTTTTTTTTTTTTTAAAGATTTGTTATTTTATGTATATGAGTACATTGTCGCTCTTTTCAGACACATCAGAGGAAGGCATCAGATCCCATTACAGATGGTTGTGAACTACCATGTGGTTGCTGGGAATTGAACTCAGGACCTCTGGAAGAGCAGCCAGTACTCTTAACCACTGAGCCAACTCTTCAGCCTGCCTAGCTGGTTTTTAACTTAACTATTAGTTTATTTGCATATGTCAGTATACATGATGTGTGGAGATGTATGTTTTTGTATGTATGGGAGTACACACATTATGGTGCCATGTGCACGTATAAATATGGAAACCAGAACCCTTCATTCACGTCATTGACTGAGAGAGGGCCTCTCGCTTAAACCCAGAGCTCATCAGCTATGCTGGGCAAGCTGGCCAGTATGGAAGAAGGAGTCCATCTTCATCTCTTGTGCATTGGTATTACAGCTGGGCTAACACAAGCATTAATGTGAGTTTTAGAGATCTGGACTCAGACCTGACACTTGTCTAGTTCTTTTTCTTTTCTTTTCTTTTTTTTTTTTTTTTT
>NW_022196906.1:15714501-15769802 GCF_008632895.1 Mastomys coucha
AAGTGTGTGTCACCACCGCCCGGCTCTTTTCTTTTCTTTTTTTTTTTAAGTCTATAACTTGGTGACCATTTTTCTAAGTTCCTCAGTAACTTTTTAAAGATGTATTTTTATTCTTTGAGAATTTCACGTATCCATACAATGTATTTTTACATATTCATCCCTAACTCCTCCCACAGCCATCCTCCAGCCCACTGCCTCCTCCCTTCTCCCCTTACCCTTCAGTATATATAATCCACTCAGGCCAATTTGTGCTGTCCATATACTTATGGCTGGGGCCATCCACCACAAGGTCTACTTACAATATACCCTTAGAAAATACTGATTCTCTCTTCCCTTGCAGCCATCAACTGGTTAAAGTTCCTCAGCTCAGGGTGGGGTCATCGAGCCCCTCTCTGCTTCCTGCCTTTGGGTAATTTGGTGTGAATCAATTCAAAGAACTTCATAACACTGTGTCCTGGGGAAGGGTGGTGAACAGCCTCTCCACATGCTTTTCTGCGTCCACAGGACTCCTGCTGTCTTCAACCTTGAGTTGGTGACTCTTATGTTCAGTGCTCTCCCCAGAGGCTACTATAAGCTCCAAGCGGATATTGAGCTGGTTCCTAAGGGTTGATACCCTGTGCTCCCCACACATCATAGGATGTTGTCTGGGAGGAATACCCAGGCCTGTCCTCACCACATGCCACCTGCAGTCATACCCTCATGTCAGTCAGAGTGCCTAACAGCTCATTTTCTTTCCTTCTCCATTGGAACATTATACTAGGGGAATAAGAAGTTGGAGGTAGACAAGTCAGGAAAGGCAGACAGGAAGAACAAATGCCCAGGCCCAATGGATTCTCCCAGAGGAGTATAGCACTGGCCTCCCAGTGACCTGGCTCCCCCTTTCCAGATTTCTGTTCTTTCTACAACATCTTGAAAACTTGCCGGGGCCACACACTGGAGCGCTCTGTGTTCAGTGAGCGGACAGAGGAGTCCTCAGCAGTGCAGTACTTCCAGGTGAGTTCCCTGGGACAGACAACCACCTGGTGTTTCCCTCCCCTACCTTCCCACGGGGCATCACGAAGCACAGGGTAGGCCCACGTGGGTGCTCATCCTGGCTCTGTCCCTTACTAGCTGCATAGCCTCAGCAGGTGTCTACCACTCGCTAGGCCTCAGTTTCCTCATCTGTGAAGCCTAGGGCCTCAGGGGTTTAGAGTAATGACTGAACTGTAGCCATGTCCTAAACCCATGGTGAGTGTAAGGCTCTGTGTAAGCAATCTTACATGCCCAGAAGCACTTGGACTTTCCCAACAACTGTTATTGTCCCCATTTTACAGATGAGAAATCTGAGGCTCAGAGAGGTTAAGTGACTTTGCTCCAAGTCACTCAGCTCTTATGCAACAGAGCCACGATGGGAAAGCCAGGTCTGCCTGATGCCCAAGCCTGTGGCCCTGCCAGGTGCCACGCTGCCTCCTGATCGCCTGTTGTCTTACAGAGAGACACCGCACATCACCTGCCTGGCGCTCTGAGCTCTAGGGTTTTGTTCCATACATTCCTCTTCTTCTTTGGGGCCCTAAGATGGGACAGTTGGCCCCCAGATGTTAGAATCCCACCCATGACAACGTTCGTGATCTCTTGGGTGGCCTCCAAGTCCAGGTGGCATCTAGCTGTGTCCTTCATCCCTGCTCCCACTTCTGGTTCAGCTGGCTCTTGTCAGTTGGGTACAGGCTGGCAGAGGGTACATGACCTCCCAAGGGAGGTTTAGGCTGTCAGGCCCTCCCTTCATCTTAGGGCAGCCAGGGCTGTGGCAGTCTGTCATGCCTTGTGTCGTGTGCTATTGGTGTGTCTCTGTTCCAGTTTTATGGCTACCTGTCCCAGCAGCAGAATATGATGCAGGACTATGTGCGAACAGGCACCTACCAGCGTGCAATCCTGCAGAACCACACGGACTTCAAGGACAAGGTGAGCCCTCAGAACAGGAAGCATACTGAGCAGTCTGCAAGGTGCCTGAAGGCTTGGGGCAGGGCCTTCTCCCTCCTTTGTTACTTCCTTTGTATCTGTTGTTCTGAGCCAGCCTCTTTTTTGGGGGTGGGGGTGGGGGGTCATGAGAGGGTTTTTCTGTGTAGTTCTGGCTATTCTTTGTAGATCAGGCCTGTAGATCAGACTGGCCTCAAACTCACAGAGATCTTGCCTGCCTCTGCCTCCTGAGACCTAGATTAAAGGTGTGTGCCATTCAGCCCAGGTTGGTGGTGCATACCTACAGCCCAGCCCTTGAGAGGCCATCCTGGACTATGTGAGACTCAAATAAGTGGGGGTTGGCACCTGCTACTATTCCCAGGGAATGTGCAGTCTTTGAGGTACTCAGGCTTTCTGTTGAATGATTTGGCCCAGCTCTGGGTGTATAGGTGTTTTGAACAGGTGTCCCACTGGCCAGGCAAGGCTGAGATGTTAGGTCAGGCAAATTGAATGCAGTTTTGCCTCATAAGTTTATGATCCCATTGTGAATTAAGGGACATCTTTAGGGTCCTTTTATTTTTCTTCTCTCTTTTTTATGGTATAGAGGATAAATTAAGACAGGGTTGTCTGAGATAGCCCAGGCTTGCCTTAAACTCACTATTTCAACTTGGCAAGTGGTTGAATTACAGACATTCAGCACCATGTCCTATCTAGAGCCTCTGTATTCCACCCAGCAAACAGCTCTCTTCTCATCCTGTGGCTTTGTTTAACCCTTTTGAAGCAATTGGGAGTTTGTGTGTGGGGTTTTATTTTTCTTTTTTTAAGATTTATTTATTTTATGTATATGAGTACACTGTAGCTGTCTTCAGACACACCAGAAGAGGGCATTAGACCCCATTACAGATGGCTGTGAGCTACCATGTGCTTGCTGAGAATTGAACTCAGGACCTTTAGAAGAGCAATCAGTGCTCTTAACCACTGAACCATCTTTCCAGCCCAGCCCGGGAGCTTGTGTTTTTGTTCTGTTCCTTCTGAGACTATGTCTCTCTGTGATCTCAGGCTGTCCTTTCACTCACAGTCCTCCAGTGTGAGTCCACTCAGCAATGAGAGCATGTGTGTACACCTCTATACCTAGCTCTGATCAGCATGTATGGGTGTAATGACATTTACCTCATCCAGGCTTTAGTTAGGTTTTACCCCAGGGTCTCTAGGCCCTAGAGGAGTTATCTCTGTGGAGCATTCTCACAGGTCTCCTGGCCAAATCCACTCAGCTACTACTGGTTTCTTCTTGGTCTGAGCCCAAGCAGGGGCCTTCAAAGCATATTCTCTTTTGGTGACATTTTAGCTCTCCCAGGGATGAGGCCTGTCTCCACTTTTAAGGCTTCCAGAAGACCTAAGGTCCTAGCAGCAGTGCTACCTCTATGGCAGCCACTACACCCACACATGCCACTCAGAGACATCTGTCTTTGTTCTGCTCTGGTGGAAGCAACTCTACACATCCAGAACATGAGGCATTCTGCCGAGCTCCTACCCCATCTCAGTTGGCCCTCAGACCTGGGCCATTCACCTGCCCCAGCCAAGGCTGCTTCTGAGGGATGGACTTAGCATCAGCACAGGACACAGTGCCTGCAGAAGCCCCTTCCACATGCTCTGTGCCCCAAGTGCTCCACCCACCTTCAGGCTGTAAGATTGGGACTGAGCAGAAAACCCAGACTCTTCTTCCTAGAAGCCTCGCCCATGGCGTTATCTCCATGGTGATCCCAAGCCTGTAAGGGGCAGCTCCTGAAAATGAAGGACCTACCTGGCTGTAATGCCTTATGTCAGCTTTGTGCCTTGGCTTCTCAGCAGGTGGTAGACAAAGGCAGTAGTTTTCTGGTACCATGGTATCTCTGCTAGTATCTCCCAGGCTCTCACTTCTCTGCTTCCATGTGTTAATCTTCAGACGGGGTCTCACTGTGTTAATCAAAGCTGGTCTTGAACTCATGGTCCTCCTGCCCAGCCTTCTCAGTGATGCAGTTATAAGCATCTCCCACTACACAAGAATGCTTTTTGTTTTGTTTTGTTTTTGTAGTAATTAAAGCTTTAAAAAAATTTTTCAGACTACATTTATTTGAGAATGTGTGTGTAGAGATGAGAACACAGCTGAGGAGAATTGGTTCTCTTCTCCCACCATGTGGGTCCCAGAGTTTGGAACCCAAGTTATTGGCAGCATATGCACTTACCCTTTTTTTGTTTTGTTTTGTTTGTTTGTTTTTCAAGACAGGGTTTCTCTGTGTAGCCTTGGCTGTCCTGGAACTCACTCTATAGACCAGGCTGGCCTCAAACTCAGAAATCCATCTGTCTCTGCCTCCAGAGTGCTGGGATTAAAGGCATGCACCACCACTACCTGGCACACTTAGCCATAAGACTTATTTTTATTTTAAGACTTATTTTTATTTTATTTATTTTGTTATGTGAATGAGTACTCCTGTGTATGTGTACCGTGTACATTCAGTGCCTGTGGAGGACAGAAAAGGGTATCAGATCTCCCAGAACTGTAGTTACAGATGCTGGTAAGCTGTGAGTGCCAGGAATTGAACCTGGGTCCTCTGCAAGAGTAACCATCTCTCCAGCCCCCTTAAAATACTATTTTGTTATATATAGTAGTTATGCTGTTACTTATTGTCTGTGATGACCAGTGTGGTGGTTGGCTCATCTGTAGCCTCATATACCATTTCCTCAGATCGTTCTAGATGTGGGCTGTGGCTCTGGGATCCTGTCATTTTTTGCTGCTCAAGCAGGAGCCAGAAAAATTTATGCAGTAGAAGCCAGCACCATGGCTCAGCATGCAGAGGTCAGTATACTACTCGGGTCTATGCCCTGCCTTCTTATTTGTACCCATTGGGAGCCCCCAGGAAACCTGGGGACATCACTGCTGTTCTTTGTCTCTAGAACCTAGTGGTCACCAATGGTGTGGGGTGGGGGAGGTCACTAAGACTGTGGTAGCAAATCAACAGTGACTAGCCAGGCATCTACAAGAATACACTTAGGGTCAGAGTGGCAACAGAACAGGCCCCTGGTGGGAATTCTGGGTCATACACCTAAACTGTCCTTAGAATTAGCCTATTTGAGCACCATGACATCCTGTGTAGGTGACAACAGGATTTTGTTTTGTCATCTTGTCACTCTCCTTTCTTTTTTTTTATCTTTTTTTCATGGAAAACTTCATTTTCAAGTTCAGAATTGAAAAACTGCAGAGGAATAGACACTGTGTTTTCTTATCCCTAGCTCTCTACTACTCAGGTTCTTTACCAGAGAGTCTCTTAGGTCCTTCCTACTGTTCTATGGATACATGCATGAGCTTGGCTCCCCCTCCCACAGCCTACATCTCATACAAACAGGGGCACTATCAGCTTGCTCTTGGGTGTTTCCTGGAGCTATACACCTAACTGCAGCTCCTTCACACAGCTTCGGTGCTAGTTCAGTCTCTTCTGAGACTGCCTCTTCCTTCTTGTAACATGTCAGCCCCTTGGACACATGTCATTTCTTTTTTTTTTTTTTTTTTTTTTTTTTTTTTTTAGATTTATTTATTTATTATACATAAGTACACTGTAGTTGTCTTCAGACGCACCAGAAGAGGTCGTCAGATCTCATCACGGGTGGTTGTGAGCCACCATGTGGTTGCTGGGATTTGAACTCATGACCTTCCGAAGAGCAGTCGGTGCTCTTCCCCACTGAGCCATCTCACCAGCCCCGACACATGTCATTTCTATTAGGCCCATTATGTGTGAAAGACAAGTTGCCAGAACTAGGCTCCAGCTCTAGGGGTAAACACTTCTCCCAGCAGAACACTAGTGCCTGAGAGGTGGGCCTCAGGAGCACTTCCCCAGGTATGAGCAGATACCACTGGTGAGCTGAAGGGTTATGGAGGGCCTATGCCAAGCAAGCACAGGGAGCCTTCTCCCACTTCCTACAGGTCCTGGTGAAGAGTAACAATCTGACAGACCGCATCGTGGTCATCCCCGGCAAAGTAGAAGAGGTCTCATTGCCTGAGCAAGTGGACATTATCATCTCAGAGCCCATGGGCTACATGCTCTTCAACGAACGTATGCTTGAGAGCTACCTCCATGCCAAAAAGTACCTGAAGCCCAGTGGTGAGTGTCCCATGCTCAGGAGCATTGAACAGTGGAACTAAGACCTTGAACCAGAGCCACTGGCCCCTGGGCAGGAAGACCCCACTGCTACCAGCATCCTGTAGGTGGCTTTGTGTCAGTGAACCCTTTACAGAAAGTTAGGGTTTTTCCTGTTTCCTATCCCAACCCTGCCTGTTGGCTGGCTTCTAGAGCCCCAGACACCAAACAGGTGTCCACTCTCCCCACCAGGCATTGACAAGCCCACTGTAGACCCACAAAAAGCATCTAGAATCTCTTGTGTATGCTTGCTGTAGAGCTGCTTCTAATAGGACAGAAATGGGAGTCCAGGGATGGGCTAGTGCTATCCCAAGGGTTGTTAATCCCCAAACTGGAAACCTTGTCCATGTCAATGTGGCAAGCCTGCTTCCCTAAGAACTAGGAAGTAGGCGGGGGGGGGGGGGGGGGGGGTGCGAGCCTAAGGGTACAGGCGAGATACACACACACATGCTTAATGATGTGTGTACATCTGTGTGTGGTGTGTGAAGGTCTATGCTTATAGGTGTGTGTTCTTGTGTGAAGGCATTTTGTGTGAGGGTTTGTGGATAGTGAGGGTCTATGGATAGTTTAGGTATGTTTGTGCATATTTAGGGTATGAGATGTGTAATGGTTTATAGGTGTTTAAGGGTGTGTGTATATGTTAACAGTCTGGGCGTGGTAGGTGTGCGTGTGTGTCTGTGTGACGGTATGGGATCTCAGGGTAAATGGGCAGTTAGGAGTGCACTGAAGGGGTGGTATGTGTGTGGACGGACTGTATACACCTGTGTGTAGGTATATGTACATGTATCAAGGCATGTGGATATGTTTCTTTCATTACCCTGTCCATACCTCTGGTTGTGTGCCTGTACAAGTGGCATGTTTGTACCTACCAGTCCATATTGGGATCTGTACTCTGCTCTGAACATAGTACTGCACCCATTTTTCTGATAAGGTTTGGAATGTGTCTGTTGTTCTTGTCAGGTATGGATGTATATGTGTATGTGGGAGCTCAGGGACCCTGCTCTAGCAGTAGCTTCGGGTAGAGCAGGTGGTACTCTGGCAGTCTTAGTGAATGTATGGCTCCCATGACTTCTCTGCCTTGGAGCCTACATTGACTCAGTTTCTATAGCTAGGAGGTGTCCACAATTCTCTATTTGTGTAAGTGTGCAACTCCAGACTGCCCAGCAACTGTCTGGGGTCTTCTTTTTCTCACTTCTGGCCCCATGGTGGCGAAGCCTTGAGGCAGCTTTCAAGCCCTCAGAAGCCCCTATGAGGATTAAAGGATTATTCTGGCACACAGGAGCCAGAAATGGGTTCCTCAATGCTGTCCCATCTACCTCTGACATCCCACTGGCCACATTTGAGCAATCTAATCTAATGTGAACTGTGAGGATGTCAGGACCATCCCAACTCCCTGAAGAGCTGGGGAGGGAGGCCCATCTGTAGGCTATGTTTTCATCCTATGAAGTTTCAGCCTCCTCATATCTGCTCATTGTTGCTGCCAACTTAGTCCCATTTGCTTGCTCATGAATCTCAGAGGAGGACCCTTTACTTATATTTCAGTCACTTGCTAAACCTGGTATTTGATCCAGAACCTGGATAGCCCTGGCTGAGGTGATGCAGCTATACTCCAAACAGCCTAGGGTTTCCTGTCACTCTGTTTGGAGCAGGCCAGGCATGCTGGACAACAAGAGGCTCTAGTAGACTCCTCCTTGCTTCTGAGTGTTAGCACTGGAACATAGGATTAGGCCCACTCACTTCTTGGAATGGATGTGGTAGGCCAGTGTGATACAAGCAAATATACTGATGATCATAGGAACTAGTAGTACACAAACAAGCCCTAGTGAGCTGAGCCAGGTGCCTTGGCTCTAAATAGGGAATTTTGAACTGCTATGTGAGTCATGGATGAAAATCAAATGCACTAAAGAAAATAGCCTCTGACCTATCAGAATTAGGTTGGATATGGTGGCACACTCTGAATGAAGATCTAGGAACCTGAGGCAGCAAGACTCCATCTCAAAAAAAACAAGTAAGCTAGTGCACAAATGTACACTAATTCCAACACGTGGGTGGAAGCTGGCTGAGTCTCATGAGCCTGGGCTACATGATACCTTATTCTCCCTTCTTTCACCACATTCCCCAAAAGCCACTATAGAAAGAAAAAAAAGGATTATATGTGAGAGTTAAACTCAGAGTCACCAAGTTTCAGCTCCAGCACCACAAAACAAAGCAGTAAGCAATCTTGGGTTGGATTCTGGCTATGCTACACTTCACATACTTTAAGAGGCCATGGACAAACAATACTGTGCACTGTTGCATGCATGGATGGATGGATGGATGGATGGATGGATGGATGGATGGGTCCATGATTGGAGATCTCAAGGTCCTCTAAAAGCTCTACACAGCCTTACTAGATGTACTGTCCTGACAACAGCACTCTTCTCTGCCCCCAATTCTAGGAAACATGTTCCCTACCATTGGTGATGTCCACCTTGCACCCTTCACCGATGAACAGCTCTACATGGAGCAGTTCACCAAAGCCAACTTTTGGTGAGTGTGCCCTGGGTGTCCTGGCCAGGCCATAGAGCCTGCCTGCTTGGGGATGTACCCAATCCTTGAGCAGGCCCTGTCTCCTCTTTTTTTCTCCTCCGCTTCAGTAGGATCTGAAGGACATGGGCTAGACAAGGGCCAGCTAATAAAGAAAGCAAGTGGTTCCACCTGCCTTTCTTCCTGCTGCTGACCTTGCTGGTGGGGTTGGGGATTTCCACAGGTACCAGCCATCCTTCCATGGAGTGGACCTCTCAGCCCTCAGAGGTGCCGCTGTGGATGAGTACTTCCGGCAACCTGTGGTGGTAAGTAGTGTGTACAGGGCACTGCTGGACTGAAGAGGCTCAGGCTTCACCACAGCCTCATACAAGCTCTGGACTATAGAAGTCCCTGCTTCTCTCAACCCTCACTCACTCTGCAAAGCACATACAGCAGGCTGGCTTAGTAGCAGTCAAGCTTGATGGAATGATACATAGATCCGTGGTGGTTCAGTATCAGGACAATAAAGCCTTGTGGTCTACACTGCATGCAGGTGGAGGCATGAGATCAGGAGATCCAAGCTGGATGAGGAATAGAGAAATGGCTCAGCAATTATAAGCACCTACTGCTCTTGCAGAGGACCTGATATTGGATCTCAGCACCCACATCAGATTACTCACAATGGCCCGTAATTCTAACCCCAAGAACCTCTGAGTGTACCTGCATTCAAGTGAATACACACACATGCAGAAATGAAATTGAGGAGAAAAAAAATTGGAATTTAAAGAGATGTCTCTGGTTAAAGGCACTGGCAATTCTTCCAGAAGACACCAGCAGACCTCGGTTCAATTTCTAGTACCAATAGCAACCCACAGCCATTTGTAACGGGGATCCATAATGGGGCATCAGATACTTATGTGGTGTACAGACATTGTCTAGATAAAATACCTACAAATATAAGAGTAAGTTTTGCCTGCGTTTATGTCTATGTGCTGCATGTGTGCAGTGCTCACAGAGGCCAGGAGACAGTGTTGGATCCCTGGGACTAGAGGTCTAGGGGTTGAGTCACCATGTGAGTGCTGAGAAGTGAACCCAAGTCCTCTGAGAACACCTGGTACCCTTAACCACTAAGATGCCTCTCCAGACCCATCAAAAAGTGTTGGTATTGACTGATTGATTGATTGACTGATTTTAAAGAATAAAAGTAAAGAGCACTAGAAGTCTTATAGAGGACAGGTTTCATTTCTAGCACCCATATGGCAGTTCCAGCTCCAGGGGATCAGATGCTCTCTTCTGGGATCTCCAGGCATTGAATGCACATCATATACTTACATGTAGAGAAAACACACAGAAAATAAAAACAAACAAATTGGAGGCTGGAGAGATGACTTAGCAGTTATGAGCACTTTTTGCTCTTGCAGATGATCCAGGTTCAGTTCCTAGCACCCCCATAGTAGCTCACAGCCATCTGAAACTTCAGTTCTAGAATTTGAATTATATACTCATACATGAATATATCTAAAAAAAAGTTCAAATTTTAAATGACATTAAATGAATAAATTCTTTTTAAAAAATAACAAATTGTATTTATTTGAGACAGGTTCTCAGTATGTGCTCTAGCTGGCTTGAAACTCAGAGATTTACCTGCACCAAGAAAACCAAATGTTAAACAGAAAGAGCTCCTGACAGCACAGCATCCTTCCTGTAGAAGCATTGATTGTTTTTCAAAAAGCCTAACTGGAAAGGTAGTGGTTCAGTGGATAAAAGCACTGGTTGCTCTTCCAAATGACCCAGATTCAATTCCCAGAACCCATGTGGCAGCTCATAACTGACTGTGACTCCATTTCTAAGTGGTCGTACACCTTTTTCGGGTCTCCAAGGTTACCAGAAAGGAAAAACACCCATACATATAAAACAGCAGGAATTCTAGAAAGTCTATATTCAATTGTGTGCTTGCAGGTGCATATTTTTAAATTTTTTTTTGTTTAAAGATTTATTTTATTTATGTGAGTACAGTGTAGCTGTCTTCAGACACACCAGAAGAGGGCATCCGATGTCATTACAGATGGTTGTGAGCCACCATGTGGTCTCTGGGATTTGAACAGGACCTTTGGAAGAGCAGTCAGTGCTCTTAACCGCTGAGCCATCTCTCCAGCCCGCAGGTGCATATTTTTAAACTTTACCTCAGTATAGCATAATTGGTATACTGTGCCTTCATTTGTCATCAGAGAACATGCACTAATACTTTAGACCTTGGATAATTGAGACTTGCTCAAAGTCTAGTGTGTGGTCTTAAAATGGATTTCAGCTAGATGTGGTGGAACACACCTTTAATCCCAGTACTTGGGAAGGCAGAGGCAGGAGTATTTCCGAGTTCAAAGTCAGCCTGGTCTACACAGTGAATTTCAGGGCAGCCAGACTACATAGTGAAATCCTGTCTCAATACAACAACAAAAAACAACCACCATAAAAAGAAGTTAGTCATGCTTAATACAGCTATATGTCCATGTCAGGTTATATTTGTTAATCATCTTGGTCAGGATTCATCATTTTCCTTAAGGCTGAGTCTCTGAAGACCTCAGCCATCCTTGAAATCATAAAGATGCTTCCACAAGCCTGACCTCACCACTGATTCTTTCCTCATGTGTAACTGATTGTGTATCTTAATGTTTTGTTGTTTTGGCATTATTTTGATGGGGATATTTTTTTTCCATTTCAGCCTGATTGTTTGGTTCATGTTTTAAAACTGTTGTATTAAGTACACACAGGTCTAAAATAAGAACACCCTGTTGGGTTATTCTTTTCGTCACTATGGAACCTTTATATTATCATTTGCCTTAAAGTCCACTTTTACCCAGTAATAATGCAAGGATACTTTCTTCTAGTTTTCTCTTTATATTCTATTGCAAACCTGTTATGTCTTTACTTCTTTTTTTTTTAAAGATTTATTTTATTTATTATTATAAATGAGTACACTGTAGCTGTCTTTGGACCACCAGAAGAGGGTATCAGATTTCATTACGGGTGGTTGTAAGCCACCATGTGGTTGCTGGGATTTGAACTCACGACCTTCAGAAAAGCAGTCAGTGCTCCTGCCCGCTGAGCCATCTCACCAGCCCCCATGGCTTTACTTCTTAAGGAAACAACATATATACAAGTTTCTGTGGTTTTTGTTTGTTTTTCACAGCAGAGTTTTTCTGTGCAGCCTGGCTGTCCTAGAACTTGTTCTGTAGACTAGGTTGGCCTCGAACTCAGAGATCTACCTGCCTCTGCCTCTTGAGTGCATGGAAGTCTTAGCCCGTTTGGTCAGGCTCCCTCACCCCTTAATGTCTTCCCTTCTGTTTCACTAGTCTGAGAAACTCTAGTCGTAGTGCAACTTCTGTCTCATTCTCTTCTAGGATCTAGTTGTATGTACAGTAGTCAGTCACTTCAGCAAAATGATTCTTTTGCTGAATCACCATCACTTCCCACTGTACATTCCTGTTACAGATGTGTGTCACCACATCTGGGAGATGAATCTCAAACTCTATCTTCCATTTTGTTCCCCATTTTAATATTCTCAAGTGCTCAGTCTTCCAGTTCCCTTGTCTCTACTGTTTTATTCTTTAGCTTTCTCTTCTATTTTTTTTTAATATTTATTTATTCAATGTATATGAGCATCCTGTCACTGACACATCAGAAGAAGGCATCGGATCCAATTACAGATTTCTCTGTGATTGCTGGGAATTGAACTCATGACCTTTGATTAGCAGGCAGTGTTCTTAGCCACTGAGCCATCTCTCCAGTCACTCTCTTCTATTGTTTTAGATGGGAGTCTCACTAACTTTAACCTGGAACTCATTATGTAGCCCAGGCTGGCCTTAAACTTCCAATTTGTGTACCTCTGCTTCCCAAGAGCTGAAAGTACAGGCATGTGTCACTGATTCTGAATTCATCTTTTACTTAGGCTTTTAAATTTTTTGTGTTGCTTGGCAACATGTATGTCAGTTCCAGGAACTGAACTTAAGTAACAGGCCTGTATATGCAGCAGGTGTCTTTACCTGCTGAACCAACTGAGTGGTTCTGTCTGGCTTGGAACTCACTCTAAAGTCAAGGCTGGCCTCACACTCAGAAATCAACATGGCTTTGCTTCCAGAGTGCTGGGATTAAAGGCACTGAGCCACTAGGCTAGGCTTCTGGTTTTGTTCTCCAAATGAGATCTTCACATATTGCTTAATCTAGGCCCAAATGAGTAGGTGCCAGCACTTGCTGAGTAGATAGGAATTTAGGTATTGACACTGTGGTTTTGTTATCATCCTAAAGTTGGTAAGACTCAGTGTGTCTCATATATATGAGGCCCAGGGTTCAGTCTCTAACAGTAAAAAAAGGAGGAGGACTGCCCTGTCTTGCTGCACACACCTGGAATCCCAGTACTTAGGAGACTATGGCAAGATGACCAAGAAGATGAGGGTTAAAGTGTTTACTGCTATGCAAGCTTGAGGACCTGAGCTCAGCTCCCAGAACCTTTTTATATGTATGAGTGTTTTGCCTCTCCCACAGTTATGCCCAGAGTCCAAGAAGGTCATAAGAAGGCATCAGTTCCCCGGGAACTGAAGTTACAGAGGCTGTGAACTACCGTGTGGGTGCTGAGAATTGAACCTGGGTCCTCTGGAAGAGAGTAGCCACTGCTTTTAACTACTGAGCCATCTCTAGCACTGCCAATCAGCCTCTTGTTTTTCTCTGTAACCCTGGCTGGCCTGGAGCTCACTATATAGATCAGGCTGGCTTCAAATTTCAAGAGATCCACCTGCCTGTTAGTATGACATTTTGAGGAGTGTAGTCTAATTGGTATACTTGGTGTTGTACCTAGCATGTCTGAGAATGGCAAGCTGGTTTTAGTAAAATAGCAGAAGTTAATGCCATTGCCAGGGAAGGGTATTGAAGCTCTCCCCTTCTTCTGTGGCATTTGTGGCACAAGCTAGGTCATATCTGTCATCTTACAGGACACATTTGACATCCGGATCCTGATGGCCAAATCTGTCAAGTACACAGTGAACTTCTTAGAAGCCAAAGAAGGCGATTTGCACAGGTAGCCTTCATCCCCTGAGCACCCATGGCCTAAGCTACCCCCTCCCCCCAAACATACACACCGTCTGGCTCTCCTCAGAGTCACGTACTGTCAACTCCCTGGTCACTGTCCCCCCCAGTTACCTCTCCCACTCTCCTGTCAGGTGTGCCTTCTAGAGCAACTCCATGCCCTTTGCCTTGCAGGATAGAAATCCCATTCAAATTCCACATGCTACATTCAGGGCTGGTCCATGGCTTGGCCTTCTGGTTCGATGTTGCTTTCATTGGCTCCATGTAAGTATGGCACTGCTGGGACTCCTTGCACCTATGGCCTCTAGGCTTGGCTACTGTCATAACTCCTGAGGTTTTTCTCATCTAAACCCCAGGAAGAACCATGGGGGAGGGGTGTGGTTGTCAGGTACCCTGAGTACCTGTCCTTTAAGTGTGTTTGTCTCAGTACATGTGTGTCAGGGTGAGTAGGGACCTGATGGCCATGGGTTGGCTGTGCACCTAGAGTCCAGCCAGGCTTAGCCCTGAGACCCCAGAGAAGGGAAGGCCCTTGGGGATGATGTCAAGGTATATGGGGTAGTGGCACAAGTGGTCGTGGCAGCCCAGTGAAGTGCATCCATCTCTTTTGACAGAATGACCGTGTGGCTATCCACAGCCCCAACAGAGCCCCTGACCCACTGGTACCAGGTCCGGTGCCTCTTCCAGTCACCGTTGTTTGCCAAGGCCGGGGACACGCTCTCAGGGACATGTCTGCTTATTGCCAACAAAAGGTGCACCCTGCCACCTATCTCGGGCTGGATAGGCTTAGGGATCTACCAGCCCAGCTGCCTCACAGCCACCCTTTCTATTCCCCCAGACAGAGCTATGACATCAGTATTGTGGCACAGGTGGACCAGACAGGCTCCAAATCCAGTAACCTGCTGGATCTAAAGAACCCCTTCTTCAGGTAGTGCAGGGTTTTAGTGGGGAGAGGGCACCAGGAGTCCCACAGCCCTGCCCACAGTTAATCTCTGCCATAGGTATACAGGTACAACCCCATCACCCCCACCTGGCTCACACTACACGTCTCCCTCGGAGAATATGTGGAACACGGGCAGTACCTACAATCTCAGCAGCGGGGTGGCTGTGGCTGGTGAGTCTGAATGTTACTTCCAGACATGGCTGGAGGCCCTTGGTGGGAGCCTGGATCCCCAAGTCCCCAGAGCCTGTCCGACTCCTGACACCTACTTTCTGGTTAGGAATGCCTACTGCCTATGATCTGAGCAGTGTTATTGCCGGCGGCTCCAGTGTGGGTCACAACAACCTGATTCCCTTAGGTGAGTGTCCCCTGGGGTCTATGGCATGGCAAGGGAGGACTGGGATGTGTCAGTGGCCAGGTAAACCAGTGCTTGGTTCTCTGCCACCACTGTCGCTGTCGTGGTTACTTCTTCCTCTTCCTGGGGACTCTAGCCCTTTGTTCCTCTACACCTTCATCTATCACCACTCCACCTGCCCTTCCCACACCATCCATGAAAGTGGAGTGGGCCCGGCAGGCTGGGGGCGGTGACATCTGCCTCCCTCCCTCTTTCCTCCCTGTCGCTGCGCAGCCAACACAGGGATTGTCAATCACACCCACTCCCGGATGGGCTCCATAATGAGCACGGGCATTGTCCAAGGTAACAGGGTAGCGGGGCCGTGGGCGGGGGACATCCCGCCTGGCCTGCGCACACATTCAAGCTACCAGTGGGGGCCAGGCAGGCTCAGGGGTCATGCTGGCTCCTCAGTGCCCATGACCTGCCCCACAGGCTCCTCAGGTGCCCAGGGAGGCGGCGGTAGCTCCAGTGCCCACTATGCAGTCAACAACCAGTTCACCATGGGTGGCCCTGCCATCTCTATGGCCTCGCCCATGTCCATCCCGACCAACACCATGCACTATGGGAGTTAGGTGCCTCCAGCCGCGACAGCACTTCGCACTGACAGCACCAGGAAACCAAATGAAGTCCAGGCCCGGCACAGCCAGTGGCTGTCCCCCTTGTTCTGGAGAAGCGTGAACACCCGGTCACAGCCCTCTTTGCTATGGGAACTTGGACACTTTTGTACACGATGTCGCCGCTGCCCTCAAGTACCCCCAGCCCAACCTTTGGTCCCGAGCGCGTGTTGCTGCCATACTTTACATGAGATCCTGTTGGGGCAGCCCTCATCCTGTTCTGTACTCTCCACTCTGACCTGGCTTTGACATCTGCTGGAAGAGGCAAGTCCTCCCCCTACCCCCACAGCTGCACCTGACCAGGCAGGAGGAGGCCAGCAGTTGCTACCACAGACCTGGCAGCACCCACCCCACAACCCGTCCTTGCACCTCCCCTCACCTGGGGTGGCAGCACAGCCAGCTGGACCTCTCCTTCAACTACCAGGCCACATGGTCACCATGGGCGTGACATGCTGCTTTTTTTAATTTTATTTTTTTACGAAAAGAACCAGTGTCAACCCACAGACCCTCTGAGAAACCCGGCTGGCCGGGCCAAGCCAGCAGCCCCTGTCCCTAGGCCCAGAGGTTCTAGGTGAGGGGTGGCCCTGCCAAGCCTTTAGGGCGGGCACAGCCCCCTCCCACCAAAGGGTTCACCTCAAACTTGAATGTACAAACTACCCAGCTGTCCAAAGGCCTAGCCCCTGCTTTCTGCTACTGTCCTGTCCTGAGCCCTGAAGCCCTCCATCAAAAGCTGGAACAGGCAGCCCAAAGCGAGTCACCCTGGGCTAGTGGGGCAGACAAGAAACCTCAAAGATCTGTCACACAAGGAAGGCATCCTCTCCTGATAGCTAACATTCATGTTCCACTTACTTCTCTCAAGACAGCATCCCTGGGAAGGGGCCTAGCAGGGACCTCCCCCCAGACAAAAAGAAAAGCAAACAAGGAAGGGTGACTAATAAGCACAGGCAGTTTCCCCTGTTCCCTTGCCCTAGAGTCCTCACCTCAATGGCCACAGCTCAGGCTGGGCTTTTGCCCACCACAAGAACCCCTTGGCAAAGGCAAGAGCTGCTCTGTGCCACTCTCCTGACCTGTCAGGGAATCAGAGGGCCCTCAGGCAGCTGGGAACCAGGCTCTCTCCTGTCCAACAGTAATACTCCCTGCTCGGCTGCCCCTCCCCACCTTTATATAAATTCTCTGGATCACCTTTGCATAGAAAATAAAAGTGTTTGCTTTTTAAGAAAAGCCTGCAAAACAGTAGGGTAGTCTCCAGGGTCCAAGATCCTCCAATCTTCATACGGAGGGCAGGACAAGTAGTATCCCCCTTGAGTTTGGCCTGAAAAAGAAAGACTCCTAGGAATGGTCCCAGGTAGAGGGGACATCCTCAGCCAAAACAGAAACTGGTCCCTCACCTGTGGGCCTTCCTAGAAGGTTGTCATGGGCTGGATTGAACTGGGCAGCAGGACATTATGAGATGGAGGTGTGGCTTGGGGAGCTGGTACCACATGGTCCAGAGGCAGTGGCTGGAAGAAGTAGAGCTACAGAGAGACCTCAGAATGAAGGTACAGTGGGTACAGCAAATCCCACTCCACAGCCCTGGGGAGGACCGCCTGGAACCTACCTTACAGCCTAGCGCCAAGAGGGTGTGAAGCAGCACCACAATAGACAATAGTGCCGCAGCCACCAGCCGTGTATCCTCTCGGACAACAGGCCACAGTGTGAATACCAACCCAGCAGCTGACAGGGCCAGGGCCAGGGCTCCAAAGAGCCACTGCAGCCACTGCACGGGGATAAGCCACAGGACCTGATGTGACAAGTACAGCTGGTGACCATACTGGTGAGCCATGTAGCTCCCAGCAGTCCCCAAGGGCCAAGCCAGTCTCACCACAGTAGGGATGAAGACAAAGAGTGAGTAGCCATAGACACAGACAGTCTCCAGGAAGGTGTACAGCCCCATGCGCTCCCTCGTGCCCTGGCGCCACCGGAGGAAGCCCCACAGTGCCAGCGGCACTAGCCACGCATAGCAGTAGATGGTGATACCTGCTATAGTCACTAGGGATGCAATGTGGGCAGTTACTGCATACCCTTGAACCCTGGCATCCAGGAGCTGAGCCCACCCACTCTGCTTACCCTTGTGGAACTGGGGGCTGTAGTGAATGGAGGGGTCCCGTCTCTGTGCAAGCACCAAAGTGAGATTGCCAGTAACCGCCAGGACAAAGGCCAGAGTAGCACAGATCCAGAAGGGGCCTGCAAAGGGGGACATGGAATCCCAGGCACATTCCTCCTGGGAAAGGTGCCTATGTCCTAAATCAAGTGTGCTAAGAACCCCTAGACCCCATTGGACTCTCCAGGTCACTGCTGATAAGTGCTGCATCTGGGCTCATTCTGTTTTTCTGGAAATATCTTCTAAAATGCTTCAAGCACTTGGCTCTCTTTTCTGATAAAATTGTTCATAGGTAGAATAGGCTTGGTGGTTCTCTACTGTGAGCAGAATCTTGTCCAGAGGCTTCATGCATTCCACCTTTCTGTGTCCCAAATTGCCCCAGGGCCCTAGATTCATATGCTTATTTTTTAAACTTCCATGTCTGCTCCCGATACCTGTTTAGCTTTTCCTGTCCACCCATGGTAACTCTGCTGGTGGAGTGGGGAAAAAGCCATGTGGGGCATACTCTAGAACCAAGCACTCTTCCTCACAGCCTCCACTGTAATGTCTGTGCCCTGCCCTTCTACCCTCACTTTCCATTGCTAGAAAATACTTACGATCCCTTCTCTCCACTATACGGGACCTGTGTACTCATCCCCTACTCATGCCCTCCCAGCTCCTCCTTCCAATGACCTATGCAGCCATGCAATTCAGTTGTCCCCACCGTGGGACCTAGAAGCTTTCTGGGTCCTCTTCTAAGCCTCTGACTACCAATGTCAGCGTAAACCATATGCCTACCCTACTCAGGGACCTTCCTGACTTCCCTATATCAGACAGCAATGCCACCCGCCATTTTCTGCTTCCCATCTCGGTATCCCCCTCAACTAAACACAAATTTTGCTCTTCATGTGTGATTGCCCTGTTCAGGGCCTGGCACAGTCCCATGTTGAGTGAATACTCCACTGATTCAAACATATACCCCCATTTACCATATAGATCCGGACGATTTCTAAGATGGTGCCGCACAAAGTTGTAGCCAGGGTGAGGCAGCAGGGAGCCTTTGATCCTGTCCAAGACCTGGAGAGCAAAGACCAGGGTCTAGAATGAGAATCCTGGCATTCTGAGAGATGTCTACTATCTTGCCAGCACATCCCATCCTACCTGAACAAGCTAGAACATGTCACCACTGTGAAGGTGGATTTCAGGCCTGCCACCTTGCTCTCAGCTTCTTGCAGGCTCTCCTCCCAGTCAAAATAAGGACAGTCCCTCAGTTCTGGATGGTCTCCCTCCTACATCTCCAGGATGTGCCCTCTCAGTGGACCTGGTTTATTATTAGAGGCTGGCCTGACTAGGAAACATACTGGCTTTAAGACACACACCCATCCACATCTACTTTGTAACCTAGCTTTTGCCTTCCATCTCCACCATACCCATCCCATCCAAATTCAGTCCCCAAGTATAGTGGCTGGACCCCAAGAAACTCCCAAGTCCTTACCATCAATGTCTCATGCCTCACCTGGGAGGTGTTCACATCAAAAAAGTTCTGATAGTAGTCAAATGTCCAAAATCTGGGTTGTGGCTTCTCTTCCTGTAGAAGCTATAAGGCAAAGACTTTCATAACTTGCCTGCTCAGCGAGGTTAAGGACACAGGCAGAACATCGGGGCCTAGGAAACTCACTGATGTCTTGTCATCCTCTTCCTCTCCTACTTCAGCTCTATAGCCAATGCCTGAACCCACAACCACAGCCACGTGCTCTCGGGAGGTCAGCTCATCACTTTGGCTAGTGGTAGCTGCATCTGGGGTCTCTGCCAGAAGATTTGTGGCTTCCTCGAACTCTACGGAGAGGGAATATGGGCATAGGGAGTCTGAAAATTCGTTTGGCACAGTGTTCGTTCATTCAACTGGGGCTATGGTTGCCTCACCGCCCTCCACTAAGGGCTGAGGTTTTCTGTTTTGATGCATGGGTAGGTCTGTTCGTCTACTGGATGCGATTCAATTTAGGTCCTGTGCAGAACTGGACGCTTGTGATGTGCCTTTTGAGTTCACTGAAGGAGCAGGAATTGAGTGCAAGATGAACCTGAGGTCTGGGACCCAGCTGTAGCCTAGGTAGGAGCTCTGACTACTTCCGGGCTCCACTCACCATGGAAGGCCAGTTCGTCAGCCGCTGCCATAATTCTATAGAGGCGTCACCGCATCACACTCTGTGGACAGAACCGCATCAGTCCTTCAGCCCTCCCCAAGACTGATAATTCCGTCTGGACTCCCGCATGGAGCCTAACACGGAGTGGAGGTCCTTGCTAATGCACCCCACCTTCCTCACCTGAAGCTCCCTAAGCTGGCGTGGCTCTTGCTCTGTGCGCGTGCGCGCCGCCCGCCTACACGTCAGAGGCCACCCTTCTTGACGGCACGGCAACATCCGGCACTAGGTCCGTTTCCTATTGTCTTCCAGTGGGAAACTATTTCCTGTATCCTGCGCTTGCGTAGGATCTACTCTCCGGCCTTTTTCATTACGACGCTATGTGTTTCCACTCGGCTGAGGAACCGCCGGAAAATGGTGACAGCTGCTCTTAAGAGATTCTGGTCCCGTGGGCGCGGTGAAGCGGGAGGAGAGGCCAGTGGTGCCACGACGGTGGCGGTTAAGCCAGGGGTGTGGACACGACTGGGTGAGTAGTGGCAGAAGGCTGCAGGGTGGGTGGCCGGAGTGGCTGAATCGTTGTCACCGCAGCTCTTCTTTCCCCTCAGGCACCTGGGCCCGCGCACTGCTTCGGGATTATGCCGAGGCGTGCGGAGATGCGGCGGCCGCGGCGCGAGCCCGTCCAGGCCGCGCGGCCGTGTACGTGGGGCTGCTAGGCGGCGCTGCTGCGTGCTGCGCGCTGGCACCCAGCGAGGCAGCATTCGAGGAGGCCTTGCTGGATGCATCAGGTTCGCTCCTGCTCTTGGCTCCGGCCACGCGCAACCGCCACTCGGAAGCGTTCTTGCAGCGCCTGCTGTGGTTGAGGGGCCGTGGGCGGCTGCGTCACGTGAACCTGGGGTTCTGCTCGCTGGTTTACGAAGCGTCCTTCGACGCCCAGGCCAGCCTCTACCAAGCCCGCTGTCGATACCTGCAGCCACGCTGGGTGGACTTCCCCGGCCGGATCCTCGACGTGGGGTTCGTTGGCCGCTGGTGGATCCTAGAAAATCGTATGCAGGATTGTGACATCAACGACGACGAGTTTCTCCACCTGCCTGCGCACCTCCGCGTCGTCGGGAATCACCAGCTGCACTCCGAGGCCAATGAGAGGCTGTTCGAGGAGAAGTACAAGCCGATCATACTCACCGATGATCAGGTGGACCAGGCTCTGTGGGAGGAGCAGGTGTTACAGAAGGAGAAAAGGGATCGTCTAGCTTTGAGTGAGGCTGATTCACTGGTTCAGTCCGATGTTTCCAGATGAAAACGAAGGCTGTCCCCGGGTCACCAGGCGCAGGCAAACTGTGGGCCACGGACGGTGCACTTGGTGAGATGGATAGAGATAAATGACCTTCATTGTGATTTTTATGGGAAGTCCTCACTCTGTCCTGTTAGCCAAAGCAAATCGGGAGCCTTACTGGTCCTAGAGATACAGAAGAGCTGAAGGACTGCTCTTAAACATGCTGAAGCATTTGACTTTATTATGCTTATCGCTTCCAGATCTACTAGTAAGGAACCTGTGCTGTGTAGCCTATTGTAGCTGGGGATGTACTTCAAGGGTAGAGCATTTGGCCTAGCATGCCTGGGTTACTGGCTTGCATTTCCAGCACTGCAAAAACAGAACAGAAATGGGCTTTGGTTTTGTTCATTTGGTCTGTTTTTGAGAATGTTACTCCCATATGCCCAGTCTGGCCCTGAATCCTGCATCAGCTCCAGTGCACCACAGTGACCCTGCCCATGCATTAGTCCTGTTCATGGATGGGGCTACTAAAATGCCTGACTGCCAGTGACTCCCAAGATCCTAAGACCAATCCTCCAACTTCCCTTTTGGTAGTGTGTGTGTGAATTTTTCGATGAAGGTCTGGCTGTGTTGCCTAGGCTACTCGTTTAAGAGTAGTGACTGTTCCTTCCTTTAGAACCTTGATTCAGTTCTCAACAGCTTGATCTGTAACTAATGTAGTTCATGGAATCCAATGTTCTCTTCTGGATTCCTAAGTAGGCAAGTGGTGGTGCAGGGACAAAACACCCATGCACATATTTTTTAAAATTCTCCTAAATCATCTCCCAAGATTGGGAATAAAATCACATGCTAGCTTGCCTAACCTCAGATTTTTCATTTTCACTTGGAGCTAAAATGTATGTGTTTGGGGTTTTTGTTCTTTGTGTCTTTTGGCTTGTTTGTAACACTGGCTTCCCCAGAACTGGCTGTGAAGAACAGTCTGCCCTTAAAGTCACAGAGATTTGTCTGCTTCTCAAATTGGGTTTTTTTGGTTTGGTTTGTTTCTGAGAGTGGTCTCACAGCCCAAGACCAGCCTCATACTCACTGTGTAGCAAAGGGTGACTGAATGATAGATCCTCTTGCCTGCACTTCCCAAATGAAGTGAACGCTTTCTGTCCTGTGGTTGTACACACTAGGCAAGCACTGTACCCTACTCCTCTTAGGGTTTTTTGCTTTGTTTGATAATCTCTTTACTAGTCCCTGAGGACCTAGCTTGTCTTAACTAGTAACATTGTATATTACTATCAGTGCAGGAGATAGAGGCAAACAAATTCTACGGTATATATGTATGGCAGCAATTGGGGGCATTGTAGAAGTCTGGAACATGTTCTGATCCCAGAATACACATGCAGGCATATGTCATTATACTGCAGGGACCCTGGAAAAAATGGTTGGTTGGAAAGGAACAGGGTGGGGGACATAGGTTGAGGTTGACCTGCCAAGATTTTAGTAATTATCTCTCAAGCTAAAATATTAGGGAAGCAAAACTTCTCATATCAGGTGGATTGTGGCTAGTCAATAAAAGCAGGAGATGAAGCAGTCATTTTTGTCATGGATTTATTTATGGAGGGGCTTCAGACAGACTATGTGCTGTACACTGAGCTACCCCCAATCCTAGTGGTGCGACTGTGTGTTTTGCCTCTTTTATTCATTATCAGATGTATTGAAAGTATGGTAGCTGTTTTTGTTTGGTAGTTCAAGACAGAGTTTCTCTTTGGAGAACTGGCTGTCCTAGAACTCCTAGATCCTAGAGATCCCCCCACTTTTAGCTTCTGGAGTGGGAGGATTAAAGGTGTATGCCAGGCTGGTGAGATGGCTCAGCGGGTAAGAGCACTGACTGCTCTTCCAAAGGTCCTGAGTTCAAATCCCAGTAACCACATGGTGGCTCACAACCATCCATAATGAGATCTGACACCCTCTTCTGGTGTGTCTGAAGACAGCTACAATGTACTTACATATAATAAATAAATAAATCTTTTTAAAAAAAAAGGTGGCCGGGCGGTGGTGGCGCACGCCTTTAACCCCAGCACTTGGGAGGCAGAGGCAGGTGGATTTCTAAGTTCGAGGCCAGCCTGGTCTACAGAGTGAGTTCCAGGACAGCCAGGGCTATACAGAGAAACCCTGTCTCGAAAAACCAAAAAAAAAAAAAAAAAGGTGTATGCTACCATCTTCTGTGTAAGGTAGTTCTTTTTTGTTGTTGTTTGTTTTTGTTTTTGTTTTTTCGAGACATGATTTCTCTGTGTAGCCCTGGCTGTCCTGGAACTCACTCTGTAGACCAGGCTGGCCTCAAACTCGGAAATCCACCTGCCTCTGCCTCCCAAGTGCTGGGATTAAAGCTGTGTACCACCACTGCCCGGCTGTAAGGTAGTTCTTGAGTCCAAGTCCTCTGGCCAGATGACTATGTTAATTCACATCTTCCCGGACTGGTGAGGTGGCTCAGAGGGGGAAAACTTGTTTAGCCAAGCCAACCTGAGTCAGTGCTCTGGAACTCATACGATACAAAGAACTAACTCCTCCAAGTTGTCCTGTGACCTGCACATACAAAAAATAAAATGTAATATTGGTTCCAAAAAAAAAAAATCACATCTGAATTACAATTTTTTTTTTTTTTTTTTGGTCTTTTCGAGACAGGGTTTCTCTGTGTGTAGCCCTGGCTGTCCTGGAACTCACTCTGTAGACCAGGCTGGCCTCGAACTCAGAAATCCACCTGCCTCTGCCTCCCAAGTGCTGGGGTTAAAGGTGTGTGCCACCACCGCCCGGCTTAGAGCCGGCTTCTTTGGGATTACAGTGGATACTCTGAAGACCAGCTGAGACATTCAACTTCTTGGGTTGAACAGCTACTGAATTCTTAGACATTTCATTGGTAAACAGCCATCATTGGACTAGTTGGACCACAGCCTGTAATTGGACCACAGCCTGTAAGTCATTCTAATAAAGTGTCTGTGTGTGTTTGTGTGTGTGTGTGTGTGTGTGTGTGTGTGTGTGTATAAGTGTAAAGCCTGGATCCTCTTCAAGAGCCACAAATGCTTTTTAACAGCTGAGCCACCCAGACAGTGGTATCACACACCTTTAATCCCAGCACTTGGGAGGCCGAGGCAGGCAGGTTTCTGAGTTCAAGGCCAGCCTGGTCTACAGAGTGAATTCCAGGATAGCCAGGACTATACAGAGAAACCTTGTCTCAAAAAACAAACAAACAAACAAACCCAAAAAAAACAAAAACAGCTGAGCCAACTCTAAGCCCCTCCTAAATGAGGTCTCAATATATAATATAGCCCTGGCTGTCCTGGAACTCATGTGTGGACCAGGCTAGCCTCAAACTCACAGAGATGTGCCTGCTTTGTCCAGGCCTGGCTGACCCTCATGGGCTTCCTTTCTTTGAAGTGCAGCAGATACAAGTGCTTCATCCATTTACTGACATTCAGGAATGGCATGTGGTGGCAGAAGTTGGTGCCATAGGGAAGGGCCACATCAATTCCTAGAATATGTGTCTTGCCTGATGTTCTAAAAGAGGCAAACATCAGGACCTAAGCTATCTGTTCCATCCACCATCTGTAGACTACAGCCTGGACTTTAGGAGGACACCTGTCAGGGTGACAGGTAGGCCTGGAGGAGAAACAGTCCTTAGACTTCATTGCCCTTAGCCAGCCTTGCACGTATCAATGTTTGCTTAGCCCAGCCAAGTCACCAGGTATGTAGTCTGGCCGTCTATACCTGCACTCTGTTAAAGGCATGTGCTTTGTGAGCCAGACACTGAAGCTTTTCATGATTGAGATGTATAGTTCTCAGCCAACCATCTACCCCCTCCTAGGTTTGATCCCTTCACAGGCACAGCTAGCTCTCTTGTCAGGTTCTGCACCCAGGGAGCCAACCAAGGTGGAATGGCGTGATAGGCATAGCTGACCCTCAGTTGTGCTGACCCAGCATGTCAGGAGCCCCAGGCTCCAGCCTGAGGACTGTTAATAGGTCATGTACAATCTGTAACCTCGGCACATTTCTCTGACTAAAGGGAGACTCCTTAATACTCAAGGCCACCCTCAACTATGTAGTGATCCAGTTCAAGGCCAGCCTGGGCTAAATAAGACCCTATCTCAAAACAAAACACAAAACTCAACAAGAAAGGAGATTAAGAAAAACTTTCACAGCCGGGCGGTGGTGGCTCACGCCTTTAGTCCCAGCACTTGGGAGGCAGAGGCAGGTAGATCTCTGAGTTTGAGGCCAGCCTGGTCTACAGAGTGAGTTCCAGGACAGCCAAGGCTACACAGAGAAACCCTGTCTCGAAAAACCAAAAAAAAAAAAAAAAAAAAAAAACTTTCACAGATTTGTTCTTGCTGATATTTCCTAAATAATGAAATATAAAGCTAGGCATGGTGGCTTGTACCTGTTATCATAGCCAAGAAGAGTCTGAGGCAAGAGGATCAGTACAGTTTTAAAGCTAGCCTGGGCTATGACACAGTGGTGCTGATGATGTCACTGGGAACACTTGCCTAGCATACACAAAGCCCAGGCTTCCATTCTGGTACCAGAAACAAGATCTCTGTGAGTTCTAGGCCAGCCAGAGCTCCACAGGGAGGCCCAATGTAATAACACAAATAGATCTCAACCACCAAGCATGACCCTAGAGCACCCACAAAAGGGGAAGGAGAGGCGCCTGAAGAGAGAAAATAAAGGTTAAAAAAATTAAGTGGAAGGAGCCAGGCAGTAGTAGCATACACTTTTGATCCCAGCAACTCAGGAGGCTGAGGAAGGCGGGTCTCTGAATTTGAGGCTAGCCTGGTCTATATATAGAGCTAGTTCCAGGACAGCCAAGACTACACACAAAAAAAGACCTGTCTGGAAAGACACAAAAACAACAAAAAGGTGGGAGGAGAGAACTAACTCCACAGAGTTATCCTCTGACCTCACACACAGACCATGATGTTGTCTGAATACATTCACACTTATACAACCCACCATGGGGGGAGGGAGCAGGATAATTATTAGAAGATTTTGCTTTTAGTTTAGTTTATGAATGTTTGGCTGTGAAACGTGTGTAGTGCCATTGGAGGACCGAAGAGGGTGTTTCTCATCCCTTGGAGCTGGAGTTACAGGTGGTTGTAAGCCACCATATAGAGTTGGGAACTGAATCTGGGTCCTTCATAAGCACACTTGGTATCTCTTTAACCCCAACATGGGTGCTGGGAACAGAATCCGAGGCCTTTCCAAGAGCAGCCAGGTGTATAGTATGCTGGATGGTTCTGTGTCAGCTTGGCACAGGCTAGCATCATCTAAGAGGAGGCACCCTCCAGAAGATCACACTATACAGGCCGGCTTGTGGGGAACTTTCTAAATTAGTGACCAGGGAGAGAGGGCCCAGCCCATTTTGTGTGCTTTCATTCCTGACCTGGTGTAAGAAAGCAGGCTGAACAGACCTGTGCCTCCCCAGTGATGGGACTATAGCCTGGGACACTGGTATTCCAGCTTCTCACGTGGTCCCAGAGGTCAAATCCAGCCCGTATGCTTGTACAGCAAGCAGTTTACCCACTGTTACATATCTCCATTCCTTTGTTTCTTTTTACCAAAAAATATAAGCTGTTGCCTGCACATCCCCTGGCTTGTTTTCCATGCACCAGCATTTGGTCACTCCTCAACAGAAGAGGTTGAATTTGAGGTGGTGGCCTTACATGCACTTGTTCTGATGAATGAACACCAGAGGGCAGCAGAGGCCCCCATGCCCAGCTTCTCTATTTTGGCCTGAGCAAGGCTCCTCAGGGCAGGTGAGGAGATTAAGGTAGACTAGCTTTGATATATAAAACAAAAAACCAGAGTTTCAAAGGGAATGAGGCTCCATTGAGGGAATGTTTGCCTAGCATACATTCACATCCAGTACTTCAAACTAGACATGATATTGGCTCACACTTGTAATCTTAGCACACAGGAGGTAGAAGCAGGAGGATCAGTTCAAGACTATATAGCGGCCGGGCGGTGGTGGCGCATGCCTTTAATCCCAGTACTTGGGAGGCAGAGGCAGGTGGATTTCTGAGTTCGAGGCCAGCCTGGTCTACAGAGTGAGTTCCAGGACAGCCAGGGTTATATAGAGAAACCCTGTCTCGAAAAACCGAAAAAAAAAAAAAAAAGACTATATAGTGAATTACAAGCCATCCTGAGATGCTGAGAGCCTATCTTGAAAACAAACAAACTTGAGAGATAGAATCTGAGAAGCAGAGGTAGGTTTCTGTGATTTTAAGGCTACACAGTGAGACCCCATCTCAAAGAAATAAGGAAAAGAAAACCCCACTAACTACTAACCAAAGTGGCTCAAGGCCTAAGTTGCAGTGATCTGGGTTGATGGCTGTTGGAGGGTGTTCCAGTTTGTGGCAGCTGGGGCCATGAGGAGCTAAAGAGCACTTGCAGAGAGTTTCACACAGTGGTCTGGATTAATGACGGCACATTGCAAAACTTGTGGCTAAAACATAAACTGCAAAATCCCAAGTCCCACATGGTGACACACACCTTTGATCCTGGCAGTCAGAGGCAGAGGCAGATGAGTCTCTTTTTTTTGTTTGAAGCCAGGCTAGTTTACAGAGTGAAGTCCAGGACAGCCAGAGATATATAGTGAGACCCTGTCTTAAAAAAAAAAAAAAGACAAAAGGGGGCTGGTGAGATGGCTCAGTGGGTAAGAACACTGACTGCTTTTACGAAGGTCCTAAGTTCAAATCCCAGCAACCACATAGTGGCTCACAACCATCCGTAATGAGATCTGATGCCCTTTTCTGGTGTGTCTGAAGTCAGCTATAGTGTACTTATGTATAATAATAAATAAATCTTAAAAAAAAAAAAAGACAAAAGATTGGGGAGATGGCTCAGCGGTTAAGAGCACTAACTGCTCTTCCAGAGATCCTGAGTTCAATTCCCAGCAACCACATGGTGGCTCACAACCCTCTGTAATGGGGATCCAATGCCCTCTTCTGGTGTGTCTGAAGAGAGTGACAGTGTACTCACATACATTAAATAAATAAATAAATTTTTCAAAAGTCAAAGCAAAGTAAAATTTAAATTTTTAAAAAAAAAAATTTTTTAGACAGGCTTATATTGCTGAGACTGGCTCCAAAAATATGCCCTGTACTCAAGGATGAACACATACCTGTTTTTATCTGTGTGTGTGTGTGTGTGCATGTCTCTCCCTCCCTCTCTCTCACCCTCTCCCCACCCCCTTATGTCTCTATGTGTCTCTGTGTTGTCTGTGTTCATCTGTGTGAGTTCAGGCATAATGGAGGTCAGAAGATACCCTTGGTGTTGGTCCTCTTTTTTTTTTTTTTTTTTTTTTTGGTTTTTCAAGACAGGGTTTTTCGAAACAGGGTTTTTCTGTGTAGCCCTGGCTGTCCTGGACCTCACTCTATAGACCAGGCTGGCCTCAAACTCAGAAATCCCTCTGCCTCCCAAGTGCTGGGATTAAAGGCATGCACCACCACTGCTTGGCTTCAGAAGTGTATTGTCTCTTTCCACATGTGGGTTCTGGGGATTGAACTCAGGTTGTCAAGCTTGACAGCAAATGCCTTCAACTCTGAGACAGAGTCTCCCAATGTTTTGTCTTGTTTTGTTTTGTTTTTTGGTTTTTCGAGACAGGGTTTCTCTAGCCCTGACTGTCCTGGAACTCACTCTGTAGACCAGGCTGGTCTTGAACTCAGAAATCCACCTGCCTCTGCCTCCCAAGTGCTAGGATTAAAGGTGTGTGCCACCTTCACCCGGCTGGAGTCTCCCAGTGTTTGCATCTGTGTGTCAGTCAAGCTAGCTGGCATACAGACTTTCAGGAATTTTCCTGTCTTCTATCTTCCGTGTCCCCTTCTGTGTACTACTGTGTCCAGGGTTACTTGAGTTCTGGGGATCTGAACTTAGGTTGTCAGGCTTACCCGGTGTCTTAGTTACACCATGAGCAAGGCAACTTATAAAAGAAAGCATTGACTATAAGATCATAGTTCAGAGTCTATGGGCATCATAGTGGAGAGCAGGCAGCAGGCAAACATAGCACTGGAGCAGAAGCTGAGAGCCACTAGGAATGGCATGGCTATGAGCCTACCTCTAGCGATACCTTACCTACTCCAACAAGGCCACCCCTCTTAATCCTCACCAAGATGTTCCATCAAACAAGGACAAAGCATTCAAACATGAACCTGTAAGGGATGTTCTCATTCAAATACCATATTCCACCCCCTGGCCTCCATAGACATAATGCACAGTGTACTTAGTCCAACTTCAAAAGCCCATCTCTTCCTATTTTCCCACTCTGTCATGTCTTTTGAGCTTCTTCAGGGGCCTCTCTTTCCTGAAGAAGGGATATTTCAATAATATTAATGTGTGTGGTCACATGTGTGCAGGTTGGAAGAATTGGTTATTGTCTACCACGTAGATCCTGGGGACCACACTCAGATCCTCTGCCTTGGCAGGAAGTTGCTAGCCCTGACAATGGTCTCTGGTAGCCATCTAGCTAAGACAGCTCTGGCAGCATAGCGTGGGTCACATAATTGCAGCCCTGAGTTTGATACTTGGGTCACTGTCACTAGAAACTGTTTCAAATTCTCAGCAGCAAACAGTGCATTGCCACCCCCTAGACTGAGAACTCACTGCAATAAGAAAGCCAACAGAAGGCTTGGCCCTTGTCCTTTGACATCACATTTGTCAGGTCTTTATTGTTTGGTTTTTTGTTTTATACCTCATTTATGTATACACATGTAACCAACCAATTAGGATCCCAAGGTGCAGAGGCTGTGAGCCTGGCTACACATGGGGATTCAGTCCTACTTGACCAGGAAGTGGCTTGCTCCTTCCTGCCCCAGGAGACAAGAAGACCTGCCCTTGGTTGCCACTGATAGCTTACTGGAGTACCTAGCTGCAGTACATGTTGCCCACCCTGGGTTGGTATCCTCAGCTGATCAGGAAGTTCTGGTCTTCTGTTTTCTTGTTTGGGCTGTTATGGCTGTACACTGACCCTATCCAGTGTGAGCTGTTATTCCTGTGTAAATAAAACTCTCATGAGTTCACCCTTTCCTGCCTGCATATGAAGTCAGGCATCATTGTAGATGCCATTAGCGAGTTTAGGGACAGGAAGGAGCAAGCCACTCCCTGGTCCAACAGGGGAGAGTCCCCATCCATAGCCAGGCTCAGAGATCAGATCTAAAATGTATAGTGGTAGTTGGCTAATCTGCTGTAAGTTCCCTGGTGGGTGCACATGCTTCCTGCCTTCTTGCTACTTCCCCAGTGTTGTAGGTTCCCAAATTAAAGACACACACACACACACACACACACACACACACACACAGCCTTATTTTTAATATGCCCTAAGCAACTCAATGACTGGGCCACCCCGAAACTTCCACATCACTAATGCCTTCCCTCTAATATTCCTGAAATCTGTATTCCATCTTTGCTACCCCAGACCCAATTGTGGAGATGCCCCTGGGGGCCACTCTTCCCCCGGCTTGTAAGACTCAAAGTGAGCCTTAGCTACCGGAAGACCCCCAAATGAGACTTGAGAACAAGAGTTCGATGCAAAAGCAAGAGGTTTCTTTTCCCAGCGAGCTGGAGCCGTCCTGCACCCAGTGGAGCGGTGACCCATTCTCTTTCTTTCATAAGCCTTTTTTTTTACAGCTTTTGAGGGCAGATTATAGCAACAGCAACTAGGCATGTAATGATCGGTGGTTCTGACAACCTTTACATAACTGGCTGGGCAGGGAGGGGACTCAGGGACCTTCCCTAGTTCCTGGTGGGAAGTTCCAAGTCAGGGCTGTAAGGCTCGTCCATGATTGTCACTCTGTCTTCTGAAGCTCTCCTGCCTGATCCTCCTGCTTCCTTGGCATGGCAGTACTAAAAGAACTCTTTTCTTCCTGGGGTTCCCTTGCCTAGGAAATCTAAAGTCCCATCTCTGTGTCTCTGTCCAGCCATTGGCCACCAGCAACATTATTCACCAGTCAAAGCCGCCTGGGGGCAGGGACCCTCAGTGCCTTGCAGGCAGGCATGTGTGCATTTCCTGTGTAATTTGGCGAGCCAAACACAAAGAGCATTAGAACCAATCCACAGTAGAAAAGTCTGAAAGCTTAGAGGCTGTGCACCTTGTGATCTAGACCAAGTGGGTTCTGATTGGCATACATGTGTGTATGCAAATAAGGCATAGAACAAAGACCAATCAGGAACGACCTGTCAAATGTGGCATTAGAGGGCAAAGGCCAAACCCTCTCTTGTCCTTCTTATGACAGCCAGTATGTCAGCATATTGAGGGAAAAAGAGGGGGAGTAGTGAGATGGCTCCTCCTGGAAAGGCTCTGCTTCCCTGGGACCCACATGGCAGAAGGAAAGAACTAACTTCTGCCTTGTCAGGATTGTTGGCAAGTTCTCTAACTTCCACATAAAGAGGCTGTGCTCACCACAGCGCACCCTTCCCCACAAGAATAAGAAAATAAGTAAGAAAAAAAATTTTTTTTGAGACAGAGCTTCTCTGTGTAACAGCCCTGGCTGTCCTGGAACTCACTCTGCATGCACCACCACCATCCAGCTTTGAAAATAATTTTAGAAATATATATTTTTTAAAGAAGCAGATGTGACACACGCCTTTAATCCCAGCACTTGGGAGGCAGAGGCAGGTGGATTTCTGAGTTCAAGGCCAACCTGGTCTACAGAGTGAGTTCCAGGACAGCCAGGGCTATACAGAGAAACCCTGTCTCAAAAAACCAAAAAAAAAAAAAAAAAAAAAAAAAAAAAAAAGAGGAGGAGAAGCAGAAGCAGGAGAGAAGAAATGGAGGAAGCCACAGCAGCTGTGAATACTTCCCACCCACTTTCCTCTGCTCCCACAGGAGGTGCTGAGGAGAGCCATTGGTCCCTTCCATGGGATTTCATCCACTCTCTCTTTTCCTGTACCTCCCAGCTAGCAGTATGTAATTCCATCCCAGCTGCATATGGGCTCATAATCTTGGGAGGTGCTGGGAGATACAGACTATGGGAGGTTACTTGAAGTAAGGCTCTGTCTATGCAGCTATGAAGGGGTTGTCATCAATGATGGGAATATTGTGGAGCCACTCACATTCCTTTAAGTAACTCCTCACCTACACTATATAAGTCCAGTCAACTTTATTTCCCAACTGGGATTTCAGCCGAACTATACTGTGGTCTGTCATTGGAGTTCTGTCCTGGAGAAGACCAGGTCTCTGTTTATATTTCACCTAGAAAAAGGCTGGGTATGTGCTGAAGCACACCTTTAATCTCAGAGCTCAGGAAGCAGAGGCAGGTGGGTCAGTGTGAGCTTGGGGCCGGTGTGGTCTACATAAACACAGTATCAATAATACCCAAAAATCATCCAACAGGAGTAGAAAAAGCCAGCAAGATGTGCTAGCAGCCAGTAGATGGAAAGATTAGCACCCTCCACTGGTGGGCCCTGGGGGCAACAAACAGAGCAAGCTCTCTAAGGCCTGAGCTCTCTATATGGGAGGTGAAATAAGGAGATAAAGGACCAGAGTCTGGGGCCTTGAGGTGTGTGTGATTGTGTTGGTGTACAAATACTGGCAGAGGTCAATGGAGGACGTCAGGTTTTCTGCTCTGTCACTCCACTTTATTTCTTGAAACAGTGTCTTTCTGAGCCTAGATCTAGGCTGGAAGCTGTTAAGCCCCTGAAATCTTGTAATCTGACCCCACAATAGTGAGGTTCCATGCTTCTGTGTGGCCAGTAACATCCAGCACTTTGTGGGGTGCTTGGGGCTTTATGCTTGTACAAGTCTGCTTACACACTGAGCCATCTGTGCAGCTCCTGTCTCTGTGGCTGTCACTTTTCATATGGCCTTAATCCGGTTCCTTGTTTGTGGACATCAAATGTGGCAGTCTAGGTAGGTGCCCTCTGAACTCTGGTCTGCATCCATAACAGTAGGAAATTGGACAGTGTCATAGAGCTTCTTTCTTTCTTTCTTTCTTTCTTTCTTCCTTCCTTCCTTCCTTCCTTTCTTTCTTTCTTTCCTTCTTTCTCTCTCTCTCTTTCTCTCTTTCTTTCTTCCTTTCTTCCCTCCCCCCTTTTTTTTATTTCTCAAAACATAATGGTTTCTCTGTGTAGTCCTGGATATCCTGTAACTCACTCTGTAGATGAGATCTGCCTGCCTCTTCCTCCTGAGTGCTGGGATTAAAGATGGGCACCACCACTGTCCAGCTGCCTTAGGTTTTTATTACTCTGAGCAAAAGCAAATTGGAAGAAAGGGTTTATTTGGCTTACAGTCCCAGATAGTAGTTCATCATCGGAGGAAGAAGCCAGGACAGGAACTCAAACAAGGCAGGAACTTGAAAGCAGTAGCTGAATTAGAGGTGGTGGTGGAGTGTTGCTTACTGGTTCACTCCCCATGGCTTCACCCTGCTTCCTTTTAGAACCCAGGACCCCCAGCCCAGGGATGGCCCCACCCACAGTGGAATGGGCCCTCCCCCATCAATAACTAATTAAGAAAATGTTCAGCCCCGGCGGTGGTGGCTCGCCTTTAATCCCAGCACTTGGGAGGCAGAGGCAGGCGGATTTCTGAGTTTGAAGCCAGCCTGGTCTACAGAGTTCCAGGACAGCTAGGGCTATACAGAGAAACCCAGTCTCGAAAAGCCGAAAAAAAAAAAAAAAGAAAAGAAAAGAAAAAAGAAAAAGAAAATGTTCTACAGCCAGGTCTTATAGAGGTATTACTCAATTAAGAGTCCTTCTTTTCAGGTAAGTCTAGTTTATGTGTCAAGTTGACTGACATGAGACCAGCCAGCACCAACAGTCTCCTTTTACCTGGGTTCTACCTCATAAAGTTTTCACAACTGCCTAAAACTTGCACCAGTTGGGGACAAAATGTTCAACACAGGAGACTATAGAGGACATTTCTGTTTTGTTCATACTCATTTACTTTTATTTATTTATTTTGGTTTTTCGAGACAGGGTTTCTCTGTATAGCCCTAGCTGTCCTGGAACTCACTCTGTAGACCAGGCTGGCCTCGAACTTAGAAATCTGCCTGCCTCTGCTTCCCAAGTGCTGGGATTAAAGGCATGTGCCACCACTGCTCGGCCTTGTTCATACTTAGATTTGAATCCAGGGCTTCAAACATGCTAGGCAGATATTTTCACTGAGGGACATCCCAGGCCTTTGTGGGGCATATTAAAAGTATATGATAGGGCATGTCAGCATTTCTTCTCTTCTAAGGAAGGGTGGCTCATACTCCATTGTATGGGTAACTGTACTTTGTTTATTCATGGTGCCTCATGCCTGGGAGAAGCCAAGGCAAAGGATTGCTGAGAGCCTGGTCTGCTTTACAGATGATGCAAATCTCTGTTTCAAAACACCCTCCTGGCGGGTGGTGGTGGTGGCAAGTTCCAGGACAGCCAGGGCTACACAGAGAAATCTTTTTTTTTTTTTTTTTCCCAGACAGGGTTTCTCTGTATAGCCCTGGCTGTCCTGGAACTCACTCTGTAGACCAGGCTGACCTCTAACTCAGAAATCTGCCTGCCTCTGCCTCCCAAGTGCTGGGATTAAAGGCGTGTGCAACCACCACCCAGCCACAGAGAAATCTTGAAGGCCTAAACAAACCACACCAAAAACAACAACAGCAACAACAACAACAACAAAGCATCTTCCTCCAAAAAAAAAGAGAGAGGAAGGAAAGAAGGAAGAAAGGAAGGAAGGAAGAGAAAGAAAGAAAGGAGTGAGTAAAAAGAAGAAAGGGGGGAAAAAGCAAGAAGCTGGGAGGACTGAGACAGAGAGGAGGAAGAAAGACAGGAGAAAGTCACAGATGCATGAGGCCTGGCTCTTGTCACCCTTCTGACAAGACAGATCTACCAATGTAGCTGCAGCTGCCCTGGAACTCAGCTGTGTCCACAGGAGGACTTCAAGCTTGTGAGCCTCCTCCTGCATGGGACTCTTTTGTTGTTGTTGTTTGGTTTGTTCACTTGATAGGTTGTTTTTCTCAGACAGGGTTTCTCTGTGTAACCCTGGCTGTCCTGGAACTCACTGTATAAACCAGACTGGTCTCAAACTCAGCGATCCCCCTGCCTCCAGAGTGCTGGGATTAAAGGCATACACTACTACTGCCTGGCTCAAGATGTATTTCTGGTTTTTTTGTTTGTTTGTTTTTTGTTTTTGTATATGGGTGTTTTGTCTGCATGTTAATCTGCACACCAGAGCAAGGCATCAGATCCTATAGGACTATAGTTACAGATGGTTGGGAGCTTCCTTGTGGTTGCTGGGAATTGAATTCAGGACCTTTGGAAGAACAGTCAGTGCTTTTAACCACTGAGCCATCGCTCCAGCCCTGCCAGTGACTTTGGTGAATTGTAGTTTCAGGTTGTTAGCTCAGGGTTACATAACCTATTTAACTGAATTTCACAGGCCCCGCCTACTAGGCTTCACACTGGGTACTTAAACTTGGTTTCAGAGTCTGTGGTTCAGTGACCTAGCATGCAGGAAGTTGAAAGTTTGATTCTCAGAACTGAATAAACTAGGAGTGGTGGTGTGCATCTATAATCTCAGCACTTAAGAGGGTCAGAAGTTCAAGGTCATTTTTGGCTAATTGTTCAATGCCATTCTAGGCTATACAAGACTCCATCTCAAACCAACAAACAAAAAGTGTGTGCAGACAAAAGGGCCAGTGGATAAAGACCCTTGCCACCAAGCCTAATGACCTAAATTGGATTCCCAGGTGGTGAAATACAGTAGAAGGAAAACATGAACTCCACTAAATTGTCTCCTGATCTTCCTTCATGTATGCTGAATGTGCATTTTCCTCCCCAAAGCGTAATGAGGCTATGGGAAGAAAGGCGGAGGAGACCAAAGAGAAAATGAGGGTGGACAGTATTGCTGGCGGGTTCCATCCCTTCTGGGTTACATACACTCCAGGGTCTGCTTTCCATGAGCATGGGAATCCATGAAAGTTTCCATCTGGTCGTGGCAGGGCTTGACAGGGTGAGTCCAGCATGCAGGAGGCTGATCAGGGTCATGAGTCTCAGTTCAGCCTAGAGATAGTGAAAAGCCCTTCTCTAAAATCAACCAGGAACAAGACCCTTGTGCTGGCTGATAGACCACTTTAGTTATGGCCATCCCATAAGTAGGTAACATAATAGGATGGTCAGAAGGTAACCTAAGTGAGTCATGGTGGCTCATACCTGGGCTACTTGAGACACTATCCTATCTTCAAAATTAAGTAAATATGGCTCTGGCTCAGCAGATAAAGGCACTTGCTGCCAACGCTGACAACCTGGGACTCACAGGGTAGGAGAAAACTAGTTTTTGCAAAATTTTCAGAGCTCAACATGAGCAACATGGCCCTCTCATACATATACATGTGCCTGCACACACATACACACACACACACACACACACACACACACACACACACACACAAATGTAATAAAAACTATTTTTAAAAAATTTCAAAGTGAGGGCTCGAGAGATGGTTTAGCAGTTAAGAGCACTGACTGCTTTTCTAGAGGTCTTAATTTCAATTTCCAGCCACCACATGGTGGCTCACAACCATCCATAGTGGGATCTGATGCCCTCTTCTGGTGTGTCTGAAGAAATTGACAGTGTATACACATATTTAAAATAAATCTTTTTTAAAAAATTTCAAAGTGAGCTAGGCAGTGGTGGTGCGTGCCTCTCATCCCAGCAGTTGGGAGCCAGATGAAGGCTGATGATTTCTGAGGTTGAGGCCAGGCCTATGTGGACAGTTCCAGGACAGCCAGGACTGCATAATGAGATACTGTCTCCAACCCACACCCAATGTGGTGGCGCATGCCTTTAGTTCCAATACTTGGGAGGCAGAGGCAGGTGGAGCTCTGAGTTCCAAGCCAGCCTTGTCTAATGAGCAAGTTCCAGGACAGCCAGGGCTATACAAAGAAACCCTGCCTTGAAAAAAAACAAACAACAACAACAAAACAATCCCCTCAAACAGACAAACAATAACAACAACAAAAAAATTTGCTGCTCTTGAAGAGAACCAGGGTTCAATTCCCAGTGACCATATCAGGTGGCTGACAATTATCTAATTCCAGCTGCAGTAGGAACCAACTTTTCCAGCCTTGGTGGGCACCTGCACTCATGTGCACATACCTATACACACAGACACACACACATGCTGGTCTCAAACTCACAAATATCTATTGCCTCTCGAGTGCTGAAAGATTAATGGTGTGTGCCATTAATATAATTAAAAAAACAAAATAATTTACCTTGAAAGTGGTGGCACATGTCTTTAATGCCAGCAATGGGAGGCAGAGCCAGGTGGATCTCTGTGAATTCCAGGACAGCCTGGTCTACAGAGGAATTTCCAGAACAGTGGGGCTACACAGAGAAACCCTTTCTCAATAAATAAATAGGGGCTGGAGAGATGGCTCAGCGGTTAAGAGCACTGACTGCTCTTCCAAAGGTCCTGAGTTCAAATCCCAGCAACCACATGGTGGCTCACAACCATCGGTAATGAGATCTGATGCCCTCTTCTGGTGTGTCTGAAGACAGCTACAGTGTACATATAATAATAAATAAATCTTTTAAAATAATAAAATAAATAAATAGAACCAAAAAATTAAAACTTTGAGTGAAAAAGGAAACAGAATTTTTATTACTTTTCTATATCTGTGATAGACCAAAAGCAACTTGGGGCTGGGGGGAAGACTTTATTTCAGCTTATACTTCCATCATTGAGAGAAGTCAGTACAGGAGCTAAAAGGAGGAACCTAGAAGCAGAAACTATGCTTGGCTCACTGGCTTATTCTCAGCTAGCTTTCTTATGCACCTGAGGACTATCTGTATAGGGATTGTGCTGCCCACAGTGGGTTGGGGGTCCCACATCAATCATTAGTCAAGGCAATCATTCATACAACCACAGTCGAGTCTAATGGAGGCAGTTTGTCAGTTTGAGATTCCCTTTTTCATGGTGAGTCAAGTTTGTTTCAAGTTGACAAAACTAACCAGGACAATGAAGAAGTCTAGACCCCACTTGTCTACTTCAACAATATGGTGTAGAAAGCCGTTAGCTGAGCCGTGTGGTGGTGGCACACGCCTTTAGTCCCAGCACTTGGGAGGCAGAGGCAGGCGGATTTCTGAGTTCGAGGCCAGCCTGGTCTATAGAGTGAGTTCTGATGTTGGATCCAGCATACTTGTATGCTAACAATGAAGTCTGGTTTATACTGGGTCCAGCTTCTGTATATGTTTGGACTCTTGTTCATGATCTTCCTGGTGCGTACCTATCTGGAATGGATAAAAACCCAATTGTTGGTGCAGGTCAAGTGTTTGTCACCACTCCCCTCCCACCCACTTTTCTCCTTTCTTACCCTTTGAAGCACTCTCATATAGCCCAGATGACCTCAAATTCACTCTGTAGCTGAGGATGACTTTGCACTATGGATCTTCATACCTCTGCATTTCTATTTCTGAGACAACAGACATGTATCTCTATGCCTCTGTGCCTAGTTTACTCAGTATTGGCGATGGAACCCAGGGTTTCATGCCAGCCACACACTACAAGCAAGAATTATACTTCCAGCCTCCCAGGCTATAGATGATACTTAGAAATCTAGGAGCCGGGCGTGGTGGCGCATGCCTTTAATCCCAGCATGCCACCAAACTCTGGCTAAAAAAACCTTAAAACCAAAATTGAGCAGGATGTGGTGGTGCATGCCTTTTGTCCCAGCCTTGGGGTGTGGCAGGGGGGAGAGGCAGGTAGATCTCAGTTCCAGGTCACCCTGGTCTCAAAATCCAGTTCCAGGTTAGCCAGAGCTACACAAAGAAATTCTGTCCTGGAAAACCAAAACCAAAACCAAACCAACCAAAAATACCATGAGTTTGCCAGTCTTGGTAGCTTGGGTCTGTAATCCTAGCATTTAGGAGGCAGTAGCAGTCCAGTGACTTAATGGCCTGAAACATTCTTTGTTCTTTATGACAGAAAACAGCCCTTTTTGTTTGTTTGTTTAGAGAAGGTAAACTTTATATCCATGGCTGCCCTGGAATCTCACTATGTACAAGAAAGACCAAGCTGGATTGGTACATGCATGCAGCATTCAGGAAGGAAGATCTGAATTCGAGGCCAGCCTAGTCTACAGAGCAAGTGCCAGGACAGCTGGGACTACACAAAGAAAACTGGTCTTAAAAAAAATCAAATTGGGCTGGCGAGATGGCTCAGTGGGTAAGAGCACCAACTGCTCTTCTGAAGGTCCTGAGTTCAAATCCCAGCAACCACATGGTGGCTTACAACCACCCATAATGAGATCTGACGCCCTCTTCTGGTATGTCTGAAGACAGCTACAGTGTAGTTATGTATAATAATAAATAAATCTTTAAGAAAAAGAATCAAATCAAAGCCGGGTAGTGGTGGCGCACGCCTTTAATCCTAGCACTTGGGAGGCAGAAGCAGGCGGATTTCTGAGTTCGAGGCCAGCCTGGTCTACAGAGTGAGTTCCAGGACAGCCAGGGCTATACAGAGAAACCCTTTCTCGAAAAACAAAAAATAAACAAAAATCAAATCAAAGGCACACAACAAAAACAAGTAACATGTTGGCAACAAACACAGAGATCCACCTGCCTGTGCCTCCTCATCCCTGATCTGGCCACCACCAAATATTTTTAAAACCCAACCAGAGGCATGGAACCTCCACATTTGGACAGAGCCCTATGCTCCGAGGCTGATGGCTTTCTTTGAAATCAAAGGAAAATTGTGACCATGGCTGTTTCTACCTCACACCCGGTGCATTTTACGTATTCATCCTGCTCCCCACAGACTGTGAACCAGAGGGCGGCTAGTAGCCAATAGCAGCTCAATAAATATTTGTAAAGCTAATTACTGGGCCTCAGCAGGTTCTGCAGGAAATGTGGCCAGGGCACAGTCTCACAGAGCAGGCAGGGCCGCGCCAGAACCAGGATCAAAAGCGTTTCCCAAGCTCCCCCTTTGCACCGTGTGGGCTCTGCCCTGTCCTTGGCCAGTCTGGCCACTTCTCGGCTTCACTTTCCTCCCTGGGGGTTCACTACCGAGCCTAAGGACTTTACTTTTAACATTACTATCTCCCATCTGGACCACCCAGCCCCCTCCCCCAACCTTTAAGCGTCGCCGCAGTGCCGCCCCCTCTGCGCATGCTCCTCGGCTTGAGGCCCAGTTTCGTGCCCTGGAAATAGGTGTGCGCTTGCGCAGAGCCGCCCAGAGCCCCACAGGGGCGGTGCACGGGGATCTTGTGCGGCCTCTGGATCCGCCCACCTCGCGACTCCCCAAAGGACCGGTGCGCGTGCGCACAGCGAATGGCTGAGCATGCGCACAGAGAGCGGAAGGGTGTGCTGGCGCGCGCACGAGGCCGGACGGGCAGCGGAAGCAGGGGCAGTGGACTGGGTAGAAAGGGAGGCGGGGGCGCGCGCGCGGGCTTCGTGTGTGCTGGGGTGGGGGGGGTGGCCTGCTGAAGCCGAGCGGGCACGCGCGCGAGGCTTTCCCACTAGCTTGGCAGCGGCGGCGACGGCTTCTTTGTTTCCCGAGGAGAAGCGAGACGCCCACTCTGTCCCCGACCCCTCGTGGAGGGTTGGGGACGGTGCCCGGAAGGTTACGGAGCCGGTAGCTCCAGGTAAGGCAGGGAGACTCCCGGGCGGAACGAGGCTCCCGGGCCTTGGGCAAGACGGTTTGAATGAAGCCGAGGCGCCGGGAGGGGGAGGGGGCAGCTGGGCGACCAGAGCGGGGTCGGGGTACGGCGGCGCCTGAGGGTCAAGAAGCCTTGCGCGCGCGGCTCAGGCCGCAGTGCAGCGAGACGGCGGCGGCTTCTAGGCTCGGTGGCCGGCGAGGCGGGTGGCTCCGGGCCGCGTAAAGGCCGCGCGCGCGTTCTCGTGGGGGCTTGGGACAAAGCTCCTTCCCTTTAGCGTTCCAGAGATCCAGATACCCTACTTTAATTCCTGTGAACCCCAACTTTGAACAGTGGCTAGGTATCGTGGGCTTTTCTGGCCTCGTTTGTAATGGGAGCGATCCTAATGCCCTGCGGTCGGGCGTCGGGAGCAACATTTTACCTGAGATATTGATGCCCAGTGTAGCTTGGACACAGTCATGAGCCCTCTTCGGCCCCCAGGCCTCTCTTTTTAAATTTTTATTTATTTATTAATTTTTATAAATTTAATTATTTCAGATTTTGAAGGAAAAGTAAAGAATTTCTTCAATGTCTTCAAAATGTTTGCCTAAAAAGTGAAAGATGCCTAGGAACGTTTGCTCACAGCGGCATTGTTTTTGAGTCCCTTGGCCCTTCCCAGTTTTTCAGATAGGGCTTTTTATTTTAAAACATCGAAGGCGAGTGTTTTGCCTTCGGGTCCGAAGGCATCGATTTGATCCCTTTTACCTCCAGTGACTCCTCAGGAACTGGAAACAAGTTTTTTGTTTGAATCGACAGACAGGCTTTGAGTTTGATGCCCAGCGCAGGCTGTCAGCTAGCTGTGTGGCCTTAGGGGAAATCTCTAATCTCTCCAAACCTCTTGGTTTCCTCCTTTGTACAAGGGAATTACTTTCACTGATAGAATTGCGAAGAACTAGGCAAATAGTTCATGCATCATCGTCATCGTTCTGATTTTTGAAGACAGGATCTTAACCCCAAGGCTGACCTCCCCTTCCTCATGTAGACCAGGCTGGCCTTGGATTCTTTATCCTCATCTTCCTGCCTCCACCTCCCAAGTGCTGGGAGAACATGTTCATCCAGGCTTCCTGCACTGTTACTGACTGACCCAGCAGATAGTTGAATCCTTACTTTGTGTTACATGTCTGCTAGGGGGATGGGTTGTAAACATGGGGGCATTTCTCCTTGGCCTGCATGTGTATTAATTCATTAAGAAGTATTGTGTTTGTTTGATTCTTCCGACCCCCTTCTGGTCTCACTGTGTAGCCCTGGCTGTCCTGAAACTCTGTGTTACCAGGCTGGCCTCAAACTCGCACAGATTGCCTGCCTCTGCCCTCTGAGTGCTGGTATTAAACTCTTGCATAGCCATGCCCTTAGGCCCACTTGTGGTTTTTTTTTTTTTTTTTTAATTAAATCAGTTTTGTTTGTTTTTTGAGACAGGATCTCTCTGCAGCCCTGGCTGTCCTGGAATTTGCTTTGTAGACCAGGCTGGCGTCTAGCTGAACTCAGCTCTGCCTGCCTCTGCCTGTTATTCAAGCTGTGAGCCACCAGTGCCAAGCTAGTTAAAGCATTGCAGTTGCTTATTTATTTGTGTGTGGAGGTCAGAGAAGACTTGCGGGGGTCAGTTCTCGCTCCTTCATGTGGGCTCCTGGATTGAACTCAGGTAGTCAATTTGCAGTGCAAGATGTGCTTACCTGTTGAGTCATTATTTCTCCTGCTCCTGAGTCTCTAAATGTGTTGAATTTTTGTGGTATTGATCAAAGTTGGTCCTGTACATTCTAGGGAAGTGTTCTACCACCAAGCCAGTACCCTGCAAGCAGTGTTTTTTTGTTTGTTTGTTTGTTGGGTTTTTTATTTGTTTTTTTTCGAGACAGGGTTTCTCTGTGTAGCCCTGGCTGTCATGAAACTCACTCTGTAGACCAGGCTGTCCTTGAACTCAGAAATCCACCTGCCTCTGCCTCCCAAGTGTTGGGATTAAAGACGTGCACACACACACACACACACACCCCAGCAGGCATTGATTTGATTTTTTTTTTTTTCCATGAATGTGGGTTTTGTTGTTGTTGCTTGTTCATTTTGGGTGTTGTTGGGCCTGGAATCCATGGTCTTGTGCGTGTTAGACGTTATATCTCCCTAACCTTTTGGCCTGCCATTTAAGCCTCACAACCTATCTTGTGAAGGGACAGAGTAGTTGCCCAAGGGAGCAGTGGTGAGCTGCATGGAGAAGGAACCTTCATTCAAAATTAGGGAAGATGTGTCTCCCCCACCCCCATAGCTGGGAATGGAGTGGTGCCCTCAGAGCTGCTACTCTGTCTCCAACAGTGCAGTTGGAAGCAGGCAGTAGTGGGACAGGAGAGGAAGGTCTCTAGGAGGGATGGACTTGGGTGATTGGTAGAAGAGTCAAAGCAATAAATATTTGTTGCTGCTGTTTGGTTTTGAACTTTCCAGGCCATTGCTCTTCTAGCCCCAGATGTCACTGCTTTGAAAGTGATGAAGTCACTGGTGAAGTCTGGGGTCCTGGTTAGGTGGTTTGTGAGTGGGTGTGAAAGGTGTTGGTTTTTTTTTTTAACTTAACATTTTTTGTTTGTTTAATTTTGTGTGATACATGGAGGTCAGAGGACAACTTTGAGGAGTGGATTTTCTCCTAACATGTGGTCCTGGAGATTGCAGGACCTACTGACCCTCATCCGTGAGACAGGTACCACTGGGATGTCACTGCACCTGGTGATAGGCCTGGATGAAATGACATGCAAATCTGCTAACTGTAGTGAACGCCATTTGTTTTTTTGTTTGTTTTTTGAGACAGGATTTCTCTGTGTAGTTCAGGCTGGCCTCCATCTGCCTGCCTCTGCCTCCAGAGTTCTGGGATTAAAGGTGTGAGCCACCACCACCTGGCATGGATATTATTTGTTTAAGTTAATATTCTGGTTTCATTTCTATTAATTCTTTTTTATGGTGCTGGGGACAACCCAGAGTTTACATATGATAGTTGTGGTGGTTTGAATGAGAATAGACCTCATAGGCTCATATATTTGAAAGCCTGGCAGAACTGGTTTTAGGAAGGATTAAGATATGTGTCTTTGTTTTTCAAGTGGGGATGAGCTTGAGAGTCAAAAGCCCATGCCAGGCCCAATCTTTCTCTCTGCTGCCTCCTTGTATATCAACCATGCCTGCCTGTTGCCATGCACTCCCTCCGTGATGGCCATAGACTCAGCCTCTGAAACTGTAAGCAGGAGCCCAAATAAAAACCTTGGCTATGGTGTCTTCACAGCAATTGGAAAGTGCTTTAATTGTGTGTTATTTTTTGTGGTAGGTATGGGTACTGGGAACTGAACTTGGGTCCTTTGCAAGAGCAGCAAGTGCTCTTAACCTCTGAACCCTCTTCCCGGATCTCATGTTGAACACTTTAAAAATATTTACTGCCCATTTGTAGTTCTAGAAATAATTTTGTTTTTATTAGCTCATTCATTGATTGTCAGTCTTTTCTAGGGTATATTTAATTTTTGCAAGTTTATTTTGTGTGTGTACATGCAAAAGGAAGAGGAGGACATCACTCTGTCTTTCCATTGTGGGAAACAAGATCCTTGCTCTGTCAAAGCAAGAAGTTACTGGAAGTGAGACATTTTGTAATATACTCCTTTTGCAGAATGGGATGCCAGCATAGGGAATAAGCAAAACCGGCTGGCTGATTTTTTTGTTTTTGTTCTTTGCTTTTTGTTTTGTTTTTTTCGAGACAGGGTTTGTCTGTGTAGCTCTGGCTGTCCTGGAACTCACTCTGTAGACCAGGCTGGCCTCAAACTCAGAAATCCGTCTGCTTCTGCCTCCCAAGTGCTGGGATTAAAGGCATGTGCCACCACTGCCCGGCTCTTTCTTGTTTTTTAAACATGGGTCTCATTGTGTTAACAGGGCTGACTTGGAACTCAGACCAGGCTGGCCTCAGACTCACAGAGTTCCACCTGCCTCTGCCTCCTGAGTGCTCCACTACACCCAGCACTCAAGACTGCTTTGTTTTACTGTGTGTGTGTGTGTGTGTGTGTGTGTAAAATAGTCATGAGGTCAGAGGTCAACTTTCAGGAACTGGTTCCCCTTCAATCAAGTGAGTTAATAAGGTTCAAACTCAGATCATCGGGCTAAGTGGCAGGGTCCTGACTTAATTAGGGGCCTTTTTTTTTTTTTTTGCTGTATTGAAATGAAAAACAAGTTGGGGAAAAAGGATGTATTTGGCTTATATTTCCATGTTTCTGTTCATCAGAAATCAGTATTGGAACTCAAACAGGGCTGGATGTAGGAGCTGATGCAGAATGCATGGACGGGTGCTACTTACTGGCGTGCTCTCCATGGCTTTCTCAATCTGCTTTCTTTTTTCTTTTTCTTTTTTTTTTATTTTTCGAGACAGGGTTTCTCTATATAGCCCTGGCTGTCCTGGAACTCACTCTGTAGACCAGGCTGGCCTCGAGCTCAGAAATCCGCCTGCTTCTGCCTCCCAAGTGCTGGGATTAAAGACATGTACCACCATTGCCTGGCCCAGTCTGCTTTCTTATAGAATCTAGGACCACCAGCCCAGGAATGGCCCTACCCAGGGTGGGCTGGACTCTCCCCATCAGTACCTTACAGCTAGATCATATGGAGTCATTTTCTCAACTGAGGTTTCCTTATTTCAAAGAACTCTAGTTTATGTGTCAAGTTGACATAAGACGAGCCAGCACATGCCTTTAATCTGCTGAGCCATCTTGATTGCTCATTTTTGTTTTGTTTTTTTAAGACAGTGTTTCTCTGTGCAGCCCCGGCTCATTTTTGTTTGTTTTGTTTTTTTAAGACAGTGTTTCTCTGTGCAGCCCCGACTATCTGTAGATCAGGCTGGCCTTGAACTCTCGGAGATCCTCCTGCCTTTGCCTCCCAAGTGCTGAAATTAGAGGCATGTACTGCCACCACGTTGCCCTAATTATTATTTTGAGACATAGCCTAGGTTGGCCTGGAGCTTGCTATGTAGTTGAAAGTGACCATTTTCTGTTTGTTTTTTCCTTTTTGCTAGGGTCTTAACCACATATTCCAGGCTGGCCTCAAACTCATGGCAATCCTCTTGTTTCAGCCTCTCAAGGACTGGCTTTACAGGCTTGGATACCACACTTGACTTAGGCATTGGTGTTTCATTTTTCTGACTTCATCATAGGTGTACAGTAGCATCTCACTGAGTGCTAGCAAGGGTTCTGTGCTTCCTTTCTTTATTTTCTTTTATTTATTTATTTAATTTATTTTTGGTTTTTTTTTCGAGACAGGGTTTCTCTGTATAACCCTGGATGTCCTGGAACTCACTTGGTAGACCAGGCTGGCCTCAAACTCAGAGATCCGCCTGCCTCTGCCTCCCAAGTGCTGGGATTAAAGGAGTGCGCCGGGGCTGGAGAGATGGCTCAGTGATTAAGAGCACTGACTGCTCTTCCGAAGCGTCTGAGTTCAAATCCCAGCAGCCACATGGTGGCTCACAACCATCTCACAATGAGATCTGATGCCCTCTTCTGGTGCAGCTGAAGACAGCTACAATGTACTTACATATAATAAATAAATAAATAACTTTTTTTTTTTAAAGGAGTGCCCCACCACTACCACCCAGCTTTTTTTTTTTTCAGATTTATTTTTTATTTATATGAGTATGCTGCAGGTGTTTTCAGACACACACTAGAAGAGGGCATCAGATCCCATTATAGACAGTTGTGAGCCACCATGTGGTTGCTGGGAATTGAACTTAGGACCTCTGGCAAAGCAGTCAATGCTCTTAATCATTGAGCCACCTCTCCAACCTGGTTCTGTGCTTTCATAAGCTATAGTAGCATTGAAAAATACTTGAGAGAGTTCAGTGATTTTGATTTGTTTTATTTCATTTTTAACCAAGAATTTTGAGCTGTGATCTAGCTTAGTGGTAGCCTAGTATGCACTAGGCCCTAGAGTCTATCTCCAGTCAAAACAAGCACAGACACAGTCTATAGTAAACATGGGTCTGGAGGGATGGAGAGATGGCTCAGTGGTTAAGAGCTCAGCTGTGTGGCCGTGCCTTTGATCATAGCATAGCACTCAGGAGGCAATGGCAGATAGATCTCCATGAGCTCGAGGATAGTCTGTTCTACAGATTGAGTTCTGGGATAGCCAGAACTACACAGAGAAACCTTGTCTCAAAAAATTAAAAGGTTAAAAACAAAACAAAAAACAGAGTACTGGCAGCTCTTTCAGAGGACCCAACCCAGGTTCCATTCCTAGCTGGCACATGGTAGTTCACAGCAGTCTGTAGTAACTCCATTCCTAGGAGATCCTATGCCTTCTTCTGGCCTCTGTGGGCACTGCACATGGAAATTACACAAACATCATGCAAGCAAAACACCCCCACACATGAAATGATAGTTAAAGCAATGGAAAAAAATTTGTGAGATTGTTTTTGTTAGTTTGTGGAATTTTTTTTCTTTTCTTAAGGTTTCTGTCTGTAGCCCTGGCTGTCCTGGAACTCACTCTGTAGACCATGCTAGCGTCAGATGCACAGAGATCCACCTGCCTCTGCCTGCCCAGTGCTGGGATTAAAGATGTGCACCACCCTTGCCTGTTTGAAAATTGATTTTTAGCCGGGCGGTGGTGGCACACGCCTTTAATCCCAGCACTTGGCAGGCAGAGGCAGCGGATTTCTGAGCTCGAGTCCAGCCTGGTCTACAGAGTGAGTTCCAGGACAGCCAAGGCTACACAGAGAAACCCTGTCTAGAAAAACCAAAAAAAAAAAAAAAGAAAAGACAAGAAAAAAGAAAACTGTTCTTTGATTTTTACTGTTACTTAACAAAATGTCTCAGAGTTTAGTCATTCTTCTCATAAATACAGATACACAGATACACATAATTAAAGATAATAACATTAAAAAATTCTGTGTCCCAGTGTGGGTATGTACATGTGAGTGTAGGTACGTGTGGAGGCCAGAAGGGGAAATGAGTTGACTCCTCTGGCTGGATCTGGAGTTACAGGTAGTGTGAGCTGTCCTGCATGTGTGCTGGGGATGAACTCTTGTTCTTTGTAAGAGCAATAAATGCTGAACCATCTCTTCAGACCCTAAAATATAGAAAATAAAATGGACTGGTAATGTGCCTCAGTGGTGGAGCATTTGCTTAGCATATTTAATCCTGGGTTCAGTCATTCACATTATACACTGAATGTTTAAAAGCTCTGAATGAAAGTGGCAGTATTATCTGGGATACGTCAAGGATCTGTCATTCAAGACCAGGAGATCTTACTGATGTCATATCTTAGCAGAAGTGTTAGGCTCATTAAGGACTAGTGATTTTGGTGTTTGCTGTGTAACTACAGCTGCTGCTATGAAGCCTTCTGTATGTGGAGTTGAGACACTTTGTCTGGAAGTTGACTTTCCCATAGCTGCATGAAAGAAAGGGGCTCTTGTTGGCTTCCCTTTGTTTTCCACCTTATTTTCTGCAATAATTTCCCTTATTATTGCAGAAATAAGCAAGTGGATATTAGCAAACACAGACCAGCTCTGATCCCTTCCTGTCATTTGTACCCCAAGCTGGTTTCTTGAGCTTCTGAAATGGATTCATTATGTGAATGAATCCTGAGAATGGCCCTGACACCACCCTTTCTTCACCTCCCAAGTGCTAGGATGACAGGTGGAATAGACTTTGACTTTTTTTGAGGGGTAGGACGGGGACTATTTAGGTCTTATGTAGTCTAGCTGGCCTGGAACTCAAATGAAGCTCCTGTTAGCCTTGATGTTTGCACCTTCTGTCTCACCCTCCTGTGTGCTAAAGTAGGGTATGTGCCACCATGGCCAGCTAACAATTTGTCTTTCGTCCTATGTGTTCGCCAGTCAATGCGGTAAAATTGCTCAGGGTGTAGCTTGGTTTGTAGAGCGCTTGCCCAGCACATATGAAGTCCTGGGTTCCATATTGCATAAGCCAGCATGGTGGTGCATGCCTGTAACCTCCAGCACTTAGGAGGTTGAGGGGCAAAAAAGTACAGGGTTTAAGCTGGTGTGGTGGTGCATGCTTTTAATCCCAGAACAAGAAGCAAAGGGTAGGCAGAGGTAGGTGAGTTTGAGGTCAACCTAATCTATATAGTAGTTCCAGGTCAGCTAGGCTCCATAGTGAGTCTGTATCTCAAAAACAAATACACAGAATCCTCAAGTCCAGCAACAGAAAAACAAGTAGGGTGCCCATTTTGTAACAGTGGTAACTATCAGTTTTAAGTTGTTTTGCTAGCTGGGTATGCCTCACTGGCGCAGGAAGCAGGTGGCTACATGACAGTTGCTGCATCACCTGTGACAGTGAGAGGTGTCAATCGGGGACATCTGATGTGCTTCTTGCGTGTCCTAAAAGTCTCAGGAGAGTTGCACTGTGGGCCATCCTCACTGTGTCCTTGGAGTTTAATCTGGAATCAGGTGGACATGTGTGATGCTGATGGTAGCCACTGCTGTTTATTTCTCAGTTGATCTTCTGCCTGCAAGAGGTTCAGTGACCTCTGTAGGTAGTGTCCTGTCACTCCCTCCTTCTCTGTCATTCATGGTCCTCTGTGCCTCTGGTGGGGCCTAGTGGAGGTGGAAGCGACCTTAAACAAGAGAAAGGATGTGGACAGATTTGTGTAACTGCAGATGTGGGGACTGGGCACAGTCTAGCCAGTGGTGCAAAGCCCACCCCAGGGATGGATATAGCTAAGTGTGGTATATCCTTGTAGCCCCTTCCCCAATCACTGTTGAATTCCTAAAACTCCCTGAGGATAATAAGGCCAACCTAGTTCTCTTAGAGCTTGTGATAGTGAGATCCTTTTTTTTTTTTTTTTAAATTTATATTGGTGTTCTGCCTCCATGTATGTCTGTGTGAGGGTGCCATATCCTCTGGAACCTGGAATTACAGACAGTTGTGATTGATTGTAGGTGCTGGGATTTGAACCTGGGTCCTAAGAGCAGCCTGTGCTCTTAGCCACAGAGCTATCTCTCCAGCGCCCAGTGCTGAGATATTAAGTGGTTTTTCAAGTGAATGAAAATAGAAAGGATGCAAGATCCTGGATACCATACACATTGCCCTCCCCCACCCTTCCTCCCTTCCTTCTTTTTGACAGGGTTTCAGGGTTTCTTTGTGTAGCCCTGGCTGTCCTAGACCTAGCTCTGTAGATAGACTGGCCTTAAACTCAAAGAGTTTGTCTCTGCTTCTGTCTCTACCTGTGCTGAGATTAAAAGTATGCTCCACCACCTCTCAGCACTATACACAATTTTTTTCCCTTTTTTCCCCCCTGAGACAGGGTTTCTCTGTGTAGCCCTGACAGTCCTGAAACTTACTCTGTAGACCAGGCTGGCCTCAAACTCAGAAATCTACCTGCCTCTGTCTCCCAAGTGCTGGGATTAAAGGGATGCTCCACCACTGCCTAGCCTTTTTTTTTTAATTAATTAATTTATTTATTAATTATGTGTACAGTGTTCTGCCTGCCTGTATGCCTGCAGGCTAGAAGAAGGCAGCAGACCTCATTATGGATGATTGTGAACCACTATGTGGTTGCTGGGAATTGAACTCAGGCCCACTAGAAGAACAGCCAGTGCTTTTAACCTCTGAGCCATCTCTCCAGCCCTCCATACACAATTTCTAAGTCTAATTTTTTTTTTATGATTGACTTAATTGAATTTTCTGTATTGAGTTTTTGCATGTGTATGTATGTACCCTGGAGGCCAGAAGAGGATATTGGATCCCATGGAGCTAGAGTTACAGGTGGTCCACAGGTGCCAGGAGTTTAATTCGTGTCCTCTAGGAGAACATCAGTTTTTGTTTTTGTTTTTGTAAATTTATTTTTTGTGCCCTTTGCTTACATTATTTTTATATTTTTGTTTATATCTTTTGGGTCTGGACACTTTTAACCAATGAACAATATTATTTATTTTTCTTTTTTTAATTTACATTGTGTTCTTAGTCATTGAGCTATCCTCTCCGGCTTCTAATCTGAATCACTCACTGAACCTGGAGTATGCCTCTTCACTCATTTAGATTGGCTAGTGAGCCCCAAGGTCTTCCTGTCACCTCCCTACCTCATGCAGTCATGCAACTGTCACCTGGCTTTTTTTTTTTTTTGGGGGGTACTGTGTATAGGCACGTGTGTGGTGGCCAAGAGGTGACAATGAACATCTTCCTTAATTTCTGTCTACCTTGTATTTTGAGCTTTTGAAACCAGAGTGCAATGGTTGGGCTAGCCTACAGCCCCTTGCTATGGTGGGCACAAGCAGTTAGTACTTACATGGTGCTGGAATTCAGCCATGACGCTTTCAGAGGAAGAGCTTCGCTCACTGAACCCCTTTCCCAACCCCCATTGCTTCTTTAGTGAAGCTGGCTATCGGAATGCACTTGTCAACTGTCTGTTCCCTTGTTCTTTCCTAGTGTTTGTAGGCTGCTTAGCTGATGGTGGCTCTGCACACTTTGAGCCTTTTCTGCAACTTGATGTTTCAAAGGCAGTAGCTAGAGGAGGAAGTGCTGTTTTTCTTTTTAGGTTGATTTTTATTTGTATGTGTATTACACATGTCACGTGTGTAGGTACCCAAGGAAGCCAGGAGGGTGTCAAGAGCTCCTGGAACACGATTTGTAGGACACTGGATTTGTATGTGTTGGGAACTGAACTCTGGCCTCCTTGAAGAGCCATTGCTCCAGCCCCCAAGTGACATTCTCAAGAGCCTCTTGTACTTTATGTGGTGGTTTACATGGTCATGGTTCTCATAACCTCAAGCATTTGAGCCCCAGTTGGTGGTGCTGTCTAGGAGGGTTTAGGAGACGTGGCCTTGCTAGAAGTAGTAGCTCAGTTAGGGAGAGATTTACAAGTGTACAGCCTTGGGCTGGAGAGATTTGCTCAGTGATTAAGAGTACCGACTGCTCTTCTGAGTTCAAATCCCAGCAACCACACACATGGTGGCTCACAGCCATCCGTAACGAGATCTGACGTCCTCTTCAGGAGTGTCTGAAGCAGTTACAGTGTACTTAGATATAATAATAAATAAATCTTTAAAAAAAAAAAGTATAGCCTTACCCTACTTTTTCTTTTTGCTTGTGACTGAAGATGTGACCTCACAGTTCCCTTTTCTTGCTGCCATACTTCCACACAGACAAGATGAGCTTTTAGTCCTTTAGAACCTTAAACCAGAATATAGTCTCTTTTGCTTAAATTGCCCTTTATAGTCATGATGTTCTATCACAGCAGCGAATAACTAATATGCCTTCAAAAGCTGTTTTTTGTTTTTTGTTTTCCTTTTTGAGACAGGGTCTGTGCTACATTTGCATTCCTGGACATGTCTCAATATGTAGACCAGGCTGGCCTGGCCTCTTAATTTGAGATCTGCTTACTGCCGCCCCGGGTATTGTGATTAAAGGTCCTTAAAGGGTGATGTTAAGCTGGGTGCTGGGTCACCTGGGTAACTCTGTCAATGGAAAGTTAAGGGCAGCAGAATCTAGAGATCTAGCTTGGGCTACACAATGAAATTTTTTTTTTTTTCCCGAGACAGGGTTTCTCTGTATAGCCTGGCTGTCCTGGAACTCACTCTGTAGACCAGAGTGAGTCAATGTCAAGACCAGGCTGGCCTTGAACTCAGAAATCTGCCTTCCTCTGCCTCCCAAGTGCTGGGATTAAAGGCATGCGCCACTGCTGCCCGGCAAGATAATGTCTTAAAAAACAAAATGAAGTCAGTTCAGGAGTACTGTTGAGCAGAGGCCCTAGCAGTCAGATGTTCTTGCTTTCAGCTCATTGACAGAGGGGAAGTTGGCTTGTACTGGGTTTGGGGTTGTAAGGAGATGATGACCCAGAGTTTCTGGTGCTGCTTGCAGGTCTGACTCAGCTTATCTTGCTCCTCTAGCTGCCTAGGAAGTGGAGGATCCTATAGGACTAATGCTTTCTTCAGGGAGCAGGCACCTATAGTTTTGTTTATTGGACCTAGGTTCCTAGTCATCAGCACTTTTTTTAAATTGAGACAGGGTAGACAGGGTTTGTGCATCCCTGTAGACCAGGCTGACCTTGAAATCAGATCTGCCCGCCGGCCAGCCAGCCACCTACTCTGCTTTTTCTTCTGATTAGCCTTAAAACTGAATGGAAACAGTTTAGGCTTTTTAAAAAAATGTTTGTAAGTGTTTTGTCTGCATGGTGTATGTGTGCACCACTTTTGTTACTGGCCCCTGTGTGTGGAAGCCAGAAGATACATATTGGATCACCTAGAACTAGTTATATAGACAGTTGTTCCCTGCCTTGTGGGTGCTAGGGATTGAACCTAGTTCCTTTGGGAGAGTAGCTGCTGCTCTTGCTCTTACCCCTGTACCCCTGTGCCATCTCTCCAGCCCCAGAAGCAATTTAGATTTTTTCAAGACAGGGTTTTTCTATTGTTGTTGTTGTTGCTGTTGTTGTTTTTGGCAGTTTGGACTTTTAATCTTCTATCTAGAATACTGTCTCTTCCTTTCTGATGAAAAATTTTACAATTTTTTGTTTTTGTTTTTTGAAGACAGTTTCCCAGACTAATGTCAAATTGGCTGGGAAACCTTGAGAACTCCTGATCTTTATTTTCAGGGTCTCTCCCTGAACCTGAAGCTTGTTTTGTCTGAAGGATTTGTCTTCATCTCCCACTCCTGGGATTACAGGCATACACAAACATGCCCAGCTCCCCCCCCCCCCCCCCCCCCCCACAGGGTTTCTCTGTATAGCCCTGGCTGTCCTGGAACTCACTCTGTAGACCAGGCTGACCTCAAACTCAGAAATCCGCCTGCCTTGGCCTCCCACGTGTCGGGATTAAAGGTGTGTGCCACTCGGCCTCCCACGTGTCGGGATTAAAGGTGTGTGCCACCGCTGCCCGCATACCATGCCCAGCTTTGTACATGGGTGCTGAGGAATAGAATTCAGGGCCTCACTCTTGTACAGCCAGTGGGGTTTTTTGTTTGGTTTTGAGAGAAAGTCTCACTGTGAGCCCTCGCTGGCCTAGCAGGGTTTTCATGTTCCTATTTTGAAGACATAATTGACAAAATCAGCCATAGAGAAGTAAACTGTAGAAAAGTTGGCCTATGAAGTACTGAGAAATATTGTTTTGGAGAAATACTGTACTCCAGGAGGCCCAGGCAGCTTCTTGGCCTAGGCACCCTGAGGAGCCCCCAGCCTAGGCCTGTGCCACCACATCCTGATGTGATTTCTCTGCCTGAGGTACAGTGTTTGCTTCAGCCAAACAAAGGCAAGGTTTGCCATCACAAATGACTTTTTTTGTTTTTTGTTTTTTGTTTTTTTGTTTTTTTGTTTTTTCCAAGACAGGGTTTCTCTGTGTAGCCCTGGCTGTCCTGGAACTCACTCTGTAGACCAGGCTGGCCTCAAACTCAGAAAAGAAATCCACTTGCCTCTGCCTCCCAAGTGCTGGGTTTAAAGGCTTGTGCTACCCACCACTGCTCGGCTCACAGATAAATGACTTTTGATTTCTGTTTTCTGTTTCTATATCTCTTAATGATAAAAATATATTTCAAAAAAAAAATAAAAAAAAAAAAAAACAAAAAAAAAAAATATATTTCAGTATCATCAGGAAGGGTAATTTAGATAAAAGGGAGCTGTATCTCAGGCCCTGGCTCAGGCTAGAGTTGTTATAATGCTTTTGGACTCTGTAGCTACAAAGACATAACTTTCCCATCGTTTAATTTTGTTGTTGTTGTTGTTAAATATACATATGTTTGTAGTATGTATATGTGTGAGCCATCTCATGAGCCCTCACAGTTCTTTTTATGGTTTTGTACAAGGGCATGTATGTGCATGTGGAGGCCAGAGGATAATCTTGGTTGTCATTAGAAATGCCACTGACCTTTGAGAGAAGGTCTTTTTTGTTCTGGGGCAAACCTAAGACTTCATGTATGCTATTCATGTGCTGATCCACTCAATTACACCTGAGCCCTGACTGAGTGAGTGGGTGACTGACTGAGTTTATTGTTTGTTTCTTTCTTTCTTTCTACTATTATATAGGATTAGTATCATGTCACATGATTTTAATCCAGGTGGGTCTCTGTGTTCCAGGCTGGTCTAGTCTATATAGTAAGACCTTGTCTCAAAAATTACAAAAAAACCAATGTGTGTGTTTGTATACATATATAAATACTTATCTATTTATTTTTTTCTTTTTTCATTGTCTATATGCGTGTGTGCACTTGAGTTGAATGCCTGTGGAAGCCAGAAGATCAGAACATCAGATTCTCTAGAGTTGGAATTACAGACACACACTAAAAGAAGAAAATTCCCAGTGTGGGTGCTGGGAACTAAATTCAGGTCTAATAGAAGAGCAGCAAACACTTTTTTTTTTCTTTTTTAAAGATTTATTTATTATATATAGTGTTCTACCTGCGTGTATGCCTGCAGCCAGAAGAGGGCACCAGATCTCACTAGGTGGTTATAAACACCATGTTACTGGGATTGAACTCAGGACCTCTGGAAGAGCTGCCAGAGCTCTTAACTGCTGAGCCATCATTTCTCTAGCCAGCCCTTCCCCTTTTTTCTTTTTTTCTTTTCTTTTTCTCTT
>NW_022196906.1:15770005-15785952 GCF_008632895.1 Mastomys coucha
TTTTTGAGATTGGGTGTCTATTGTGTACCTTTGGCTATCCTGGAACCTTCTATGTAGACCAGGCTGATCTTGAGATCACAGAGATCCATCTGCCTGTGCTACCCGAGTGCTGAGAATAAAGGCGAGCGCTTCCACACCCACTTGAGCAGCAAACATTCATAGCTGCTGAGCTATTTCTCCAGCCCTTTATATTCTATTTTTATTTTTGTGAGTGTTTTTCTATCTATGTACTTTGTATGTAGATTCTGTCTCAAATGTGAGGCACTCAAGGTTATCCTCTGGCCTCCACATACAACATACATGCCTTTATTTGAGTATGTGCTAGTCCCTGGGCTTGTGTGTTGTTTTGGCACATGTCTGGAACAAGGCAGTCTGTAAAACTCAGTTCTCTTCTTTTACCGTGTGGTTCCTGGAATCTGAACCAGGATTAGGCTTGGCAGCAAGTGACTCATCTTGCCAGTCTCCTCACCCCAACCCCCATTTTTGAGATAGGCTCTTGCTGTAGCTCTCTGTGCCTAGTATCCTGAATAATGGAATTTCAGGTGTGCATTACCATGCCTAGCCCTGAATTTGTCTTTTAAATGTTAATACATTTATTTATTTTTTTAGCGTGTGTCTGTATGTGTGTGTGTGTATAGAGGTGAGGATGGTGTTTTCCTTAGTTGTTCTTCACCTTATTGTTTGAAGCAGAGTCTCTTACTGGATCCTGGAACATGTGATCCACTTGATTGACCAGCCATCAGGTCCCTAGGATCTTATTGCTAGGGTTGTAGATGGGCACTGTTGTGTTGAGCTTTTACAAGAATACTGAGGATCAAAGCTTGTGTTCCTATGTTTATATGACAGGTACTTTAACCATTAAGCTGCTTTCAGCCCCAAATTGTAACAGTATCTTCATGTCATGGTTCTCTTTGGAAGGGCTGGTGTATTTGCTAAGAGTTTGCTTCTGTTGAATTTTGGAGTAGAGTTTCATGTTGTTTGAGTCTTGGTCTTTCTCTTTCCTTGTTAAGTAGGAAGGTTAGTAAGCCTTAAAAGGTTTGGAGGGCAGACTAACACTCTCTACCCCTCAGCTTTTTGTATTGTGATCAGAAAGATGGCCTGGAAAAGTATAGGCCTCTTCCATGTCCTCACTCTCTGATAGTACACTCTGTTCCAATTGATTGATTGATTGAGCTTCCTCTCCTTTCTTTCTCTTTCCTTCTTTTTATGTTTTGTTTTGTTTACTTGTTTTGAGATGGGGTCTTTATGTCATCCTGGCTGTTCTGAAACTCTCTATATGTAGATCAGCTGGCTTTGAACTCAAATCTGCCTGTTTGCCTTCTTAGTGTTGGATTAAGGGTATGAGCTACCATACCAGACTTGTTTTTGTTTTTGAGATACTGTAGCCCAGGATGAACCTGGTATTCACTGTGTAGTCAAGGTTGACTTTGAACTTCTGGTCCTGTGCTTTTTGTTAAATAATCTCCTCTGCTCCCCATTAGAATCTTTTGATGGGCTCATAATAGTCTTACCATCGGTTGGCTTCTGGTTTTTCTGTGGTCCCTAAGGTGATCTCTAGAGTAATGAACTCAAGATAGGCTTTCAGGGACTTTGATAGCTGTAGAGGGGCCAGAACCGTGTGATGTTCCTCCCAGATTACTTCTAGAACAGGAGAGATAAATCGTTTACCATCATTTAACTTGTCTCTCATGGCTGTAGGTAGGTGCTTCAGTGAATCAAGGACTGAAGTCTTGTATGTGGGCAGGATTTTTCTTTCTTTGTTTCTTCTTGCCCTCATCCTTGTTTTCTTTTTCTTTTTTTTTTTTTTGAAGATTTATTATATTTATATGAGTATACTATAGCTGTTTTCAGACATACCAGAAGAGAACCTCAGATTCCATTACAGATGGTTGTGAGCCACCATGTGGTTGCTGGGAATTCTAGGACCTATGGAAAAGCAGTCAGTGCTCTTAGCCACTGAGCCATCTCTCCAGCCCTAATTTTTGTTTTTGTTGTTGTTCTTTTTGTTCTTGTTCTTTTGTTTCTTGTTTGAGACAGGCACTCTGGCAGGTCTGGAAGTAAGTCTGTGTAGACCAGGTGGTTTCAAACTCAGAGATCCACCTGCCTCTGCCTTCCACTGCTGGGATTAAAAGTGTATGGCACCATGCCTGGTCTCAATTTCTTTAACTGACAAGGGCAGTTAAGGATCTGGTCCTCAGGGGTCATGGGCCTCTGAGGAGAAGCTCTGGCTCTTCCAGCTTTCATTTCACCAGTTTATCTCTATAAGGACAAGTTAAAGACCGTGACCATGGCTTTGCTTGGAAGAATGGAGGGAGTTTTCGCTCCATGTCGACCTTCATTGTGGACTGGATTAGAGCTCACTGGTTGCTTTTGTGTGTATGTGTATGTCTGTCTCACTGCCTGCCAGTCTGTCTCTGTGACCTTCATGAACAAGAGCACAGATGATTCTACAGTTAAAGGACAATTTGAGAGTTGTCCCACAGTCCCCTGGGGACCTAGTTGATCTTGGAGGTAATGGGAGGACATTCTCCCACTGACCACATCAGTGTAGCTTCCTAACATGGTTATTGGTCAGTTTCCCCAGGATGTTACTTTAACTACCATGTGATATTTAGATAAGGCTGGGACAATACCCAGAAGTAATTTTATGGAAGTGGTGGGGAGTGAGACAGGGTCTCACTATGCAGTCCTGGCTGGCTTGAACTTGTGTAGCCCAGGACTCAAATTAAGAGATCCTCTGCCTCCCTATTACTGGGGTCATGGACCTGCACCATCATTCCCTGCTTTCTGAGCTGATTTCTTTTCCTGAGATAACATTGTTTTTCCCAAAAAGAATAAAAGAAAGGTTTGGAACAAAGGTTTGATATCAGGCCTGCAAGATGGGGCACAGTGGGCTGGGTGAATCTGACTGGCCTTTGGGCCCTTCTTTGCTGTTCTTTGACATAACTGAACCCATGTCCCGGATTCTAGGATGACCAGAATTTCTTTCCAACAGGAGACCACTGCCTGTATCTCCTCTAAAGATGTCTACTCCAGACCCACCCCTGGGTGGGACTCCTCGGCCTGGCCCTTCCCCAGGCCCTGGTCCTTCACCTGGTGCAATGTTGGGTCCTAGCCCTGGCCCCTCACCAGGTTCTGCCCACAGCATGATGGGGCCAAGCCCAGGACCTCCTTCAGCAGGACATCCCATGCCCACCCAGGGGCCTGGAGGGTACCCCCAGGACAACATGCATCAGATGCACAAGGTAGGTAGGCATCCTGTGATCTCATTCCTGTACTCTGTTCCTGAGACTTGCCTTAGTGTCTCATACAAAGCTGCAGGAGCCTCCGTATATTAGAGGAGAGAGGTCTTTGTGAAGGTGACTTGGCTTAGTTCAGATTCCTACCCTAAGGTGTCCTTTTTTGGGGGGGGGGTGCTTCGAGACAGGGTTTCTCTGCATAGCCCTGTCCTGGAACTCACTCTATAGACCAGGCTGGCCTCGAACTTAGAAATCCACCTGCCTCGAACTCAGAAATCGACCTGCCTCCGCCTTCCAAGTGCTGGGATTAAAGGCGTGCACCACCACCACCCAGCTAGGTGTGCTTTTTTGAACAAAGGGATCAGGCTATTATTGTCCTGAGCCAGGAGGCTGAGCAGCCATTTCACTCTGTTTCCCATATTCCTTGTGCTTTCTTTTGTTATGAGGAATTCCCAGATTGCTCCAAGGATGCTTCTCTGGCTGCACTGGTAGCCTACATACTTGAAGCAGTGGGGAGTATTCAGTCTGCTTATGAGCTTGTACCCCAGACTGCCATTTCCTTTGGTAAATATGTCAGCATTGCTTTTGCCAGCAAAGCTGCCAAGCAGCAATCCCGTCCTGAGGCCTTGGCCTTCCTCTTAGGACTGGCTGGGAGTAATGTCAGCATTTGTTTGGGCCCACAAAGGCTGGGGTGTCTAAGAAGACGTTGGAGGCTGCAGGAGGGTTCACCATAGTGGCATTGTCAGTTGCTTGTCTTCCCTGTAGGGTTGTCCCTGTGTTTGCTTCCAACCCCTGCAGGCTTCCAAGTATAGATTGTGTTCCCTATCCATAAATGAGGAAGGCCCTCACATGCCTGTCTCATTCCCCTGCCTGGGTTGTCCTTGTACTCTGTTTCTAGACATCTCCATCTCTGGCTCCCCAGTTCTGGACTGTTCTATCATCCTAGTAGAGCATTTATCTTGCTCTTTTCCCCCTACGAAGGAAGATCTGGGTCACATGTGTGAGCCCACCATCTGGGTTATAGGGTCCTCCGTGTGCCACAAGCTACATCTCCTTTACCTGTGTTCCCTCTCCTAGCATTGCTCACACATTCTACTGCCTCTGACAGGTACCCGTTGGACACCTACCATGTATCTAGAAATCTGTGTATTGGAGTCCTGGCTGGTAAAACTCAGCCTGCACACAGATGGCCTCACAGGAAGCTGCCCCTATATCCCTGTCTCAGCTTTCTTTGTTACAGCTATACTGAGTGTGGCTTTGATGTCACTCTGCTTCATCCCATGGTGGCCTGTGAGTTTTTGCACGGCAGAATGCTCTATAACCAGTCCTAGTTCCCAGAAGGGTCTTAGGCAGTTTCTCTCAGCAGCCACTCTAGCCATTGCCCTGAGAGGCATGGCTACTCCCAAAGGTTCCATGTGTCACCTTCCCTCCACATGCCAGCATCCTGCTAACATTGTGCTTTCTCAGTGGTGGGACAGTTCTGTTAGCCTTTCTTTCCTAAGCTGGCAGCTGCTGAGGCCGTGAGGACAGTGGGGACGTCTCACTGTTGTTCAGTCTTTATATGTAGCAGACCTTTTTGCATGTCTGCTTGATTTATAGCTTCTGAGGATGAGGGCTTCCCCCCTAGGTTTGCAGCAAGTCTCCTTGGCACAAAGTGCAAGGGACCAGGACATCTTTCTTTGTGGTTCTCACTGGCTTGAAAGACAGCTCCATATCTCCACTGCCTAAGTAGTCACCTTTTCCAGTAGCTTGATTTTGTGTCTGTCCTGACACCCAGAAGGTGTGGTGAGTGTGCCTCAGAGTTAGCCCTCTGGCACCCTTGGGTGGACCTCTATGTGGTCTTCTTTCTCAGCTTTGCTTCTTCCTGAACTTTGCGCAGCCACCTCTTGTTGTCCTTCACTGACCTGTGTCCTTGTACATCTCACAGCCTATGGAGTCCATGCACGAGAAGGGCATGCCTGATGACCCACGATACAACCAGATGAAAGGGATGGGCATGCGGTCAGGGGCCCACACAGGTATGGGACCTCCTCCTAGTCCCATGGACCAGCATTCTCAAGGTACAATCTGGGTCATTTTTTGTTTCATGGTCATATGCCTGCTTTCCTCAGTGCGGACTTCAAGGGCAGCTAGTACAGTTGAGCTGTGGGGAGGCCTCCCTGGTGAGGTGAGGCTAGTGCTCTGTATAGTCCTCTTGCCTTGGAGCAGTCTCAAATACTGAATAGGTGGGACAGAGATCAGCATAGTGTTTGAGGTCAGGGCTTAGTGTGGTAGAGCCTAGAGGCTAGCAATTCCAGTGGTGCCTTAGGACACTGCTTTAGGCCAGTTGGCTTTTCTACATGGTTATGATTGATATTATAGATAACTTGTTGAGTCCTCCCTGTCACCAGGGTCAGTAAGTAAGGCACTGGGTCCTGGGATTCACAGGAATGACAATGGAGAAGCCAGAGGGTAGGCTTAATAGAGCCTGGTTTGCAGTTTTCACCTTTTGCATTGATTTCTGTATCCTATTGAAACATACCCTAGCTCATGGCCACATTAGTGCTGAGTCAGAGTCTCAGCCACCTCCCTCTGGGTGCTTCTTGTTTGAATCAGGAGAATGGTGTTGCTTGGTTACCTCTCGGGGATGCCAGGTGGTGTGGATGTGATTTAACAGTCATAGATGCATGCTGCTGAGTGACCACTGAACTAGTCTTTCTCTACAGGTTACCCCTCACCCCTAGGCGGCTCTGAACATGCCTCCAGTCCTGTCCCAGCCAGCGGCCCATCTTCAGGCCCCCAGATGTCCTCCGGGCCAGGAGGGGCCCCACTAGATGGTTCTGACCCCCAGGCCTTGGGGCAACAAAACAGAGGCCCAACCCCATTTAACCAGAACCAGCTGCATCAACTCAGAGCTCAAATAATGGCCTACAAGATGTTGGCCAGAGGCCAGCCATTGCCCGATCACCTGCAGATGGCTGTGCAAGGCAAGCGGCCGATGCCTGGAATGCAGCAGCAGATGCCTACACTACCTCCACCCTCAGTGTCCGCCACAGGACCCGGACCCGGACCTGGTCCCGGCCCTGGCCCAGGTCCAGGACCAGCCCCTCCAAATTACAGTAGACCCCATGGTAAGACCCTGCCCCTGGAGGGGGAGAATGATCAATGTGAATGATAATGACAGGCAACCCTGGCTCCTAGCTAGCGGTATCTAAGACTGCTGTGATGGGTCTAGATAAATGCCAGTTATCAATCTCTGGCCTTATTGTGGTGGGTGGGTATGTTCCCTGAACTGATATGAACATAGGCCAGCAGATTTGAACACAGTTGCATTTATGGTGCTTGCTTTCCTTCAATATAGGTATGGGAGGGCCCAACATGCCTCCCCCAGGACCCTCAGGTGTGCCCCCCGGGATGCCTGGTCAGCCTCCGGGAGGGCCTCCCAAGCCATGGCCTGAAGGTAAGATTCTTTTCTATTGGTGACATGCCCTACCTCTTGTCATGAACCTGAGCTATGCAGGACTCCAGATATTAGGCTACAGTTTTCACCCCAGAAACCTTTTTTTCTGTGGACCTCTCTAGGGGTTCAGCTGGGGAATGTAGGGTACTTCTTATTTTCCTTGTCCTGTGGGTAGGGATTGTCCTGCAGTCTCCTGCAGGGGATGTGTCTATTACGGGGCTCAAGGAGATAGCTAGTTATAGCTGTGACCACAAACAAGCTTACTCAGGATAAGGGGCTTCTGAGCTTGGGGGAAGGGAGTGTCCAGCATGATTGCTTTTTCTCTAGAGAACACCCACAGTGGAGGTAGATAGAGGACAAAATAGATCAGTATCCTGCCAACTTTGCTAACTGCATGTGGCCCTGTCCTCTCAGAGGTGACTCTGGAAAGTTTAGTTGGGTACTTCAAGGATTTCATTTGGGTTGGAACTGTGGACCTTGACTATCTTCTTGGGGTCTGAGGTGGATCATTGTGTATTGAAGACTGGTTTGTTTGGATGGTGAACTAGAGTCATTCTCTCCATCTGAGAGAGAAGCTCAGAGACCCTCAGTAGATACCTGACGTGCAGAAAGCAGCAAACCCCATGCATCCCGCTTTGTTTTCTTCCTACACTGTATATCAAACAGAGTAATAAGAAGTAATGATAAAACACATTGGCCAAGGTAGATTAAGCAGGAACAGTCTCAGGACAGTGTGCACCGACCCTGCCCTTGCAATGCTGCTCTGAGGAAGCACTTAGGATGCACAAGTAGAATTTGGGTGCAGCTATTCAGAACATTACACCATTGAAACTTAGTAATCATTTGTTCCTGGAAGTTTCCATTTAATATTTTTAGACTTCGGTTGACCAAGGGTAATTGAAATGGCAGAGCTGAAGCTGCTAAAGGGGAGGGGTGAGCTTCTGTAGAGGAAAGATGGGCCCTGCTGTCGCTGTGAAGCTAGGCACAGATAAACCAAACACTGGCTGGGTGGTTAGATTGGAGCTGTGGGAGAACTGAGCTGGACGGTGGGAGTATCTAGGTTCTGGCCTAGGTAAGAGGTGGCTGGAAGGGCAGTCCTGGGGGCCCAGAGGTCAAGCAGCGTGCTCCCCTTGCCTCTGCAGGACCCATGGCCAATGCTGCTGCCCCCACAAGCACCCCACAGAAGCTGATCCCCCCGCAGCCAACAGGCCGCCCTTCACCTGCACCTCCTGCTGTCCCACCTGCTGCCTCACCCGTAATGCCACCACAAACACAGTCCCCAGGGCAGCCAGCCCAGCCTGCTCCATTGGTGCCACTGCACCAGAAGCAGAGCCGCATCACCCCCATCCAGAAGCCCCGGGGCCTGGACCCTGTGGAGATCCTACAGGAGCGGGAGTACAGGTGAGCACCCAAGTGCTACACTGCCAGTGTTGATTGCCAGGTACAAGGGAATGCTGCGGCTTGTCTTCTGGCCACCAAGTGAGGTGGTGGCCACCTCTGTGGTGACTGGTCCCACTCCCTTTCTGCCTTGCACCTGTGCTTTAGCATTGCTGCTTTATCCTTCCTAGTGGGACTGTGAGCCACAAGAGAACAGGCAACTCTTTTGGCCTATTCATTGCTAAGACTCCATATGAGAAACTGCCTTGGCACATAGTAGGTGCTCTATAAATAACTATAAGAAGATAAGAGTAGGGAACTTTTTCCACATAGGGTTGCTGGGAGGATTAACCTGTAGACAAAACATTGATGCCCATGGACTTTGCAGATTTCCACAGCCCTGTGTCTCATGCTGAGGCTGGACTCCCTAATGCCACAGGCCAACTCTCATTGTCCATATGGAATTAGCACCTAGCTAAGTCACGTTCTAGTGTGCTGTGATAAAACATGAAAACTTAAGAGAGGAAAGGGTTTACTTCACCCTGGATTTCCAGTAACAGTAACAGTCCATTACTGAGGGGAGTAACTCAGTCAGGACCTGAAGCAGAGACTCTGGAGGCACACTACTTATTGTCTTGTTCTCCAGCTCATGCTCAGCCAGATTTCTTATATAATTCAGACCTACCTTCCTAAGAATCATGCTGCTAGGGTGTATGCCTTTGATCCTAGTTCTCAGGAAGCAAAGGCAGGTGGAGCTTCATGAGTTTGAGGCCAGCCGCGTCTTCTAAGCAAGTTTCAGGACAACCAGGGCTACATAGAGAAACCTGTTTCAAAAAAATTTTTTTCATGGTTCCACAGTGGGCTGGCCATCTATCTAATCAAGGCAGTTTGGCAGTTGAGGTTCCCTCTTTCCAGGTGACTCAGGGTTGTGTCATCTTGACAATAAAAACTAACAAGGGCAGTTGTCAAGCCTTGGGCTTGCTGTGGTCCCAGCAGGCCTGTTCTCAAGAGCATGCTGAGGCAGCTTGCCTCTGTTCTGTGTGGTAACTGGAGTCCTTTTTTAAAGAATCCCCTCTCTTACAGCTGGGCTGGGTCTGCCTCCTTTGAGGGACAGATTCTTTATAGATCTAGCTTTAAAGATGGGGACCAGGTGACTTCTTGTAGACAAATAGTCCTCACCACTTTTCTTTCCCAATCTCTGCCCAGGCTGCAGGCTCGAATCGCACACAGAATTCAGGAACTTGAAAACCTCCCTGGGTCCCTGGCTGGAGACCTTCGAACCAAAGCAACCATCGAACTCAAGGCCCTTAGGTTGCTGAACTTCCAGAGGCAGGTGGGTCTGTGGGCCCCAGGGCCTTTGTGTCAGTGGGGATGCTGGGTTCCAACAGTGCTTTGAGGGATGTTATCTGGGATACCTGCATGGTTGGGGCAGTCAGGACTCCAGGAGACTTAGTTCACTGTTATGGCCCATGCTGTGGCAAGACTTGGCCATGCATAGCCTGTGCATACATGGGTATTGGCTCCTGAGGTTGCAGTTGGCATCTGAGAGACTGGCGGCCTAGTGAGTCTCTTCCTGAGGGTACTGTACTTTTACACATCCCCTTAGGAACTGTATGTGTGGGTGTAGAAAAGTCCTGATGTTCTGTTCTTTGCTTGCCCTATTTGCTGCCTCCCAAGCATCCTGTGCATTCCAGGCAGTTTGTTTAGGATCATCTGCCCAGCATGTGGTCATCATTTGTGAGCATCTCCACAGGCAGCACAAACCTTTCATGCCTAATGCCAGTGTCTTACTTTCCACCCTAAAGCTGCGCCAGGAGGTGGTGGTGTGCATGCGAAGAGACACGGCCCTAGAGACCGCCCTCAATGCCAAGGCCTACAAGCGCAGCAAACGTCAGTCACTGCGGGAGGCCCGCATCACTGAGAAGCTGGAGAAGCAGCAGAAGATTGAACAGGAACGCAAGCGCCGTCAGAAGCACCAGGTGTGTTCACCTTGCGGGGTATGCTCTGCTGAGTCTCCCGTGGCTTAGCCAGAGTGTCCTGGGCACAGCAGTGTGCCAGTACACAGACCAAATGGTAAGAGAAGATGAGCAGTGATAATACCATGCAGGTTTAAGAGGTGGAAGAAGAGGAGCAGGGACTTTAAAGAAGGATCCCTCTCAGACAGGAGGGGCTCAGTGAGATTTCCATGGGAGGGCAGAACAGACAGACTTAAGCAAGGGTGCCATGCTGAGGAGGGGCAATGGCCCTGGGGCTGGAATATGCCCCCATGTTTCATCTAGAAACGAGAATGGGGTAGTTGGCAAAGTGAGCCACAGGGAATATTTGGGCTTTTGTTCTGAACAAGGGGAAACCACAAGAGACTGCAATTTCTACAAAGTCCATCAAGGAAATAAAATTCTATTGTCAGATAGGCTTGTTAATGAATCAGTCTGCTCATATATTCATTTTGTTTACTTTTGTTAAGATTTGTTTCGATTTATGCATATTTATTTTACTTGCATGTCACATGCATGTCTGGTACCCCAGGAGGTCAGAAGAGAACAGCATCATATTTCCAGGAATTGGAGTTAAAGATGGTGGTTAGCTACTATGTAGAGCTGGGAATTGTAGGCATGTTCTCTGCAAGAGCAAAAAATGCTCTTAACCACTCAGGCACCTTCCAGCCTTGTTTTGTTTGTTGTTTGTTTGTTTTTTTTCTGAAACAAGAGTCTTGCTAGATGGCCCTGACTGTTGTGGTACTCTCTCTATAACCCAGACTAGCCTCAGATTCAGTAATCCTGTACCTCCACTTCCTGCAAGTTAGGGTTACAGGGATCTCCATGCTGGGCGTGGTTGCTCATTTATAATGTATACATTTTGAAAACAGTGACTGCTTATTCCAGGATGTAGTGTAGTTATTGAGAGACTGAGGCAGAAATACAGGTTTAAGGGCAGCCTCATGTAGTCCAAGATGTAGTTGATTGATAGAATATTGTCCATCATACGCCACACGATCATAGATTCAAGTTCTAGCTCTACACCTAAGAAAATACAAAACGTCAATGCTCAGTGTTAATCATGGTTAACATTTTGGTAGTTATCATTCCATTTTCTTTGGGTTTGTATATATTAGTGAGATGTTAAATACCAGAGCAGTTAGCATGACTCTGTAGGTGAAAGTTAACTGCCTACCATTTCAGTAGAATTCAGATACATTGATCTATGATTCATCTGTGCAGTATTTCCCAGTTTCTTACACATTTTGTCACTGTAACCTTATTTGGAACACACCATAACTTCTTTGCTTTCTTGAGGCAGGTTCTTACTCTTAACTCAGGATGGCTGGGAACTCAGTGATCCTCCTGCCTCTTACCTCCCAAGTGCTGGGAGTATAGGTGTGTACCACCCTACACCCAGCCTTGGGGCTAGTCTTTTACATTTCATGATTAAAAGTTGCCCTGGCAGTCCTGGAGTCACTGCTGTGTCAGGATAAGTTCCTCCAAGGGGCACAGTTGAGCAAAGGATAGGAATAGAGCACATGTTTAGAACTTGATTCATAGGTGCAGCAGAGTTTGTCCTGAACAGCGCTGACACGGTGGCCTTATTATGTGGACAGCACCCTTTTTTCCTTGAGGTGCTGATGATGGAACCAGGGCTCTGTATATTCTAGGGAAGGGCTTTGCCACTAACCAGCTCTCAGTGCTCCTCTGTCTTTAAGCAAGCTGTGGGTACAGTTTTGCCTCACATTTTCCCTCAACATTATCTCTCTGCAGGAGTACCTCAACAGCATTCTGCAGCATGCCAAGGATTTCAGGGAGTATCACAGATCAGTCACAGGCAAACTCCAGAAACTCACCAAGGCTGTGGCCACCTATCATGCCAACACTGAGCGGGAGCAGAAGAAAGAAAATGAGCGCATTGAGAAGGAGCGAATGCGGAGGCTTATGGTACACACCAGCTTCCTTGCTCGTGATCCCTTGTGTGTGCTGGGTGTGGCAAGTGCTGGGCTATTCACCCCAGGATTATACATCGATGCTCTATGGCTTAGCTTAGAAGTGGAGCTGAAGGAAGAGCCAATTGGATTTGGGAGGCAGAGGTCTGGGCCTTCACCTTCCTTCCTCTGGCTGTAAGTGCAAGCTAGCTCTGATTCCCTTCTGCTCTGGGCCTCAGGAGAGCCACAGAAGGTACAATGAAGACTCTGCTCAAATGAGTCCCACCGACATTTCATCATGGTAGAGTTGCTAGCTGGACAGATAGCTGTTACTGGCTATGAGTTTGTCCCTAGCACATATACTGGGAATACAGATGGGAGCAGAATAATCCCTGTCTTCATGGGGCTTCAAGGATTTTGTTCCTTGAAGGAACAAAACAGACATAGTATAATTAGGTAGAAACAATGAGGCAGGCCAGGGGCTGGGTAGTTGTCAGATTGACTTGAAGTAGAAGTTGTGAGGTGGCTTCATTGCACAGTGCAGACAGCACGGTAGGGGAGAAGAAAGGGCCCAAAAGGGAGAGAAGGGCATGGAAGCGGGACACCAAATGCAAGGTACACAAGGCCCCCGTGGGGCCTTAGGACCTCGTGGTGCTGAACAGCAGGACACTGGGTCTGAGAGCTTGCAAGGTTGGATCAGGTGGGGCTTTGCAGGCCATCAGGAGGGAACTAGATTACTGAAAGTGGCCAGGGATCATTTCAGATATGTAGTGATTTTTGTTTTAGTTGAGACAGGGTTTCAATATAACCCTGGCTAACCTCTATATAAACCAGGCTGTGCTTAAACTCTTTAGGATTCACCTGCTGCTGCTTCCCAAGTGCTGGGATTACAGGCATACATTATGATGCCCAGTTTCAGCTTTTATTTCTGAAAGGATATAAGGAACTCAAGGTTGAGAATTGTGGAGATGGGCCCAGATCAGGTAGAAGAGGGTTGAGATTCTTTGTGATAGAGCCCAGATCAGGTACAATAGTTGGGATTCTCTTTGGTGTTTGTTTGTTTGTTTGTTTTTGAGACAGGGTTTCTCTGTGTAGCTCTGGCTGTCCTGGAACTCACTCCATAGACCAGGCTGCCCTAGAACTCACAGAGATCTGCCTCTTGAGTGCTGGGATTAAAGGCCTGTGCCGCTGCTGCCCTTGTGGAACTCACTTATGCCCTGTGTCAGTGGTTCATGACAAAACCTGTATTGCCTGGCAGTGCCCTTGAGATTGAGCATGGGGTTGGGCAGAAGGTATAGTAGCACTCCGGAATGAGCTTCTACGGTCCTCAGTGTGCACCCCACAAGACTGTGTTTCACCTTGCCTTGGTTTTGTAGGCTGAAGACGAGGAGGGCTACCGCAAGCTCATTGACCAGAAGAAGGACAAGCGCCTGGCTTACCTCCTGCAGCAGACAGATGAGTATGTGGCCAACCTCACAGAGCTGGTGCGGCAGCACAAAGCTGCCCAGGTTGCCAAGGAGAAGAAGAAGAAAAAGAAAAAGAAGGTTCGCTGGGCCTGACTAAATACAGGCACCTCTTGGAATTGGCTTAGCTGTTTGCTTAGTGGCCTGGGCCTGTAGGGTCAGGCTGATCTTGTCTCTCTTTATTTGCAGAAGGCAGAAAATGCTGAAGGACAGACACCTGCCATTGGACCAGATGGTGAGGTGAGAAATGGGGCATTCTGTATGGCCCTGTGATACATGTTTCTTTCAGTTTGTTTCTTTAAAAATATTTTAAATCACATTTTTATTTAGTGGGGGCAGTGATGAAGGTTTTGTTTGTCCTCCTGGGGTGGCATTCACATACAATTATCCACCAAGTCATTTTTCTAGCCCAGGGCTGACCTTGAACTTCTAGTTGTCTTGCTTCTACCTCCTATACTGGATTCAGAAGTGTGGGCACTATGCCTGACTGCTTTCACTTAGATGTTTGTTGTTGTTGTTGTTGTTGTTTTGTTTGTTTTTTAAATTATATTTTTATGTGTTTATGCACGTGCCTGCACTCAAATGTGCATTGAGCATTTCCTAGGCAGCTTGAGCTGCAGGCATGTGTTGAGCCCAGATGATATGCTTAATTCTGACCCAACTCCTCTTCTGTCTGTTTCTAGAATCGGTAGTCTCACCTCTATCAGCCATCATGGATTTATATATTTGTTTAGTTCTAGAACACACTGGACATCTGTTCTGAGTACCTGTCCAGTGCCCTTGTTGGATGTCTCAGCTAGACCCCCAGTTGAGAACTGCTGTCCTAGGCCTTGGTGCCTTCAACACAAACACATTTGGATGCTTTTCATTCTTGGGTATTTGGGCAAGCTCTCTATGAATATGTAATATAAGAACCTTTTGCTTCACTGTGTTTGCATGTTTGGACTGGTGAAGTTAAGGCCAATTTCAGGTCATTTGATTCTTGAAGCTTTTAGGAAAATGCCTCACTGAAGACCTCTGTGTAATGTTCATTTTTGGATACTTTCATTTAGCTTTTCTGTTTCACGCATATATATGTCTGTTTGCAGGTGTGTGTACCTGTGTAGGCTAAATGGCAACTTTGAGTGTCATCCTAAGAAACACTATCCACGCTGGGCAGTGGTGGCTCACGCCTTTAATCCCAGCACTTGGGAGGCAGAGGCAGGCAGATTTCTGGGTTCGAGGCCAGCCTGGTCTACAGAGTGAGTTCCAGGACAGCCAGGGCTACACACAGAGAAACCCTGTCTTGAAAAAAATAACAAAAAAAAAAAAAAAAAAAAAAAAAAAAAAAAAAAAAAAAAAAAAAAAAAAAAAAAAAAACAAAGAAAAAGAAATCCTATCCACTTTCTTTGAGACAGTGTTTTTTATTGACTTAGAACACAACAATTTGGCCGGAGTTTGGCCAGCAAGTCCCTGTGATCCTCCTGTGTCTGCCTTCAGTGCTGACATTACTAGTGGCCTGACATTACTAGTGCCTGACATTACTAGTCGGCATTCTCGGGCTTAAACTTAGGTGTTTATGCTTGTGAAGCAAGCATTCTGCCATTAACTTCTGTTGAAGTTGGGTATCATGTATTCCAGGCTCACCTTGCAATCTCTATTTGCCCAGAGATGACCTTGAATGCCTGATCTTCCTGTCTTCCACTCCAGCATTATGGCAGTACAGGCATGGATGGACTACTGTATTGCTCTTCCCTTTTTTAATTGAAAATTTTAATTAACTAATTAATTACTCCTTTTGAGACAGGGTCTCATGGAGTAACTATGCCTGGCCTAGATGAAACTCATTATGTAGATAGACTAAGCTGGCTTCAGTCTTACAGAAATCCGCCTCCTGGTTGTTAGGTCACCATGCCTGACAAAATTTATTTATTTTATTTATTTTTTTCTTAATATTTTTGAGTGTTTTACCTGTACATGTAGCAGTGTACCATGTGCATGTCTGGTTGTCCAGAGTCCAGAGAAGATGGCATGTCCTTGGAATAATAGATGATTATGAGCTGCCATGTGGGTGCTGGGCACTAAACCTGGCTTCTCTACAAGAACAAGAACTCTTAACTGCTGAGCCATCTCTCTGACCCCTGAGCAGCTTCTTATTTGTTTATAATGTATTTATTTAGTGTACATTGTTGTTTTGTGTGCATATATGTCTATGTTAGATTGTCAGGGCCCTGGAACTAGATTGCAGACAGTGGTAAGCTGCCATATGGGTCCTGGGAATTGAAGAGCAGCCAGTTCTCTTAACCACTGAGCCATCTCTCCACCTCCCTCCCCCTCTTTTTTTTTTTTCCCTACCCTCCCCCTCTTTTTAAGGTGGGTTTTTTTCTGTATAGACTGAGCTATTCCAGAACTCAATGTAGACCAGGCTGACTTCAAATTCACAGAGTTCCACTTGCCTCTGCCTCCCAACTACTGAGATTAAGAGCATACATCAGTGTGCCTGGCTGTTGTTGTTGTTTTGTTTTTTTTTTTTTTTTTTT
>NW_022196906.1:15786008-15792420 GCF_008632895.1 Mastomys coucha
TGGCCTTGAACTCAGAAATCTGCCTGCCTCTGCCTCCCAAGTGCTGGGATTAAAGGCATGCGCCACCAGGCGTCCACCACTGCTTGGCTCCTATAGGGCATTCTTAAGGAGGCATTTTCTCATTGATTTCTCTCCTCAGATGACTGTAGCTTCTGTCATATTGAGAAAACACTAGCCAGCATAGATGTTCTCTTGAATTATTGTAAAAGAATGTATGTTGTCATATTATAGCACAAAGCCACTATCGGAGGCTATAGTATTTTGTTTTATTTTTATTATTTGAGACAAAGTCTTACTGTCTAGCTGAGACTGGCAACCTGTGTCAGCCATTGTGCCAGAAGCACAGAGCCACTTTTGTAAAAAGCCATGTGAGGGACTGAAGGCAGCAGTCTCGACTTAGAAAAGTGAGCTTTAGGGAATGGTGCTAAGTCGACACTGTAGCATTTACTCTTCTAAGTTCCTGGTACCAGTGCCACTCGGTGCTTGTCCCTGGCCTCACACACTTTAGTTAGAGTTGTATGCCTGTGGAAAATTGAGATGAGGGGCTAGAAAGATGGCTTAGCAGTTGAGGGCATTGACTGGTCTTGCAGAGGACTTGGGTTTAATTCTTAGTATGCACATAGCAGTTCCCCACTGTCTGTAACTCAACCTTTAGGGGATCTCATGTCCTCTTCTGGGGTTCCTCTTGGGGCACCAGGCACATATGTAGTGAACAGAAATATATACAAATAAAAAAATTCTTTTAAAAATATAACTGAGACTCAGCTCGAGCATTTTAATCCAAATTTTAGGGTAGAGAGATTATCAGGCCTCAGTCCTTTTTACCTTTAAAAGTGATGTGCTGCATCTTCTATACTTCTCTTGTTTTCTGATGCTGTACCTCAGACCAGTCTCTTTGTGATCTTTATATTTGGATCCCAGGGTGGGAATTGGAGAGTCTTGGCTCATGATAGTCACTCTCTTTCAGCCTTTGGATGAGACCAGCCAGATGAGTGATCTCCCTGTGAAGGTGATCCATGTGGAGAGTGGCAAGATCCTCACTGGCACGGATGCCCCAAAAGCCGGGCAGCTAGAAGCATGGCTTGAGATGAACCCAGGGTGAGTTAAATGCTTCCTTTATGGGACCTGCAGCTGGGGCAGTGGTACTTGCATTTGGGGGCCAGACCAGGTTCTAGAGAAAGTAAAGCTGCTACTTGCAGGCAGAGCTGCATCCAAACACTGCTGTTTTCCCTAGGTATGAAGTAGCTCCCAGGTCAGACAGTGAAGAAAGTGGCTCCGAAGAGGAGGAGGAGGTAAGAGGCCACTTTCTTAACTGTTGTTAGGGTTTCCACCTTGTTTGTGGCTGTCACCCTGTGGGCTGTGCCCTTGTGCCTTGTGTGCTGGCCGGGCATGGTGTGGCAGGGGCAGCCACAGCCCTGGGCTTGCCTGGAAGTGGTGCTTCAGAGCTTTGCTAACTTGTGGACTGTTTCCATTCAGGGCAATCCAGTTTAAGTCATTTCCTCGGTTGCACTGCCCACATTTCAAGCGCTCAGCATCACTCCTCTGGACACTCTGCTGCTTTTGCCTATTCTTCATCAGTGCTGTGATTTAACAGTCATGAGTGTGTGCCCCGTATACGCGGCCGCCACCCAATGTTCTCTTGCTCATGCCTCTTGATGGCTCCTGCCTGCATCTCCCTAGGCTTTGTGTTCTCCCCTTCTCCCCACATCATTGGGCCGATGGAATGCTATCTACTCAAGCCTTCCCTTTTGAGTTCTAACAGAAGGAGGACTTGTGGTTTTTATGTCTACTGGAGCCTTGAGGGCCACCTGTCTACGCAAAAGTCAGCTTTAGATGCATATGTATATATAAACTGTTTGCTTGTTTAAGATAGGGTCTTGCTATGACTTGAAGTTCAGACATATATCCTCCTGCCTTTCTGAGTGCTAGAGTTATACCTGTTCACTACCATGCCCTGCAGAGAACACTTTGTTCTAATTTAAACAGCTTCATTGAGATCTAATTTATTTAAACTGGAAAGTGCAGTTATTTCTTAGTTAACATATGGAACTGTGGATCAGGTCATCACACCAGTGTTAGAATGTCTTAGTCGATCAGAAAGCAACCTTAAGCTGTCTGTGGCTGTCTGCTGTTCCTCCCTTTTACACCCAGGAAGCCACAGAACTGGTTTTTTTGCTTGTTTTTTATTTCTTGTTGGATGAGTCTTTCTGTATATCCCAGGCTAGCTTCAAACTTAGTATCCTCTGACTTGAGTCTCACAAGTACTAGGGTTACAGCCATGCACCCCCACACCAGCTCACCACTCTGCTTTCCATCTTCAGATGAGCCATTTGTAGACATGCTGCAAATGGAGTTGGAGCACAAGTGTGTGGCATGTTATCAAGGTTTATTCATGTGTTGTGTGTAGTAAGAACTTGTTCTTTTTATTGCTGCGTTGTGTTCTATTGTATAAATATACCACATTTTGTTTACCTGTCCGCCATCGGTTGACACTTGTATTTCTGTTTTTACTATGAATAATTATGTTGTGAACATTTCCAAACATAGTTTGTGTGGACATATGTTTTCATTTTTCTTGGGTAGATGCCTAGGCGTGGAATTGCTGGGTCACGTGGTAAGTTTATGTTTACTTTCTAAGACTGCCCAACTGTTCTCCAAAGTGGCTGTACCATTTCACAGGTTCCAGTTTCTTCATGTCCTCACCAACTCTTAGTATTGTTTGTCCTTTTGTATATGGCTATTTTAGTGGGTGTGTGGTGGCATCTCATTTGGTTTTCATTTGCATTGTCTTAGTACGTAGTGATGTTAAGCATCTTCATGTGCTCATGTGCGCCATCCAGCCATCCTCCTCAATGGAAGTCTGTTCAAGTCTTGCCTGGTCTTAGCTGGGCTGCCATCCTAATGAGCTCTCAGCCCTTACTTATTCTAGACACACATCTCTAACCTAGTGTATAATTTGCAAATATCTCATCCCAGTATGCTTGATTTCTCACTCTTTCTCTGTGTGTGTGTGTTACCTGTATATATATAAATGTAGGCACACATGCAATAGTGTATGTAGAAGTCAGAGAACAGCCTGAGACATCCATCCTCTTTACCTCTCCCTTGATCCTGGAGTTCTTGTTTACTGCTGTGTACTACAGGCAAGCTGGCCCACATGCTTCTAGGGATTTTTCTTTCTCCGCCTCCCATCTCACCATAGAAGCATTGGAATTACAGACATACAAGTAGCACCTGGTGTTATGTTGCTTCTGGGGATTGAACTCAGATCCTCACAGTTGTGTGCAAGTGGTTCACTCATATAGCAGTCTCCCCACCTCCCAACATGTGTTTAATGGTTTCTTATTGCCTTTATCTTTCTGTAGGGTCAGAATGATCACTCCTGTGTTCTTCATTTGGGTACTTTAGTGATTTGTCTCATTTCGTTGGTTGACCTAGGCTTAAATTATTGAAGTAAGGTTTTTGTTTTGGATATAAATAGTGTTTAAACAGACATGATTTTAGTTTTAAACTTACTGATTTTATTCATGTGTGTTTGTCTTGTGTCTGTTGCTGTCAGCAGGAGCCAGAAAAGCATATTGGATCCCCTGAAGCTGTATTTGCATGCAGTTAGTTATGAGCTCCTGGCATAACTCACATCCTTTGGAAGAGCGTTATATGCTCTTAACAGATGAGCTATCTCCTCAGCCCCTAAACCTATATGGTTAGCACTATTCACCCTTGGGCTACATCTCATAAACTTGGGTTTTGAGATTTTTTTTTTCTTACTATGTATCACTCAGGCTTGCCTTGAACTCTTTCTTTCTTTCTTTTTTTTAAGATTTATTATTATACATAAGTACACTGTAGCTGACTTCAGACACACCAGGAGAGAACATCAGATCTCATTACGGGTGGTTGTGAGACACCATGTGGTTGCTGGTATTTGATCTCATGACCTTAGGAAGAGCAGTCAGTGCTCTTACCCGCTGAGCCATCTCGCCGGCCCCTTGCCTTGAACTCTTAGACCAGGATGACCTCAAACTCTAAATCTCCCTGCTTCAGGCTTCTCCAAACATTGATAATTATAGTTGCATGCCATGATACCTGGCTTCATAAATGTTACTTTTTTAACTCTCCCCACTCCCAAAAACCTAAGTATTATACTTGCTAGATAAGCATTGCATTGTGTCTCATAAATTTTAATGAGTTTGGCTGGTTGTTTGTTTAGTGTGTTGGGGGATTGTTTTGGTCTTTGTTTAGATATTTTTGAGACAAGTTCTCTTTATTATATAGCTCTCACTGTCTTAGAGTCGGGCACTGGTGGTACACCCCTTTAATCCCAGCACTTGGGAGGTAGAGGCAGGAGGATTTCTGAGTTCGAGGCCAGCCTGGTCTACACAGTGAGTTCCAGGACAGCCAGGGCTACACAGAGAAACTCTGTCTCGAAAAACCAAAACCAAACAAGCAAAAAAATTGGCTTTGTAGCACAGGCTGGACTTGAACTCAGAAATCCACTTTCCCTTGTTGTCTCCAGTGCGTTTGTTTTTGTTACTGGCATTAAAATAGTGCCTCACATAATCAGGGATAGTACTCTATACCACTGAGCCCTAGCTCTAGCCACTATTTATATATTTTTGGCACTCAGAAAAGTTTTATTAAAAGCAAAACTATGCATACATACACATGATATACAAAGGGGATCCAAACCCAGAATCCTAGTATTTTAATTTAATTTTGTTGTCATCTGATCTGAAATGTGAAATACTCTTTAAAACTTCTAAAAATCTATTATCATGTGTATGATGTGTGTGAGTGAGGCCAGGCATGTATGTACATGTGGAGATGGGAGAATGTCTCTCAGGAGTCAGCTCTAGATCTCTCTTACCGTGGGCTCCAGAAATAATACTTGGGTTATAGGATAGTGTAGCATTTGCAATACCACTGTACTATAGACTATTAACTTGTTTTCTTTCTGAGTTTTCCTTCTTTTCTCTGCACATGAATGTATGCAGAGGCGAGCATTGAGGCAGCTGCTCTATATTCCAGGCTGCCTTGGCCTCTAGCCAGAAGTGTGGCTTTACCCTCCCTCGCTTCCTTTCTTCTTTTCATTTTTTTTTTTGGGGGGGGGGCTTTTCTAGCTTTCCTTTCTTTAAAATGATTTTTGTTGTCTTTGGTTTGGTGTGGTGGGTTTTATTTTTGTTTTTGTTTTTAAGTTTGCTGTCTTACCTTTCTGTGAATGTTTGTTGGAACTGTACATTTATTTAGTAATTCCTTTGTAATCACACAGATACAGTAGACATCTTACTCCATTACATATTTTTAAGTTGGTTTTGTTTGCTTGTTTGTTGTTCAAGACAGGGTTTTCTCTGTAGCCCTAGCTGTCCACACTCTGTAGATCATATCTTCAATTCACAGAGATCTGCTTGCCTCTGCCTCTTAAGTGCTAGAATTAAAGGCATATACCACCATTTCCAGATCAGTTGGATTTTTGAGATAGGGACCTAATGGTTCAGCCACAGGGAATATGACACTCCCAGTGATTATGAACCCATGATGATCCCATGAGTGTGCAGTAGGCACTTTTAACCTTAGAGCCATTGCTATAAGTCTCTTCAGGTGATGTTTCCCTCCATGGATTTACATTATCTGGCTATTACTGTCTATGGTTTTGTGTGTGGTAGTGGTTGTTTGTTTGGTTCTTTTTTACAGTTTTGCTGGGGATTGACCCCAGGTCTTTATGCAGACAGGCAGGCGCTCTACCGCTGAACAACACCCCAGCTCTCTTAGAAAAATTTCACAAAGTCTGGCTGCCAGCAATAGGTGTGCCTCAGTCTGTTTTTCTGGGGTATTTTTGTATTTCAGGAGCACAGGTTAGTTGAATGTGTCAGCCTTTCTTTGTCCCTCTCCTCTTTCGGCAGTCTGAACGTGTGATTCTAACCTTAGTGGCCCTTTTATGTGAGTTTGTTTTCCTCTGTATGCTTGTTTGTCTGTATACTAAGGCACAGTGCAGGAGCCTGCAGAAGACAACTAACTCATCCTTGGAGCTGGAGCTACAGCCATCACCTGTTACCACCTTCTCTGTTACCTAATAGTTTAGTCTATCTCTTTTGCCTTGTAGATTATCTATCTGTCTTTGGTTTTTTAGTAGACTCCACACAAAGGTGTTTTGATATTTATCCTTGCTGTGTGTCAACCTTGTCTGTGGATTATTTTCGTTTTGTCAGAGTAGGAAGTGGATAGATAAGCTGGTTGTGCTTTGTGGTTGTTGACTTGAGCAGACGCCAACTCCTCCATAGCCCTGTACATACTAGATAGTCTTGCTTGGACATCTTTGACATCTATGAAGAGGCAGGAACAGCTGAGTGCCTTTTTCCCCCCTTATTTATTTATTTATTTATTTAGCTCTTTGGTTGTTTTTTTTTTTTTTTTT
>NW_022196906.1:15792580-15822459 GCF_008632895.1 Mastomys coucha
TTTGTTTTGTTTTTTAAGATAGGGTCTCACTATGTAGCCCTGGCTGGCTTAGAACTAGGTATTTAGACCAGGCTGGCCTCAAACTCAGAGATCTCCCAGTTAGCTCTTTCGAAGGAATATGACCCCTCCCCGTCCAGGACTATAGCTATCTTAGTTAGGATTCTTTGTTGCTGTAGCAAACACCATGACCTAATGCACGTTGGGGAGGAAAGGGTTTATTTGATCTTACAACTTCCAGGCCACAGCCCATCACTGAGGAAATTCAGGATAGGAGCTCAAGAGGACTGAAGCAGGACCACAGAAGATCCCTGTTTACTGGCTTGCTTTTCAGGCTCATGTTCAGAGCCATCTCATGCCACCTGTCCTCAGGGTGACATGACCCATAATGGCTGAGCCTTCCCACATCAATCAGTAACCAAGAAAACCACCCCACAGACATGGCCACAGGCCAGTCTCATATCACCCCAGATGATATCTTTTCCCACCATGACTCTAGTTGTTGTGAGGTGTCCCAAGCTAACCAGCACAGTGGCAGATGTCTAAGGGATAGCATCCTTAAGTTCATTCTAGGAACTCTTGTTTTCTTCATGGTGGTACTGCCACTTTTGACTTGGCTTGCTTTATTTTCCTAGTTCAATTCCTGGTTCCCTATAAAAAGACCCTATTTCTCTGCCACTTATGAGTGATGGATCCTGTAATAATATGCCAGAAATTATATACAAACAGTGGAGCCAGTGAGCAGTTTGTGTCCTGTCATGACTCTGTGTACAAAGGAGTGCATTCCAGAAAAAAGGCTGTTTTTATGTTGCCTAAGACAGTATATTCCCAGGGCCCTTTGGTCTCTGTGCATTTGTACAACTCCACCAGTCACATGCACATCTTCACAGGTAGTAAGTAGTAGCAGGTACCAGCACCTTGGCTGAGATTGCCACCATTTTTCCTCTGAAGTAGGCAAGGCCACACTGCTGCCAGATGTTAGAAATGCTCTCAAACTTGGGGTCATAACCTGTACCTCAAGTTAGGTCTGGCCACCCATCCTCAATATGCCAGTTAAAAGAACCACATTAAAACTGAAAAGAAGAAAAGTATATTCTTCAGAAGAGGGATAAGAGAACCAGGAACCGCCTCAAATCTGTCTTGGGGATCCTGACATGAGATCAGAGTTTAAAGGTTCAAGGTTTTGCACATCAGTTAGTGCCTATGAAAGTGTGGTCCCACCTACCACTGACTCATCATTGTCTGAGTTTCATCCTCATCCTGTCAGGTGGTCTCACAATTATTAGAATTGTTTCAGATCTCTTTCTGAGTAACCCATTGCTCCTAGCATGAGATTTCTTGGAAAATTCCCATTTCTTTGGAGTCTATTGTTTCAATAGTTAAATAGACTAGAGACAGAAGTATTTGTTTTGTTTTGAGAATATCTTTATTTCTACCAGACTGGTTATAGAACCTGTCACCCTTGTCTGCCTCTGTGGCTCCCAACCACAACAGACTTCATATTGTTGGTGGGCTAGACCTAAGTGCCACAGATAAATAGACTGCAGTCTCCTGCCTTTTTCCCCAGGAGTTAGGAGCATTTCCAAGATGAATCTGCTGTGCCCTACCTAACTCTTGGAGCTTGAATGATCATTTTTTAAATCTTGTTCACTTTGTATCTTCTGGAGAAAGAATCTCCTGACCTCTTTTAGCGATTTGTCCCAGCCCTGTCTACTTGTAGCCATGTTATACGTCATTAGATAGCTGCTGCTTTTCTGCATTTGTTGATGAGAGCGACCTTGTTCCTAGTGATCTGGAATTGTGTTGCATGATGCAGGGAGAACTTGTCAGAGTTTGATAAGGACTGTTTAACAGTTATGGAAAAACACATTTTGTACCATTGGGGTTGAACCTTGCCACATGCTAGGCAAATACTTTCTCTCTGAGCTATGTCCCTGGTTGCTAATTTTTATTGGAGACAAGATCCAACCACATTGCCAGATTACTCAAATTGTAATCTGTATTCTTCAGGTTCCTGATAAGCTGGGGTTAGAGCCATGTGGCAGTTCCATATAGGATTTAAAAATCTAACAATTCTGTGCCAGTTGAGAAGAATCTGGGGTGAACCTGCAAGGTTCATATAGGAGAACAAGAGTGCTCAGTACTGGGAAATGCATGCCTGTGTATCTGTTGAACGAGATCTGCAAAATTCCAATGTCACCTGCTCAATAAACGCAGGGAGGTTCTTTAAGGAAATAATATTCAGTCAGCTTACTGGAAAGGCTGTGTAAGCTAAGTTGCCTGTTGTCTCTAAATGAGCAAAAACTGGAGGTAAAGCACAAGCATTTTTAGGGAAGTCAGCTGTGAAATTGGAAAGCTGTTAGAGTTGGTGGAATGTAAGAGTGTGGCGGCTGCTTTGGAAAGCAGCAGCTACAGAGATGGCCAAGATACCCTTGCAAAGAACATACAGTCTGCTAAGGAAAGTCAAGGCATTTACCCAGCAATTCTATGGGAAGGGCAGTAAGAGGCAGACACCACTGCATTGGGAAGGAGCATCTCTTCCCCCGGGATTGCTAGGAAACAACACTAGGGAACCAAGATGACATGGCACCTCTCTTGGTAGGAGGAGGAAGAGGACCAGCCTCAGCCTGCACAGCCCCCTACACTGCCTGTGGAAGAAAAGAAGAAGATTCCAGACCCAGACAGCGATGATGTCTCTGAGGTGGACGCCCGACACATTATTGAGTAAGGGGTTCCCATGTGTCCTCATCTGTAAGGTCTCTGTAAAGTGGTACCAGAACAAGTGGGCAGGGTCCCAGGCCTTTCCCTTTTCATTGTGCTTTGTGTCTGTCTTACTGTATAGTCTAGAATGGCCTCAGACCTGAGATTGTCCTCTCCCTAGGTGGTATTCCCAGTCCTGACACAGCCACTGAAGGGCCACATTTGTTCCTACAGACTTATTAGTCTCTGTAGTGACTGACGTGAAAATGATTCCTTGCTCATCATAAGCCTTTTTGTTTTGGTTTGTTTTTTTGTTTTTGTTTTTGTTTTGGTTTGTTTTGATTGAGGCAGGGTTTCTCTGTATAGCCCTGGCTATCCTGGACATCATAAGCTTTTGATGTGCGTCTAGGTAACAACACAGGCCTGCCTGTGACCCTGTTCCTTGCAGCTTCCTGCTCTTTGCTCCTGTGTCCACTTCCAGAGAGAGTGGCTCACTCTTTTTCCTTTTTGTTTTGTTTGCACACATACATCCAGGCATTATGGTGTGTGTGGCTTCTCACCAAGCATCTGTCCAGGGAATGGCCTCATGTCTGCAGATGTAGAGAGCTGCTTCTATCTTGTACAGCAGTATTATAGCTGCATGCTCTGCTCTCTATTCTCTGCTCACCCCTGGTGCTGTGTGTGCAGGTTCTCTGTCTTACATGTTGCTCTTGAAACCACAGTTAAAAATTAATGTGTTGCTGGGCAGTGGTGGCGCATGCCTTTAATCCCAGCACTTGGAAGGCAGAGGCAGGTAGATTTCTGAGTCTGAGGCCAGCCTGGTCTACAAAGTGAGTTCCAGGACAGCCAGGGCTACACAGAGAAACCCTGTCTCGGGAAAAAAAAAAAATCAAAAATTAATGTGTTGACTTGATTTTTGTGGTAAGAAGTTGATGGGAGACCATTATAGAAAAATAAGATAAAGTCTTGAGTTACTCAAATCTGAAAATCGAAAATCTGAAATGCTCCAAATTCCAAATATTTCAATTTTCACAGCAGTTTTTATTTTCTGATTGGGAATTGTGAAATTAAGATCTCTATAGATATTCTCCCAACTGAAAAACTGCAAAATCTCAAACACATAAGAATTTCAGATAAGCATGTTCAGCCTGGTGTGGCCCTTGCCTTTAATCTCAGCAGTCTAATGTCAGTCTGGTCTGGAGAGATGGTTTAAAAGTTAAGGGCACTTGCTGCCTTTGCAGAAAGAGGCTCTGGAGGCCCTGGATTCAGTCCCCAGCACCCACATAATGACTTCAGCCATCTGTAACTCTAGCTTCAGGGAACCCTCTGACTTCCATAGGGACCACATACACAGTGCACATACATACAGACCGGCAAATATGTATACACATCAAATAGCTGTGGCTTTAAAAAAAGAAAAAAGAAATTTTGAGTGCTGGATCAAAGACATGTTACCCCTATGTCAGATTTTGTTTTATTTTTTAATTTTAAGATTGGATCTCATCCTATAGCCTATGCCGGTTTCCTTCTTTCTTTCTTTCTTTCTTTCTTTCTTCCTTTCTAATTTTTCTGATTTTTTGAGACAGAGTTTCTCTGTCTGGATTTTTTGAGACAGAGTTTCTGGCTGTCCTGGAACTTCCTCTGTAGACCAGGCTGGCCTCGAACTCAGAAATCCACCTGCCTCTGCCTCCCAAGTGCTGAGATTAAAGGCATGCGCCACCACCGCCCTGCTCTTTTTTTTTTTTTTTTCTTTTATGATTTATTTATTTTATTTATATGAGTACACTGTAGTTGTCTTCAGACACACCAGAAGGCATCAGATCCCATTACAGATGGTTGTAAGTCACCATGTGGTTGCTGGGAAGTGAACTCAGGACATCTGGAAGAGCAGCCAGTGCTCTTAACCTCTGAGCCATTTCTCCAGCCACCTTTGTTGGTTTCAATCCTGAAATTATTTTACTTCCCGAATGCTGGAATTATATGTGAATGTAACCATGCCACATGTTTAAATGACTTTTTCAATAGGAAATAAACAGCTATTGAGATGGCTTCTCTGGTAAAGGTAATGCCAACCCTTAACAACCTGAGTTCAACTAACGAAAACCCATACATTCAGTGACACATGCAGGTATCCCCTATACACCATCAGATTTATAATTGTTAGAAAAAGAGAGGCTTTGCTGGGCAGTAATTGTGCACGCCTTTAATCCCAGCACTTGAAAGTCAGAAGCAGATTTCTGAGTTCAAGGCCAGCTTGGTCTACAGCGTGAGTTTCAGAACAGCTAGGGCAACACAGAAACCCTGTCTGAAAAAGGAAGGAAGGAAGGAAGGAAGGGTAAGTGGGTGGGTCTAAAGAGATGGCTCAGCACATACTATTCTTGCAGAGAACCCAGTTTTGGTTCCCAGTACCAGTGCTGACTGGTTCACAATTATCTGCAACTTTAGCTCTAGGGCATCCAATACTACTACCTTTTGCCCTTTGAGGGCAGCTTTACTCATAAACACAGTACCCCTCTGCCACATAGATGCATAATTAAAAATCAAATCTTTAACAAAAAAAGAAAAAACAATTATTGAGCTAGGAATGAAGTAGATTCCTGTAATTCCAGTGCTTAGGAGGTAGAGGCAGGATTCAAGGTCAATCTGGCCTATGTAGCTAGTTTTAGACCATTTATGGCTACAGCAGTGAGACTCTGGCTTTAAAAAAAAAAAAAAAAGTGGAAGGTGAAGGGCCCATGAGCTGGCTAGGCTAGCAGTGGTGGTTGATGTAGATGCCAAGTTTCATAACCTGAATTTGGTCTCCAAAGCCCACATGGTAGAAGCAAAGAACCAACTATGACTGCCATATATCTGTGGTAGTGTGTGTACACTCTTACACACACACAAATAAGTGGTGTTTTAAAACCTCAGAAAGTTAAAAAATGAAGGAAAAAATTCTTGAGCCAGGTCCTGAAATGCGTGGCTTAGGTAGGAGAATGGCAGATTCAAGGCCAACCAGGGCTACATATTGAGACCCTGTCTCAAGATTAGGGTAATCTTAAAAAACAGTAGCAAAATGAGCTTAGATTGTCTCAGAAGTGTCCAGTTACAGATAGCTAGTGTCTGTGCAGCTCAGCGTGCTAGGTGAGTAGCTGCTCATCTAACACCAGTGCGTTCTGTCAGGAGGAGTGGCAGGACCCATACTAGCCCTCGTTGATGGGCTTGGGACCTCTGTGGTCTCCTTCCCGGGTAGAATCGGCTGCTACCTGTGCTGTCGTTCCCACCTCTGTCTCCTGCAGTTTCTAAGTCACAGGCAGAGGCAGCTGCTGTGAGCTAGTGGCCAGTACGTTGTCACAGACAGGAGCCTGTGTCCTCATACAGCATGTGCTCCCTCTAGGAATGCCAAGCAAGACGTGGACGATGAGTATGGTGTATCCCAGGCACTTGCCCGTGGCCTGCAGTCTTACTATGCTGTGGCCCATGCAGTTACAGAGAGAGTAGATAAGCAGTCAGCTCTCATGGTCAACGGTGTCCTCAAACAGTACCAGGTAAGACGGGAGGCAGCTGGGAGGCCGGGTAGCTGCTGGTTGGACTTAGGCAACACTTACTTTTCCTCAACAACCACAGTTTTTGCATCTGGTTTGTGTTTGTTTTGTCTTTTCTGAGACGGGGTCTCACTTTGTATTCCAGGATAGCTTCGAACTTACTATGTAGACTAAACTGGCCTGAAACTCAGTAGAGATTCATATGCCTCTATCTGATAAAACACTGTACCCAGCCAGTTTCCTCATGTAAAGCAACTGTGGTCAAGTATGCTGGCTTCCAGAAGTCATTAAAGCTTCAATAAGCTGCCAGGTCCCAGGCATGGAAATACTGTATGCACAAAGGATTTAGGCACCCTCAGAGAGCCTCTCTTTACAGGCATGGGCCTCACATAGATGCTCTGCAGCATGAGTCAGATCTGAAGTTATCTGGAACTCTGACTTTCTTCTTTGAGCAGAGTAATGGCCCTTCCCGTGGGAGGGTTTTCTATAATGGTGAAAAGACCATAGCTGTACTCCCAGCTTGGCTGGGAAATTTTCTTTTTCCATGTGTTCAGGAAGCAGAGCCAGGCAGATCTCTTGAGTTCTAGGACAACCAGGGTTATATAGAGAAACCCTGTCTCAAATCAAAGACAAAATCAGAATTCAGATCTTTAGAAATGACAAGAAAGCAAGGCAGGTAGTTTGATTTCCTGTAATCCCAGCACTCCAGGCAAGCTGACTAGCTAAACTTACCAGATTATAGAGCTCTGGGTTCAATGAGAGATCCTGCCTCAGTAAATATTGAGGAAATTGGGAGTAGTCAAGGAACACTGATAAACAGTACCTAGCTTCTACATATATAATGTACATGCATATATGGCCTATATATCATACACATTAAGAACAGAAGTTTTAGGTGACCCATGCCTATACTTGAGAGTCATTCAGGTCTCCTTGCCCAGCACATCTGTCTTCTTAATCAGCACTGAAGCCTGTCTTAAGTTTGGGTTTGACTGTAGTGGCTCAAATCTGTAAGTACAGTCTCAGGGTATCCTATCTAATGACTTCTTATGTCCTCTGTAGGTACCAGACACACCTGTGGCATCTCCAGGCAAAATACTTAGAGACATAGAATAATGAAATAAGTCTAAAAGGATTAAAATATTTTTAGTAAAAAATAGGTCGATTTCTGAGGTGGCATCTCATTTGTGTGGTTTCTCTGACTTCCACCATGTTGTGCTTTGATCGGGGCCAGCATGTAATAGTGAGGCCACCAGCCTCGTCTTCAGACGCTCGTAAAGACCTGGAGCTCAGAGTGCTTAAAGAGTGACTGGATGTGCAGTGAGGATTGGGCTAGTGTTTGGATGAGTACAGTATATGGTGCAGAAGAGATGCAGTCTGTAGCAAAGGCAAGACAACAGGAGAGCTGCTGTCTGCTGCAGCATGTTCCAGCTAGCAGAGATGGAGAAGTGGGACATGGAAGAGGCTTCCGTGGTTTAAAGGTGTTTCTGTTGGGAACACATCAAGAAACATGTAGTCATATCTTTTTGATATCGCTTACATTATTGTTAGGTGATAGTAAATGCTCTTACATGGCTTTCATGAAAAAATAAGCAAATAAAGCAAGACTATTATATACTATTATATAGAGTCATTCTTAGCACAGTCCCTTGTGATTTCACAGTAAGTAGGGCTGGGAGTAAGCACACCTGGAAAAATGGGATGGTCCAGGGCACAGTACAATGTAGGGTTGCCACAGGTAGCATATGTGTTATGTGAACTTGGTCCTTATATTTTTGCCCTTTCAGATCAAGGGTTTGGAGTGGCTGGTGTCCCTGTATAACAACAACCTGAATGGCATCCTGGCTGATGAGATGGGGCTGGGGAAGACGATCCAGACCATCGCGCTCATCACATACCTCATGGAGCACAAGCGCATCAATGGGCCTTTCCTCATCATCGTGCCTCTCTCGTATGTATGAGCCCAACTCCATTCACAGCCTAGTTACTTCATGGGTTTCTTTCTCCTGCAGGGCGGAAGTGGGTTGTCTATAGAGTGTGCCACAGGGTTGATCTAGAGCCTCTCTGTAAATACCTTCCATTTGATTTCACATGATCTTTGCATTGTGGCTACCTTCTGTCTGTCTTTACTGGTTGTTTCTTAAGTACAGAATAGCATGAGACATTGCTTCAGTCATGTCTCTATTTGGGAGACACATCAATCCATTGCTGTCTGCCTCAAGCTTTGAGAGGCAGATGTGTGGAGCCCATCTATATTCCATGGGTCAGCCCTTACAGATTTTTTGGGGAGAATTGGTAGGGCTACTTTTGGCTCTGTTAAGCAAAGATTGTTGTACTCTCTTGTAGCCATTGTGTCCTGCATAGGGCCCAGGGTCCTCTTGTGTCATATTTCAGCTGGGTATGCACAGCACAGGTGCCCACAGGTGCTTGCATGTGCTCAGAGTATCCCACTCACCCCTTCTTGGTTCCAGTGGCCTCTTGCTTTTCAGCAGGTCTGGAAATCTGTTGAATTTCAAAACCAAAACCAAAACAGTTCATCTGCCTCAGCCTTCCCTTGTGCTGGCTCTCATTGGCATAAACTAGGTTACGTTTCTGGCCCCGAATCAGATCCTTGCGTAGGGGGTAGTCTGTTCCTGCTGTCTTTGCGTGTGACTGGGCCTCATCCTAGAGCACAGTCCCTGAGCTCACCATCATATGTTCATTCAGAGCCATTAGTCTCAAATCTTAGTCCTTTATGAGCTTGTCACATTTGAGACCTGGGCATGATGTTTGTTCCTGGGTTAGGGTTTGTCTGAAATCTCTTGGGGTTGTGTTCCACTCATTCTACATGTCAACAAAAGCTTGTAATCTGAGAATATCCTTTTATTTATTTATTTATTTATTTATTTTTACTTACTTTACATCCCATTCACCGCCCCTCCCACTCCCATCACCTCATATCCCAACCTTTCCCCTAATTCCTCATCCCCTTTGAGTGAGCAGGGCCCTGGGTGTCCTCCTCTTTTTTTTTTTTTTTTAAAGATTTATTTATTGTTATATGTAAGTACAATGTAGCTGTCTTCAGACACACCAGAAGAGGGCATCAGATCTCATTACGGATGGTTGTGAACCATCATGTGGTTGCTGGGATTTGAACTCATGACCTTCAGAAGAGCAGTCTATGCTCTTACCCGCTGAGCCATCTCACCAGCCCCCCTGGGTATCCTTCTATCCTGGCACTTAAAGTCTCTGCAAGGCTGGGTTCTTCCTCTCCTACTTAGACCACAAAGCAGCCCAGCTAGAACAACATATCCCACTTACAGGGCAACAGTTTTTGGGCTAACTCCTGTTCCAGTTGTTGGTACCCACATGAAAACCAAGCTGCATATCCCATACATATGTGCGGGGAGGCCTAGGTCCAGTATGTTCTTTGTTAGTGGTTCAATCTCTGAGAGCTCCAAGAGTCCAGGCTAGTTGATTCTTTCGGACTTCCTGGTTTGCTGCTGTTGTTCTTGGTTTTGGGTTTGTTGTTGTTGCTTGATACAGCCTTGGCTGTCCTGGGACTTGCTTTGTAGACCAGGCTGGCCTTGAAGCCAGAGATCTGCCTGCCTCTGCCTCAGTGCTAGAATTACAAGTGTGCAGCACCATTCCTGGGTTGGATTTCCCTTTACTGAGTGTTAAATGGTGACCTCCCAGCTATATAGCTTAATGCCTCATTGGAGACATCACAGCCATGACATGTCTCCGCGGGTCCTCCATGGTTCCTTCTTTGTGTGCTCATTGTAGTTCTGCCACTAGGAAAAGCTGCCTCCTCCTGTCATTTGCTAAATTCCTTACATGAGGACTCCCGTGCCTTTGTTTTCTTGGGTGACAGCAGCCACAGACTCCCTAAGAGGCCCTTGCACTTACCTCTCAGCTTCCCTTTGATAGATTGTTTGTTCCTAAGGTACAGTCACAGAACAGGTGAGGGGCCAATGCTGGCATGATGCCCCAGAGTGCACTTTAGTCTCAGTTACTTCTACTGGTTTTGCTCTTGTATTCTTTATTCTGTCCAGGCTCAGTAGTTGTTAGGCCTTCTTTATGACCTATTATGGTTCCTCCATATTTCAGTAATTTTGGCTTTGACACATTTTGATTGTTATTTATATTTTAAGACAGGGTCTCATTATTTTTCCCTGGCTGGCCTTGAGTTCAAGATTCTGCCTCAACTTTCTGAAAGCCTCTTCACTATTTTGTTGGAGGTGTTGAGTGTGGAGCCAGGAGTTTAGAATGCTAGGCAAGTGTTCTGCCACTGCACCATGCCCCAGCGCTGATTTCCCAGGCTCCTGCTCTGTCCTCACTGTGGGTACCTCGGCGTTTTCTCATGGCTAGATGGTCCCTGTGGCTGTGGAAGTGCAGTGTACTCTTTCTCCTTCTTTGTTGTCTACACCATGTCCATAGCAACCCTGACCATGCTTCTCAGGCAGGTTCACTGCTGGGTGCTTGTGGCTTTTCTACTACGTTGTATTGAGTGCTCAGGGCACAAGCATCCACATCTGGAGTCCTTCCTTCCCTTTTGACATTCCATGTATTATCAGTAGGCATGTGTGTATTGTATGCTTTAGCCTGTCGTCATAACATTGGCTTATTTCTTTTGTTTGCCGATTGTTCTAATCTGGCCTCTTAACTGCCATCCTATCCCCAGTTCCGCCTGAGCTTAGATTACTTCTTGCTTTTGTCCAGTTGATTTCCCCTGGCACCTCTTTCCCTTTCCTGCCCCAGTTCTGGATCAGCTCATTCCCTAAGGAGGCCCGATGTTAGAAACTATACTGTGTACTCATGAGGCTGAGGCAGAAAGATAGTTACAAGATTGAGGCCAGCCTGGGCAGCAAGATGTTCCAAGCTTTGTATGAGATAGAAAATAAGGCCCTGTTTTAAGAAACAAAAGAAGCAAGGCAGTGGTGGCACACGCCTTTAATCCCAGTGCTTGGGAGGCAGAAGCAGGTGGATTTCTGAGTTGGAGACTCACAGAGAAACCCTGTCTCAAAAAACCAAAAAAAAAAAGAAAGAAAGAAAAAAGAAACACAAAAGAAGAGGATAGAGAGATGGCTCGGGGGGTCAGAGTTCAGTTCCCAATAAGGAAGTGAGACTACTTCCAACTGCATGGAACTGTAGGTATAGGAGATCAGGCGCCTTCCTCTGGTCTTGCTGTCTGTCTCCTGATATCCTCAGCAGCAGTCTTTGTGAGTCACAGCAAGCAACCGATTCCCAGACTGGCTGGCTTTGTCTGATCTTCACAGTTTGTAGTGAGAACTGTCTTAGTTACTTTACTGTTGCTGTGACAAAAAAACCGTGACCAAGGCAACTTATAAAAGAAAGCATTTAGTTTGGCTTAGGATTTCAGAAGGTTACAGTTTATGGTAGCAGGAACACCTGAGAACTCATGTACTAATCCAAAAGGACAAGGTGCAGAAAGACACTGGAAATAATGTAGGCTTTTGAAATCTCAAAGCTGACATCTCTTACAACAGGCCACACCTCTTAGTCCTCAGACAGTTCCAGCTACTGAGTCCAAATATTTAAATATATGATCCTATGGGGCCATGCTCATTCAAACCACCACAGCTTCCCATTTTCATGGTTGGAGAGCTTCTTGCTGCTTCCTCAGTGAGTATGACCCTGGACACTGGACCTACAGCCTTTTCTTGAGATTTCTATCCAGACATGTATCCATGCTGTTCATCCTACCCCTCCTGGCTAGAAGCACTCCCTGTGCCCTAGGGAGTGTCTTAGTATTCAATAACTCGCTGTCCCATCCTGCCTGCTGCACTGCTGTTCCCATGTGGATTCTTTGCCTGTCTTATATTCATCTGCCCTGATCCTCAGGCTCAACATGACATGCTGGCTTGCTGCAAGTCTCCATATACCCCAAGCCTTCCTTCTCCACATGCCTTTCTTGGGCTTCCATTATGATCTACAGTAACATTAATGCCAAGTAGCTCAGCCTGAGTGTCTGGCTGGTACTCCCTAAGGGGCAGCCCCAGAGTTAGGCATAGGTTAGGCCCAGGGGCTCCCAATGCTTTCAGGCACCCAAGTTCCTGAAGTGTTCTGTTATTTTATTTCTTTTTCTTTTCTTTCTTTTTTTAAAAATTTTTTTAAGACAGGATTTTTCTGTGTAGCCCTTGCTGTCCCGGAACTCACCCTGTAGACCAGGCTGGCTTTGAACTCAGATCTGTCTGTGTCTCCCCTTGAGTGCTGGGATCAAAGGCGTGTGCTGCCACCACCTTTAAGTGTTGTTCTTGTTTACTTTTTGTTTTGTTTTGTTTTTTTGAGACAGGATTTCTCTGTGTAGCCCTGGTTGTCCGGAACTCACTCTGTAGACCAAGCTGGCCTCGAACTCAGAAATCCGCCTGCTTCTACCTCCCAAGTGCTGGGATTAAAGACATGTGCCACCACTGCCCGGCTTTTTGTTTACTCTTCCTTAGTGACAGCCATCTGTAGTTTACTTGCCTTACAGGTGCAAAGTAATTATACCGTAATTATTATTATCTATCATCTCACCTGGGTTGCCAAAAGGGTGGTGGAGTAAAGGGTCTAAGTTAACCCTTTGCCAGTGTGATGTCAGCAAATTGAACTGTCATTAGATGGGATTCTGTTAAGCAGTTGCCAGAAAGTCTAGGGGTGGAGTTTCTGGGAAGAAAATCAAGAGTGGGGAGGGGGCTCTATCTTGAGCTGTAGCCACTTCTCTTCCCCTGCTCAGCATCCCACGATTCTTCAAGGGGGAAGGCTCTCTGGTCCTCAAGACCTGTCCTGAGAAAGGTCTTGTTTCTTGCTCCTCCCCAGTGTTTCTGGTCTCTGCTTACCTCCTACTCTCACCTTTCTATTCCTTCTGGGTCATACATAGCTTCCATTTTCAATCTAAGGTAATCAAGGATCACCATGTCTCCTGTATTCCCATGTGTTAAACCCCTGGCTGGTACTGGGAGGCCAGCCACATGTGCTGTAGCACTGTGTAGCATCTAACATACTCACTCACCAGGATGCCTGTGAATCCCCACTAGGGCTGGCTACCTAAGACCCCATCCTGGCTCTGCTCTGGGCCAGCTGTACCAGTATCAGTATCTTTGTGTGTGTGTGTTCTTCCCACCTGGAGCAGGGTGTCTTTCTTCTTTTGGTCTGCCACTCATACCCCTTCCCGCTCCTGTGCACAAAGCTCCCATTGGACACATAGAGTTTACTATGGCAGTTCTAAATACCAGGCTTGTTTGTTTCAGTAATGCCTAGTATAGAATTTGACTGTACCTTCCTTTCCCTTCAGGACGCTGTCAAACTGGGCATATGAATTTGACAAGTGGGCCCCCTCTGTGGTGAAGGTTTCCTACAAGGTAAGTCACAGGCTAAAGGAGTGTCCTCTACCTTGTTAGGAAACACTGTCTTGACCAAGGAAGGTGAAGGGGCACAAAGAGAGAAGAGAGAAGCCAATGTATGATAGAGGCACAAGGCTCTTAGGCCTGGTGCTTATTTGATGCACAAGTGGTCTTAGTGGTAATGTATAATGTGTAGGTTCTTATTTTGAGACATACTTTTTTCTTTTTAAGTCAAAAACCAAATGTTTCATTTGTGGAACATTGTTTCAATGATCTATATATCTTACATGAGGACAGAATGAACACAGACTACTGGTGTGTCATAATGCTGGGTGTTGTGGGTGCCTCGCCAGGCTTGTGCCAAGCATCAGGCCCAACTCAGATAAATGCTTAATGCATTAGGAAGAAGCTTGCAGCCCTTGGGTGTGGGCATCAGAAACTGAGGTGGAAAGGGTACCCATCCACCAATGCATACCACTGTTTACTTCTGCCTCTGCCTCTATCCTGTGCCTGTGGTGTTAAGGATGTTGTTGCTGTGTGCAAGAGCTTGATGTGTCTAGAAAGTAGTCATGGAGGAGACTAGGGACTAGAAATGAGGAAGGACCAGGCAGTGAGGAAGTGATTTTGTTAGCTCTTGCCAGGTAAAGGAGGGGCCCTATCTCCTGGGGTAGAGGCTCAAGTTTGGGACCTAGGAAGAGGGAAGTTGATCAGACCCTAGGAATGTGACTGAGGATGGTGTGGGCAGGGTGTCCTGTATCCACTTCTCTCCTACAGCTGGCATTCTGCATAGCTTGGTCAGAGCTTGCTGGCAACCTTGCCCAGCATCATCCTAGGCTACCTCTGGCAAGAACCAGCTAGAACACTATTCACAAGTCAAAAGTGTTTACATCTTGTCTTTACAGGGCTCTCCAGCGGCAAGACGAGCTTTCGTGCCCCAGCTTCGCAGTGGGAAGTTCAATGTCTTACTGACCACCTATGAATATATCATCAAAGACAAACATATCTTGGCCAAGGTAGTGTGTCCTCATGTAAAGCACAACAGGCCTAAGGCTCCGACTGTCCAAGGATCTTGATGCTGATGTCATATCTATGTCATAGCCCCTTGCAAGTGATCCCTCAGTACTTGTTTGCATGTATAAGAAAACACAGCTGATATACACTTGTATAAGGCAGGCCATGCCCTGGCTCCCTCAGCATCCTGAGTGGCCCCTAGTTCAGGTTAGGATCCCCCATAGGACCTGAATAAGTGCTCCTCGCCCATCTCTCAGGACCTCTGTGCAGAGAGGCTCGTCTTCATAGTATCTCCTGACCACGAGTGACTTAATAGGTTGAGACATTGACTGTGGGTTTCGGAGAATTCCTGGTGATGCAAGTGAGGGTGAGCAGTGAGTGGGCGCTGGGCTGGAATGGGGCCTGCCCATGGAGGACATGGCCTTGCCTGATAAGAAAGCTGTATAGTGTGAGGTTACCCAATAGCTCTGCCCGTGTGTGTCTTCCTAGTGTGGACTGCAATGAAGCTGAGGGGCAGGACTGGGCCCCCTTTGCTGGTGTTCCAACAGAGAGTGCTTTTTTTTGGGGGGGGGGTGTCGAGACAGGGTTTCTCTGTATAACCTTGGCTGTTAACTCACTCTGTAGACCAGGCTGTCCTCGAACTCAGAAATCCACCTGCCTCTGCCTCCCAAGTGCTGGGATTAAAGGCGTGTGCCACCACTGCCCAGTGAGAGTGTTGAAGAGCTCACTTGAGGATGGGTCCCTCTCCCATAGTCACATTTCCCTGCATAATGCCTAACAATGTGTGTACTCACTGCAGGTCCCTAGGCTGACAACTGAGTAGTATCCCTAGATCCCAGGAGTTGGCCCCCAGCATAGTCTTTACATGCAGGCCATCCATCCACGGGGCACCACTTCTAGCGCAGCACAAAGCCAAGTCCACCCCAGCCACACATGGTGCCCTGAGAACAGCCTTGCTTGCTGGCAGTGATTCACACAATAGACACCTGTTCTGAGAGATGGAAGGAAGGCCTTATGGGAATTCTCCTGGGGCTCCTACCTGAAGCCTAATGTTTGTCTTTGTCCTTGGGTCACTGGCAGACTCTGGGGGAGGAAAGGCCTGGCACTGCCCCTTCCTAGGAGCCACATTCAGATTGCTTATATGCCACCTGCTACACAAGCATGGTTGCTTGTGGCCAGTGTTCCAGGTGCCTCCCTGGGGGGCAGTGTGCTGAGCACTGTCTCTTATAGTCGTTTGGAAAGCCAGAGTGCTTTTTACCCTGTACCTCTGACAGTGTAGCCTTGGTTCAGCTCCTCACCTGTTTGTCTCCACTTGATGTGTTGAAGAGTTTGTTCCTGATGGACATGCTGGTCACTTTGCAGCCCTGCCGCCTCCCTCATCACCTCTTCTTTTCCCTGCAGATCCGATGGAAGTACATGATTGTGGATGAAGGCCACCGCATGAAAAATCACCACTGCAAGTTGACCCAGGTTCTTAACACACACTACGTGGCCCCTCGGCGCCTGCTTCTCACAGGCACACCACTGCAGAACAAGCTACCTGAGCTCTGGGCACTGCTTAACTTCCTGCTCCCCACTATCTTCAAGAGCTGCAGCACCTTTGAACAGTGGTTCAATGCACCCTTTGCCATGACTGGAGAGAAGGTGAGTTTGTTTGGGGTGGAAAGTGGCCTCTGATGAGCCATCCTAGGCTCAGCCAATTTTGTACTGACCATGTGTGTGCACTGGCCACATAGCGACAGAGTCTGTGTTGTCAGAGCAAGTAGCCTCCCGACTTCAGCAGTACAGAAACGACATGTCCCAGTGGGAACTATGGATCCTCTACAAGGAGCAGGTCTTGCCATTGAGTGTCAGGGGGCTGAGGCAGGTTAGTTAATACATCTGTGGGGCTAGGCTTTGACGTTGTTTAGAAAGAGCTCTACAGTTACATCTTGTACAAGTGCTGTGTGGTGGGGCTAAGTCCAAAGGCCATGTTCTCCCTGTTGGTGAGGTCAGGTCTTTCTGGTGAAGAATCTGAGCTTCTAGCCCACAGTACTGGTGTTAGTGGGTTTTGAAGCAAACCATATGCATTGTGAAGGGGTTAAACAACTTGTCTGGGAACCTAGACAGAATCCAGAGGCTGAAGACAGCTGGCATTTGTTCCCCTTCACGCCTCCTCAGGTCTTAGAAAGGTATCCATCCTTTCTAAGCTCTCATCCAAAAGTTTCCCCATCCTCCCTTGGAGGCATGCTGAGGCAAACAGCCCTTGTAAAAGGGACATTGATGTTTTTTTCAATCCATGTAAGGAAAGAGGCTCTTGTTTGAGGCTCCATTCCCAGAGCCAGCACCCAAAGTTATATCTGTGCTTCTCTTCCTCCAGGCTGAAGCTCTAAAAGGGATGGCCAGAGCCAGCAGAAAAGCTCAGGCCTATGCCATCTTAGTTACCCCTCCTTCCTGGTTTTCACTTCAGTGGGGCTCTTGCAGGCGGGCTTGATGGCACGGGGTCAGGCAGATCTCTGAGTTTGAGGCCAGCCATGGCTACACATACAGAAAAACCTGCACGGGAAAACCAATCAATCAGTCAAACAAGATAGCTCAGCAACTTAAAGCACTTTCCACCAATCCTGATGATTTGAGTTTGAGTCCCAGGACCCAGAAGTGGAATCTGAACCAACTGTGGCCTCCTCAGGGTGTATCCACCCTCAAAAACACACAAATAAGTAAACAAACATTTTAAATGCTAAACAGTATAGCCTTGAAGCTGAAGAGTAGTACCCTGGGTAACAGTGTTTGTTAGGCAATAACTCCTCTGAGACCGAGAGAGGAAGGTGTGGCCCCTGGTCAGAGCAGCCTTTAGCATTGGTCAGACAAGCTTATAATGCCCCAGATTGCCTGACTTTAGCCAGCTGATGCTGTGGTTGTAAACACCAAATTGGTAATGCCTAAGGGAAACCCAGCAGCCAACTGCCATATGTGTTCTTAGGGTGGGGTTCAGGCATAAGGTAAGCATGGTACCTGGCCATTAGGCATTTCATAAATTACACAAAAGGGAGCAGATTTTCAGTTTCCCAAGGATGAGTGTCTTCCTCTTCTCTCAGAGGGCACACGTGACACAGCTGCCCTCCCCATGCCCTGCCTCCCTCATTTCGAGAAAGTGTTATAATTTCCTGTCTGGCCCCTAGGTGGACCTGAATGAGGAGGAGACTATCCTCATTATTCGTCGCCTACACAAAGTACTGCGGCCCTTCCTGCTGCGGCGTCTCAAGAAGGAAGTTGAAGCCCAGCTCCCAGAGAAGGTTGGTGTTTGCAGAAGCCATAGATGCCACTTGCAGGGCTGTTCCCAGGGTGAGTGCAGTCAGGTGAACCTTCCCTGGACCTGCTCTACAGAATTGGAGTGGTGACTGACACCACTGTGCAACAAAGCCAGGGCCTGGGTCGGAACTGAGCCCTGTCACACTCATGCTTGCCATGTCCTTGTCCAGACTCCTGTCCATAGACAGAGGCTAGGGCTCAGGCTGGATCTACTGAACAGTGTCAGTGGAGTGGACCATCAGCTCTATGCACCCACACTTGGCTTGCCTCCCTGGGTCACTTCACCATTTATTTTCTGACAAGCTATGCAAAGCCTTCCAGAATGTGGGCAACTTACCCATTTTGGCCCAGAATCTCCTCTTCTTCCCAGATCTCCCTACTTTGAGGGCTTCTCCGTCATACCCCATGTCCTAATCAGAGTGCTGGTCACAAGGCTCCACTTGGTGGCACAGGCTACCTAGTCTAAGCTTGTATGGCCTGAGAGTGTTCTTTGTTCCACAGGTAGAGTATGTCATCAAATGTGACATGTCAGCCCTGCAGCGTGTGCTCTACCGTCACATGCAGGCCAAAGGTGTGCTGCTGACTGATGGCTCTGAGAAGGACAAGAAGGTTTGTTCCGGGTTCCTCTTTCCCTACTTCACGATTGTCTGTAAAAGGAGAGGGTAGGCAAGAAGGGCACCATGGAGTCGGAGGATTGAGCACTCTACCCAGGAGACTGCACCTGGCCCCTCGGGCGTTCAAACGACCTCAGCCGTAATGCTGCTTATCCTTTGAGGACACTTACTGGGCTACTTTCTGAAGTTCCCCTTGTTTGAGTCACTGCCTTCTTCATGACAGAAGGAAACAGGGTTAACTGATCCAGAGTTGGAATATTACTAGGGAGCTTTACTTACCTAGCAGCCTTATCTGTCATGGCCTCTGTGCCCTTCCTCTTGCTATTACTGAGGGCATTCTGATATTGGGAAGAGTGGGAGGGGGAGGCCACCACTCTGTTGGGAGCACTCGAGTGTCATCCTCCACCTCCTCTAAGCAGGCCTGGGCTTATCCCCCAGGGAAGTACCAGTCCCTGAAGTCTGTACCCAGCAGCACCCCAGCCATAGCCTTAGGTGTGTCTCTGTTGTTGAGCCCCTTTCTTACCTGTACATTGAAGCATTGTCCTTCCTAGTACACATCACCACACTCTTCTCTGTGTAGCTGTATTGAGTGAGTGTGCTTGCCCTCCACTGTTTGCCATGTTTGCTTCCATTCATCCCTTGTGCTATTAATAATCCTAAGTTATTCTCTTAGGATTTCTCAGAGACACTTCCTCCCCAAACACTGCCACAAAGATAATCACCAGCTTGCTCTGGGCCCTTCTTCTACCACCCTGCCCAATCCCCTGTGCACCTTCATCTTGCCCCAAAGGCAGGATTCCATTTTGACCATCTCATGTGCCTCTGCAGGGCAAAGGTGGCACCAAGACACTGATGAACACTATCATGCAGCTGCGCAAGATCTGCAACCACCCCTACATGTTCCAGCACATCGAGGTAAGGCCACAGCCCAGTGACTGCTAGGGACAAGAGCTAGGCTGCTTGTCCCTGATGCCTCTGGGCATGTGTGTGCACATATGTATAGGGCAGAGGTTGATGCATTCTACTAACATCTGGATACGTTTTAGAGATAGTATCTTTTATTGAACTTGGAGCTCATTATTGAACTTGGAGCTCATTAACTTTTTGGACATGACAACTAATGAGCTCCACAGATCTATTTTTCTCCACACAGCCCTGGGGTTACTCACATCAGCCAGCAAGCCTGGCTTCTACCTAATTGCCAGGTATCAACTCAGGTTGTCATGAGTACAGCAGGGCGTTGAGGGGCAAAGGTATCTGTCTCCTCAGTCCTTAGGATGTTCTTAAAAACGGCTAGGGAGCTAGGCATAGTAGACCACCTCTTTAGTTCCAACACTCAGGAGGTAGACCCAAGTAGATCTCTGTGAGTTCCAGGACAGCCAGGGCTAAGTAGGAAGACCCTGTATCAAAACAAAACAAAACAAAAGGCAGCCAGGCATGGTGCACTCAGGAAGCCGAGGCAGGTGAATCTCAGAGTGAAGGCCAACCTGGTCTACAGAGAAAAGTTCTAGGACAGCCAGGGCTACACAGAGAAAGGGAAACCCTATCGTGAAACAAGCAAATAAAAAAGGCTTAAGACATTCTCACTAGCCACTGTCTTTACATCTGTATCTGTTAAGTTTTCCTTTTGCTGGTATTTGACTTGTTGGGGAAGGGTGCAGGGGTTGGGGGGGCTGGGAGGGAGGTGCCCAATGTAACCCAGGCCTGTGACAAGGAAACACATGTTCTGACTTTGAGTGTGCACAGTTCAGCTGGTGCTTAGCAAACCCATCATGGGACTGAAATAAAAGTCTCTAAAAGTGTTTGTGCAAGAGTCACCTCTGGGCTGGAGAAATGGCTCAAAGGTTAAGAGACCTGGCTGCTCTTCCAGAGGCCCTGAGTTCAATTCCCTGCAACCACATGGTGGTTCATGACCATCCGTAATGAGATCTGGCCTGTAGATAGATATTCATATAGACAGAACACTTTATACACAATAAATGAAATAAATAAATGAATCTTTTTTAAAAAAAAAAAAAGTCACCTTGTAGGTATTTTCTGTGTGTTTGGGGACTCCTCCCTTTGGAAGTGTTCCCACTCCTGAGGTTACACATGTCTCTGTCAGGGCTTCCTACCCCCAGGTTATGAAGTGCTGCCCTGGATGACATTAGTCAAGTCTGTGTGTGACCACAGTCATCATGAGTAACTGTGCTTTTGGAGAATCTAGACTCTTGCCCAAAAAGCAAGCATGTATTTGTATTCTTAGTGTACAGCTCAAGACCTCTGATGCCTTAGCATTCCATTTCAGGGTGGTCTGAGGTGTTCACATTGGTGCCTAATGTCACATAGTCTTCTTCCCACCCTTCACAGGAAAAGCATGAGAGTTGGCATTGGTGCACTGAGTCCAAGCTGGACATCCACATCTGGACTGCGTGCCACTGCAGGCCGTAGATAACTACTAGTGTGACCTCTTAGTCCTCTACAGTAGCTGCCTAGACTGTGGGCTTGACTGGGCAGTCCCTTCCTGCTTTGGCACTGATCCATCTCTTGTCCTGTTGCAGGAGTCCTTTTCTGAGCACTTGGGGTTCACCGGCGGCATCGTGCAAGGGTGAGAAGCTTCCCAGCTCTGAGAGTGGGTAGCAGTCTGCTAGGGGGGTTGTAGTCTTGTTCGGTGGCTTTGTTGCTGTGGTTAGCATTTATCTGCTATCTGAGACCCCCAGGCCTTAGCTCGACTGCCCACAGTGTAATGCTAAGCAGCTTCTGTTACACCTGAGCCTCAATCCACCCACTCTACCCTTGTTACCCTTTGAGCACCTTTCCTGCAGCTTCAAGGGCAGGCTGTACTTCTTTATCTTGGGTTGTTGGGACACAGTCTCAATGTGTGAACTAGGCATTTATGTAACTATGTAGCCCAGGAGGGCTAATAATCATCTTCCTCCTGAAATTGGAGTACTTGTGCCTCAGCCTTCCACGTGCTAGGACCATAGGTGTGTGATACCATGCTTGGTTCCAGACCACACTTCTATAAGTCCATGGTGTTAGCCTTGGATGCCATCTTTAGAATATCACCATGTGCCTTTTTCGGACATCTTGAAGTTGAAGCCGAGTTTCTAGCCCCAGTGCTTATCTGTAAGGGCATGACATATTAATAGAAAGGTGATGGTGCTTTCTGCTGCACTGGAGATTGGGCCCATGGCCTCACTGTCGTAGACAAGTGCTTCACTATTGTACGCAGGATTTTTTAGTCTATTGTAGTCGATCCTAGTGTGAGCTGTTCTAACCTTATGGTGGCAGACCCACCATCCTCAGAGCAGCTCCAGCTCAGCACTGTTCCTTTGTGGAACTATTCCTCTCTTTCTACTGTTATATAGGTTCTAGGGACTGAACTCAGGTCAGCAAGCTTACAGGACAAATACTTTACCCCTGAGCTAATTCCCCAGCCCACTGAACATCATGTCTGATGGCACTTTTTTAGTCTCCTGTGACCTGGTGAAATGGTAATATGCCTTGACTAAGAGTGACCTGAGTTTAGCTGTACCTGTGGGTGGGTCTGCTTGAAGCCACTTCTTTCCTTGAATCTGCCCAGCAACCTACACACAGCATTCATCTCTTAGCTCACAGGTGTGTGACTGAGGGACTGAATGTCTCCCTTCTTCCCTCCATGGACTAGGTTGGACCTTTACCGTGCCTCAGGGAAATTTGAACTTCTTGATAGAATTCTACCCAAACTCCGTGCAACAAACCATAAAGTGCTACTCTTCTGCCAAATGACCTCCCTCATGACCATCATGGAAGACTACTTTGCATACCGTGGTTTCAAATACCTCAGGCTTGATGGTGAGTAGAAGACAGTTTGTTGGAGATACTCATTCCTGACCTGGCTGCATGGACTTGAAGTCCAGTGTATACCCTGAATCTGAGAAAACATTCTAACTGCCTGGAACAAAGAGGAGAGCCTGAAGGTGTTCAGTCTCCTGTTTGCTAGAGTCTTCGCTGCAGTGCTGTATTCTGTAGTGTGGGTTCTGACAGTGCCATTTCAGTGTAAGTTACACAAATTGTTGTCACGTGTGCATGAACATAAGCGCCCTGCAAATGTGGAACCTTGAGAGTGCTCTGGCTGTAGTAGAGCTGTACCTACATGCAGCTCCCCTGCATTCTTGGCCTCATCCTTAGCTAGGCTCTGCTACAGCTCAGTGTTAGCAACAGAAACACAAAAGTTTTCACCCAACTCCCAGCCAGCTGTCTTGCCACGGCCTCTAGCAGGCCTGGCCCAGAGCTGAATGATTCTCAGTTGCAATGGGACTCTGGCCTGCTTTTAGGCAAGGTCCTGCACTGCCCAAGAGGCTCTGTGTACCAGTTGCCACAGTATGTCTTTCCACGTTCCCTGCTTTCCACAAGATACTTCAGGGAAGAAAAGGCCAGCATTGTTAACAGAACAAGTGATTGGGGAAGCCCTGGAGTTAGTGTCCCACACTGTCATCCTGGGAAGACAGACTTGAAGACCTCAGAACCAACAAGACTTAGCAGCTTTTTCTTTTCCTTGCAGAGCCTTTATTGGGCTCAGGAGCTGGGTGTGACTTACTCTAGACCTCTGCCTCCCCTGTGCCCCGGACCTTTTAATTTTATACTACATCTTAAAGATGTTTCAGGGACTACCAACCTGGGCTTGATTGCTTCATCTTTTTGTGTGATTCTGTGAAGCTTCATCTAGAACATGCTGACCAGAACTCCCATACATCCATCTGGTCCCAGCCCCTCCTTAGATGCTCCAGGGCCACCTTTGCTAAACAAACATCCTGTTATATATGTTCACATAGCTCAGTGCTGGCCAAACACTGCTGAGATTCAAATGACTAGACCTCTTTAGCTACCTCTCCTGTCCTTAGGAACACAGGTTCTACTTTATCTAGGTCCTTGTCTGCTCAAGTGGGAGCTTAAGGACTTGTATCTGTTTGGTTTCCATTGTGTATTGCATGTGGTGTTAAGGCTGCTCAAAGAGTGTGGCAGAAGGTCAAGGAACTCAGTGTGGCAAATATGAGGTATAGGCCTATTAGCCCTCTGTAAGCTAGGAGCCCAAGGAAGGCTGCCACTGTTACAGCTCTTTTTTTTCTTTTTTCTTTTCTTTCTTCCCCCCCCCCCCCCCCCCCCCCCCCCGAGACAGGGTTTTCCCTGTGTAGCCCTGGCTGTCCTGGAACTCACGCTGTAGACCAGGTTGGCCTCAAACTCAGAAATCTGTCTGCCTCTGCCTCCAAGTGCTGGATTAAAGGAGTGTGCCACCACTGCCCCGCCCGGTTACAGCTCTTATGTATAGATTTTTCTCTAAGCTAGCCAGACTTACTGCAAGAGAATTAAGCGTACATGTCAATACTGTGGCTAGTAGTTCATCTCATCAGACTAGTCCACTAATGCTGAAGTGCTGTGTTCCTTGTCAGAGTATGGCATCAGCCTTGTTAGCTATGTGCTATCTCTCCTCATAAAGGGCAGAGTGAACAAGTGTCAGGAAGCATTGCACCTGGAGATGGCAGCCCAGGAGTCTGCCAGTGTCTTCCTCTTCCAGTGGCTTTTGTCCTACAGGAGACAGCTGGTCTGTGGACCCCTCCCCCCCTTTAAAATCTCCTGATCATGGTAGCATTCGGTAATGATGGCTGTACCTCCAAGTCACTGTCTGGTAACCCTTTACACTCTGTAGAGTACATCTGTGGCTCTTTTTACCTGCAGCACCATCCTTGATGCCAGGGCACAGGCTCCTTTGGATTTCCCACCCCTGTCACCCTCCTAACCCTCTTCTCCTGTGCCTATCAGGAACCACAAAAGCAGAAGACCGGGGCATGCTGTTGAAAACCTTTAATGAACCTGGCTCTGAGTATTTCATTTTCCTGCTCAGTACCCGTGCTGGGGGGCTGGGCCTAAATCTGCAGTCAGCTGACACTGTGATCATCTTTGACAGTGACTGGAATCCCCACCAGGTAAATGCACTGCCAGAGGAGAGGGGATATTTCCTGTCTTAGTGTCAGTGTCTCCCTGATGTTCTCCCTGTCCTGGGAGCCGTGAGAAGTACGATCACTAATCCACAGTGGTCATGTTTCCCTCCTGTTTTTCAAAGTGGTGAAGTGACCTCACACCCTGACTTGAGGAGAGCTGTCTTTCCAACAATCATATTTTATTCCTATGTACGTATGGGCAATAGCCAACTCAGGGATATAGCCTTTGTCTCGCCCACATAAGGCTCCAGACTTCATCCTCAACATTACACTAACCATATAGTTCTTGGATTCCATAGCTGAGAAAAAAGTAGGAAACAGGCTAGTCTACAGTACTGATGATTACTTGTCATGGCAGTGCAGCCCTTCCAGACCTGTCCGTATTCCACACACAGTCCTACTCAGCAAAACCAGACCCTTGCAAGCCCTGTTCATTACCTCTTCTTGCTTCCTGGCCACATTTACTCTGAGGCCCCTCTACCAAAAGATGTTATGGTGTGCTGATTCACACATTTAACAGTTTGGAGATGGGTAGCAAATTTGCCCTGTTTCCTCATACAGTTACACTATATTGGTTTGGTTTGTAGTGTTTAAGCTAGTATACAAGGTGAATAGGTGTCCCCATTCCTGTCATCATTCTGCATCTGCCAGGCACACACACTGATGATGTGTTTGATCTGTATTGGTGTGTTCCTGTCCCATTTAGCAATCATTCATTGCTCACTACCTCTCCAGAGGAGACAGTAGTAAAGAAAGCTTTTTGACTGTTGCCTCTGCTTCAAGTTGTTCCAGAAAGATAATTCTCCTCCAGCCTAATGGAAAATTGTCCATTTTCTGTTTATTCAATGACCATACACCCCAAAGAAACCCTTTGATTGTAGCCCCTGGGGCACTTTTGCAAGGACCCTGTAGTCCAACAGTTTCTCAACCTGTTGGTTGCAACACCTTGGGGGCTACCTAAGACTATCAGAAAACACATATTTACATCATGATTCATAATGGTAGCAACAAGTTCTAAAGTAGCAACAAAAGTAATTTTATGGCTGGGGATCACCACAACATGAGGAACTGTATTAAAGGGTCTCAGCATTAGGAAGGTTGGGAGCCACTGCTCTAGTCAGATCAGCTCTAAATAAAATAAGTGATTGCCACAGTAACGAGGCATTGTCTTCACATGCTGGCCACTTAAGTGTAGATGGCCACACACACTGATATTCTCTGGCATGCTCCAGCCTGGCAGATCTAGTAGTAATCATCTATTTGGAGGCTAAGTGGCCTAGGTGGTCACTGTGTCAATCCTGTGATGAGTATCAGTGTAGTTTCTGCTCAGATGCTACTGATGGGCCATTTCCTAAGAGGTAGTTAGGTAATAACAGTAGAGCAGAGGCCAGTATAGGGCCAGCAGGAGCACATCATCAACGCCAGCCTTGACAGTAAGCATCCTGATGTACCTAGGGACCAACTGTCAAACAAGTCCCTTCTGTTCTATAATCAGATCTGAGTCTCAAATTGAGGAACGTCGTTGACACTCAGCCTGCCTACACAAGCTGGCTGGCCCAAAGAGAATTTCAGACAGTCTATGCTAGAAAAGGCAGAAATACTGTTATTGGCAGCTTCACTGCCCCACTGACAGGAGCCAACTGCTCTATTCCTTCTACCAACCTCCTCACACCTATCTGCTCAATCTCTACTGAAGCTGAGAGAATTCCATTGATCAGCACAGTAGGCTCATAAGTGCCAGAGCCCACAGCTGTGACATGGCCATGCTGTGGAGCTGTGACAAGGAGAGGTGGCTCAGCAGTTAAGAAAATATACATGCAGAGTGCCAGCATCTCTAATTCCAGGTTCTCTGACAGCCTCTTCTATGCCCAGTGGGTACTTACATGCATACACTCTTAAACTTACACTTAAAATATATGGGGTTTTTTTTGTTTGTTTGTTTGGTTGGTTGGTTTTTGTTTTTGGAGGGGGGTGGAGTATTTGTTGGGTCCCAGGAAAGCAGACATCTGCTCTGGGTACAAGGCCCCTCCAGGCTCCTAGGGACAGGTCACGGGTCCAATCTTAGGTTCCTAGCCTTTGAAGTTGCAGGCCAAAGCTTAGCTCAATGTCTAGAATTCCCCAGACTGATCCACCTCCTCTCCCAAGGATCTGCAAGCACAGGATCGTGCCCATCGCATTGGGCAGCAAAATGAGGTGCGTGTTCTTCGCCTGTGCACTGTCAACAGTGTGGAAGAGAAGATACTGGCTGCTGCCAAATACAAACTCAATGTGGATCAGAAGGTGATCCAGGCAGGCATGTTCGACCAGAAGTCTTCCAGCCACGAGAGGCGTGCCTTCCTGCAGGCCATCCTTGAGCACGAGGAGCAAGATGAGGTGAGTATGGGGCCAGCCTGGCCCAGCGTGAGTGGTGGATGCATGAGGCTTTCATTTTCCGTTTTGTACCTTTTTTGCACTCTTGGTTTTTGTTTTTGGTTTTTTGGTTTTTTATTTTTATTTTTTTGCGTCCCTTTGGAGTAAAGGGAGTGTGGGCTGAGCAGAAAGAGGATGCACACTTGCTTTCCCTTTGAAGTGGGTTTTTTTCTAAACTGCTGCTGACAGACGGCCGCATTGACAGCCCTGGAGACTGAAGTCCTGTATTTATCCACAGAGCAGACACTGCAGCACGGGCAGCGGCAGTGCCAGCTTCGCCCACACTGCCCCTCCGCCAGCGGGCGTCAACCCCGACTTGGAGGAGCCACCTCTAAAGGTGAGAGGGGTAGTTCAGTCTCCACGCCCACTCAACTCAGCTTCTTGCTGAGACTGGCCAGCGAGGGCCTGACCCCACGAAGCGTGCGTGTGCTTGTGCGAATGTGTGTGCCTCTTGCTGACGCGTGGGATCCTCCACCGCAGCCAGCCTGGGACCTCCAGCTCATCAGCTCATCTTCGGACGGATTCAGCCACTCGCCTCCGAGCCTGGCCACCACCCAACCCAGCCCCACCACAGTCAGACTAAAGCTTTACAATCTTGTAGGAGGAAGATGAGGTGCCTGATGATGAGACCGTCAACCAGATGATTGCCCGGCACGAAGAAGAGTTTGACCTTTTCATGGTGAGCACCTGGACTGGGACCACACAGACAACAGTGATGATAGTGCCCCTGTGGCTATTGGAACTACTGTTCCTCTTCACACAGCTTCCTAATGCCTCCGCGTGATCCTCATGTAGGGATAGTACAGGATACTGCACTGCCATTTCTGTAGACTCTGTGCTTCTTCCCTTTACAGAGGAGTTGAGGAGACACTGAAGGCCTGAGGGGCTATCTAGGGCCTGGGGTACAGATTATCCCCCATGCTGCTAGGTACCAGTATGACATTTAAGTGGAGATCTTTTAATTTTATCTGGATTCAGTAGGCCTGGTATTTTCCTCTAAGGCTGCCCTGTGGACATACCTGTGTTCCATGGTCCAACCTTTTACTAAGGTTTGCTGTAGCAGCCAGGTTGGGTCAGTCCCCAAAATGAAGCACCGTTAACTCTTCATCACCTAGTGTCCCTGTGAGGCCCATTCTGAAGGCTGTTGCTTACCCTGCTAACTGCCTTCTGTCCTTTGCCTACCCTCACATCATAGCGCATGGACTTGGACCGCCGGCGTGAAGAAGCCCGAAACCCCAAGCGGAAGCCACGCCTGATGGAAGAGGATGAACTCCCATCCTGGATCATCAAGGATGATGCAGAGGTGGAGCGGCTGACATGTGAAGAGGAAGAGGAGAAAATGTTCGGCCGTGGTTCTCGCCACCGCAAGGAGGTAGACTACAGCGACTCACTGACAGAGAAGCAGTGGCTCAAGGTACATGCCTGAGAGGGCTATGCGCCGCAGACCATGCCAGGCAGGGTTGGGAGCAGAGGCCGACTTTCTTGGGTCATCCAAACTGATACCTTCCCTCATTGTTGGCTGCATTCTTCGCTGCATGGCTTCCAACAGGACATAGGGACATTTAGTTCCTACCTCTATAGCTGTTACAAGAAAGAGCCAGCAACTAGCTAGCATGCTACCAGCTTGAAGTATAGATGCCTACTTTCTTATGAGGTCTGCTGATAAGAGAGCCTTATAAACAATCAGCAAATTCCTCTGGAGGTGGCAAGGAGCAAGGCTCCCAGACTGCCTTTGAAGAGGGCTGAGGTGTCAGGTCTCTGCCTGCAGCTGAGCTGGCTGCCCTAGGCACACAAAGTGGAGGGCACATAGCAGCTGTCCAATGAGCAGTAGCTGCAGATGGTGAGTGACATCATAGCTGAAAAGCACCAGATGTCTAGCATTAAGGCCTGCATTGGTGTTAGCCATCCTCAATCTAGCCCTAAAGTCAGGTTGTAAGCACAGCCCAGAAGTAGCTATTACAGGAAGGCAGGTGGCAATCCAAGGGTGATTTGTGTGGTCCTACTGTGTGTCCAGGTAGCCATGGAAGCTCAGAAGAGCCTCATCTAGAGCACACCAGGGAAGCCAGTGTGATGGTCAAGTCTCCGATTCTGAGGTTGAGACAAGAGTTCAATGGCAACCTGGGTTGCATGGCAATACCTTGTCAAAGAGAAGAATCTGCCAAGAAGTCAAACCTTGGGATGGGCACTCCTCAGAGTCCTCTAGAACAGGAATGCCAGGAAGATAGTCCTTTGTGTAGTAAGGCCATCACTCCTAAAGGACTTGTCATCGGTTTCACATTTACAAAGCACTAGGAGGCTTTCAGTTCAAGTCATCACATTGCTAAGTTTTGTGCACAGATTTTTGAGGTAGGATTTACATGCCACACATAGCTCCTTTTGAAGGTCCATTGCTAGAGTCAGGCAGCCTTCCTGTCAACATTGGAACAGCCTCATCATCCCCCAAAAAAGCCCCACTCTTTCTGCTTGCTTCTGTTAACTCCTTTGTTGTCTTACATCGGCGGCCACTAGTACTCTTGGCAGTTTTTGTTTTTAAGTATGGTATACTTTCACAGATTGCTGTGTCATCCTTGGCAGGGGCCATACTAAGCTTCTCTATTCCAGTTTCAGTGTATGTGCTGCCAGTGAGCACTACTTAGCATAGTTTTAATTGACTGATTGATGTACTTTTGTGTTTTGTGTAGCCCAGGCTGGCCTTGCACTCTTCTCTCCCTGTGTCCTCCCCACCCCAACAAGTGCTCTTATTACAGACAAGCACCACGCTCCCTTCTTCACATTAAGTAACTGTTGTGAGCATAGCACCATAATGCTGCATTCTTCAGAGTGCTTCATTATCTTTGTATCCACCAGTTGGTGGGTGTTTGGGTTGCTTCCTTTGAGGAGCTGTTTTGGGTGATACATGGTGAGCCATTCATGCCTGCCTTACCATATCTTATGTGTACCTGAGAATGCTATTAATAGAACAAATGGCCAGCCACACGTGTACCAGTCTTCACTAAGACCTGTCACATGTTGCCTTGGTTGTGTGTGTGTTTTTTTTTTTTTTTTTTT
>NW_022196906.1:15822469-15830581 GCF_008632895.1 Mastomys coucha
TTTTATTTCTTGCCCATTCCTATATCTTCTAGAGAAGTTTGTTTGTATCCCTTGCCATCCACCCCTGCCTCTTTGAGAAGATATTGTTACTGTTTTGCCTGTTTTGGTTTCCAACTCATGGGCTCAAACAGTCCTCTTGCCTCAGCCTCATGAGTAGCCTCATGAATTGTAGACACACACAGTAATGCCTCCTTTCTCTTTTTAAAAAATTTTAAATTATGTTTCTGTTTATTTGAAATGTGCATATATGCATTTGTGGGGACTGGGGAGGAGTGCAAGCCATTGATATATGTGGAAATCATAGGACAACTTGATCAGAGGCCAATCTACCTTTTACCATGTGGACCCTGAGAACCAAACTCAGGTCATCATCAGATTGGCAACAGGCTACCTTTACTTAGCCATTTCGCCAGCCCCAATAGATCTTTAAAGTTTCTTATCATAGATATACTTAAGAGTTAGATCCTCCTTCTCTGCTTTCCTTTTAATCTCCTCTTCCGTTTCTTTCTTACTATTTATTTTGTTTTTATTTTTGTGCATTTGTACATGCTCACAGCCAAGGAGTTTAGAAGAGGGCAGCCAATCCCCTGAAGATGGAGTTGCAGGAGAGGGGGTAGAGGTTGTGAGCCACCTGCAATGGATGCTAGGAATTGGACCCAGATATTCTCTGCAAAAGTAGTCTGAGCTATTAACCCCTGAAACATCTCTCCTCACCCTCCCCTTAAAGTTACTTATTACTGCTTTGTATGTACATGATATTTGGATATGATTGGGGCACACATACCATGCTACATGGAAGTCAGGGTTTGCATTGTCTGTCCTCTTCCATCCTGCGATCTGGGGCGTGGGACAAGCTCTTTTGTGCCGTCTTGGTGGTGCTATTGATCTTATAGTTTATGCTTTGATAATATGTTTAACACTTGCCAAATTCAGGGTACAAAGATTTATCCCCATTTTCTGTCTCATTTTTCCTTATACTTCATGAGGTGAGTGTTTCAGCCCTAGCTGGTTTGTTGGGTATGTTCCCAAAGCTGTCTTCAAACTCATGGTGATCTTCCTGCCTCAGTCTCCCAAGTGTTGGGACTATAGGTGTGCATCACCAGGCCTGGCTTTTGCCTTTTGTTTTGAGAGTTTTGTAGTTTTACATCTTTTAAAAATGACACTTCAGGGCTGGAGAATTGAATCAGTGGTTAAGAGCACTTGTTGTTGCAGAGAACCGGGTTCAGTTCTTAGCATCAATAGAGACTCACCACCTTCGGTACCAGTCACACATGTGGTTCACAGATGTATATGCAGGCAAATACCCATACACATAAAATAATAAAAATACATCTTTAAAAAAAAGATTACTTCACAAGTACCTTGGTATTTTTTTTCCCCTATATACTTATTTTTAATTAAGTATGTGGGTGTTTTGCCTGCTTGTATGTCTGTGCCTGTGGAGGCCAGAAGAAGGCATCAGACCTCCTGAAACTGTAGTTAGAGGTCCCAGGTCCTCTGGAAGAGCAGTGTGTGCTTTCAACCACTGAGCCTTCTTCCTGGCCCCTTTTGGTGTTGACTATTGGCTAACATGGCTGGACATTAAACTCAAGGACATTCTGTCTCCTTATACTCCACTCAATCCAGGGCTAAGGATGTATGCCACCATTCCTGACTTTTATGCGGGCTGCTGCAGATCTAAGCTTGAGTCCTCAGCTTGCACAACAGATGCTTTCCTGCTGAGCTGTCTCCCAACTCTCATCCTTTTATTTCATACATTAAGTTCTATGATTTGGTTTCAGTTCTCTGTAGTATGAGCTGTCCTGAAAATGCTGAAGAGAATGTTTTTCACAGGGAGCACATCTTAATTATAAAAAACTTACAATTATATAGTCAGGTATAGTGGAACATGCCTGTCAGCCTAGCACTTGGGAGGTAGAGGTAGGAGAATCAGAAATTCAAGGATGCCCCCTGATTACTGGAGACCTTGCTTCAAAAAATCCAGTTTACATTAATAAAACCTCTAAAAGTAGTCCTCTCCCATGCTGCTAGTGGGCAGTGGCACTCTTCAGGCTGCTCGCTCTGGGACCCAGATCTTCCATCTCATCTGCCTACTACCCAGGCCTGTATTTTTCTGTGACTGCTTAGGTAAAGTATCATAATTGGGCCACTCAACATAATTCTGAAACATTTATGGAGATCCAGGGCACTGATTGCAATTTGCTGACAGGGTCATGTTCCCTCGAGGGACTGAACAATATCCTTGGCTCTCTCAGCTTCTAGGGCTCCAATAGCTAACACTACCAAGACACACACACGCGCGCACCCAGACATACACACAATCTCACAAGGGGCTGAAGGGCATGAGAAAAGACTCAGTGATTAAGAGCATATCCTGCTTTTAGAAAGTCACGTTCAGCCCACAACACATCAGGTAGCCCACAACCACCTCACGAGAGCTAGGGCTGCTTCTCTGTGCTAGGACAGCATGTTTCAGATCTAGAATTCAATCAGTACTGCTCCCTGCCAAAATAAAATCATCAACGGATTACAAGGACCTCATTTCTCTATAAGGTCACACACTTTCTGAAGTTGTGGGTAGGTATGAATTTGGGGACAGTTGCTCCTTCCTGCATGTGCAGCGGAGCCCACATTTGTGTCTCATCTCCTAGTTCATGCCCTAGATGCTGCTTTCCCTCTCTACCTGCTTCAGCTTGAGGCTCAGTTGTCACTTTCTTGTGAGATCTGGCCAGACCATACTGTGTTGTGTCTGTCAGTGAAACAGTGACCTGCTAGGTGTATTGGATCTAGGCTCCTCCCCTGATTCCAAGCTCTCTTAGAGGTTTCTTTAAGTTAACTATTATTATTTAGCATGTCCTTCATCTAAGCACTTTGCTCATGGGGAAGCTGATTTAAGGAGAGTCTGCTGACAGTCTCTTCTCAGCCCTAGCAGCAGTGTAAGGGTGTGGCCCGTGTAGCTCAGGGGCCAGGGCCTTAGCAAGCCTGTGTAAGGTGTTGAGTCTCATCCACAGCACTGCAACAAGATGAGGCTGTAGAGGTGACTCAGTAAGAAGGGCACTTATGGCTCTTTCAGATGACCCACAGTTCCCAGCACCCACATCAAAACTACCGTTAACTCCAGCTCCTGGGAATCTAATGATTTCCCAGTTTTGGTCTCCATGGGATCTCGCTCACACAAAAGAGTAATATAAAAGTAATATAATCCTTTTTTTTTCTTTTTATCTTTTCTTTTCTTTTTTTTTTTTTAGAAAATGCACATTTTGCATATGTATGTATGTATGTATGTCTGTATGAGGGTGTCAGGTCCCCTGGAATTGAGATTACAGACCGATGGGAGCTGCCGTGTAGATGCTAGAAATTGAACCCAGGTTTTCTAGAAGAGGAGCCAGTGCTCATACCTACTGAGCAATCTTTCCAGCCCCCATAAAATAAATCTTACACGCACGCACGCACGCACGCACGCACAAACACTTTAAAGTGTCCAAGGACTGGTTGGAATTAAATTAGTGCAGCTAGCTAATGCACTGAAAGATTGAGCAGGCAGGTGGGCTGTGCATCAGGACACTGCTCAGCTGATACCTGGGACCTGAATCCCATCCTCAGCATCACACAGAGTGAGAAAAGGAAGACATGGCACTGTAGAGGACAAGAATGCACATGATGGTATATGCCTTACCCAGAAGGGAACATTTGAGGCAGGGAATCAGGTGTTCAAACCTGCTACATGAAGCCCTGAATCAAAACAAATAAGTAATTAACAATAGTATTAGTAGTAAAAGTGATAGGAGATCTGCATACAACACAGTGGCCTGAGCTGTGTGAGCTGCAACCTCACATAGTGGCTAGAGTAAGGGTTCTGAGAGTGATGGCTGCTAGCCACTGTGGGCACTTGATTCCACTGCACTCCATACTAATCAAGGCTATTACCACTATGTCTGACCTCAATTCACTCCCTAGGGGCCACACGATAGAGCCAGTTTCCATTACTTGTCCTCTGACCACCATTTCCACTGCCACATGTGTGTACACAGTCAGTCAATCCTTAAGTGAATTTTAGATGGTGACAGAGCCTGGAGCAAGGTCTTTTGGGTATCTGTATCGATGTGGCTGGGCTTTTGCCTGGCCTATTTATGATCATGTGTGGTCAGTCTTGAGTGGGCACTGGGTGGAGCATCAAAGTAAAGGGGCACTGATCTTTCCTACCTTCAGGAAACAAATTGAGGTTCCCAGTAGATACTGTGCCCTGAGCCAGCCATGCTGGAAGGATGTCAGTGTGGGGGCCTCCTCCCTCCCTAGCCGGGCCCCAGGAATGCGCCTCGAGGCCTCTCTGTGTCGACCTGGGTGCTGGCTGTCCTATTTTACCACTATTGACCCTGAAGGCTATCGAGGAAGGCACGCTGGAGGAGATCGAAGAGGAGGTCCGGCAGAAGAAATCCTCACGTAAGCGTAAGCGAGACAGCGAGGCCGGCTCCTCCACCCCGACCACCAGCACCCGCAGCCGTGACAAGGATGAGGAGAGCAAGAAGCAGAAGAAGCGTGGGCGGCCACCTGCTGAGAAGCTGTCCCCAAACCCACCTAACCTCACCAAGAAGATGAAGAAGATTGTGGATGCTGTGATCAAGTACAAAGACAGGTAAGCTGAGACAGCGGTGGAGGGGTTCCTGAGGGGAATGGAGAAGCGTAGAGAGTAGGACCTGGTACATAGCCACACTGAAGGCCTGTGTTTTCATGGTCTAAAGCAGGGATACATACAAGTATCTTCCACCATGACAGGAAAAGAGCAGGAGGCACTATGTGGGTATCAGCAAAGGTGGCATGTGGCAGTTGCTCTGTCTGAGGAAGGGCTGGTCTGAAGGAGCACACCCTGCAGTAGTAGCAGCAAATGCAGCTGTTGGTATGGTGATGGTTGCTTAGGTTATGGCTTGGTAGACAATGACTACAGCCTCTGTTCTTCCTGCTGCATGTCTGTAGTTCTTCTCCCTGTGTCAAGGGTCATGAGATGTTGAGAGTTTGTGGACCTTGTCTTGTTCCTTGCCAGGTTCCACTTACTCTTAGAGTAGAATGTCTGGTGATATTTGCCCACATGTGAGGCAGGTGCATGTTTTCAGCTGTGTTGAAGCCAGCATCAGGCTGTTCTGCTCCTCCATGGGTGATGCTGTGTGGTTTCCATGCAGGCCTTGACTAGCCTAAGGTGAGGTTTGCTCATTTTCCAATGCTTGCTGTCTTAATTTACCTTTCTAACACACACTGCGCTGGGCCTGCCCTTAGTGGAGTTTTTAGGTGACAGTTTTCTGTGACTCAGTAAGCAAATTGTAAAAGGGTTTTGTCATCCAGAGAAAAGAGTTAGAGCAAGTTGTGAGTCTTCATATACATCTGGGAAGAGTCAGCTAGTGAAACAGTTTAAGGGTGGTTATGGTACCTAAATGGAACCAATTTGCAGTGAGTGCAAATTGGATGAGACGATAGCTCTGTGGGCAAAGTTGCTTGCCAACAAGCCTGGTGGTCTGAAGTTGATCCCCAGGACCCAGTTGGAGAGAACCAACTCCTACATGTTGTTCTTTGCCTCCACATGTCCGTTCTGGCACAAATTCTCCAGCTTGATCTGAAAATGTAGTGGGAGCGGTTTAAAAATGAGTGCCAGCTGCAGTTCACTGCCTTCATCTCTCAGGCAGATTCCACACAGAAACTAAATGGAGGACTCCTGTGTTGAGAGAAGAACTTATTTCAATACTTGTTTTAGATATAGAGTTGTAAAAGTCCAATGAAAATAACTGGCCTCTGGCTTATGTGTTCTATTATGTCTTTGTGTATATGGTTACATGCTTTCACAGGCTTGCCTGTTCCTACACTGTTGTTATGAGGAAACTTAAACTGAATTGAAGGAGATTTGAAGGTCAGAGGGAAGACAAGATGGCTTTTGAAGTGAGCCCTCCTGAGGTTTGGGGATAGCCACTTGAGAAGACAACCCTTGACCCCTCTTACATATCATAAGCATCTTTTCCTTTGAAATAGATTATGGTTGTAAAATTCTGAAGGGTAAAACAGTATTTTAGAAGAAACCACCAGCAAAGACCTTCCATCGTCCCTTCAGTGGGACACAGAAGCCAGCTATCACTAGTGACTGAGAAACTAGAGTTCAGAAAATCAGGTCACCACAGGATGATTCCCTTGCAGTAATGCAGATTCTTGCCAAACTGTGAGAAGATGAGTTAATATAAACATGGACAAGAGGTATGAAGACTTATCTCCTCAAAGGACTTCTTGGTGATCCACTCACCATGGGAAGGAGCGCCAGGATTCCTGCATACATCAGAACATCAGGAAATGCACACTAAAACCAGAGTGGCTTCTGTGTGCTGGTGGCCAGCCTTGGGGTTGGGGCTAAGGCTAAGGCAAGATGATCACGAGTTTGAGCCCAGTCTGAACTACATAGTGAAAACTTATCTCAGAAAACAACAAAAATGAGCAAGGGGGATGATGGATGCCTTAGTGGGGAAAGACACTTGCCACCTGCCACCAAGCCCAGTGGCCTGAATATGATATCCGGGACCTACATGGTAGAAAAGGATTGACAAGTTGTCTTCTGACTTCCATGTATGTGCTTGTGGTATAAGCTCCCACATACATATACAATAAGTATGGTTAAAAAAAAAAACTGAGCCATTAAATTAATTTTTTTTAATTAAAGAACTGAGAGACATCCAAGAGATCCAAAATTTTGGCAGGTGATGGCAAGATCTTTTTTTTTTTTTAATAGTATAGAACAGAGTTTACTTAGGGCATGGGGAGGAGAGTTAAGAGAGTAGCAGAGGCAGAGAAAGGCAGAGAGAAGGAGAGTGTAGAGAAGTAGAGGCCAGCCATGACCACGTGGAGAGAGCGGGGAAAGGGAAGGGGAGCAAGAGGGCAAGATGTTAGAGGCGAGAGATAAAGAGCAGGTGCCAAGATCTTGAAGCAACTAAGCCTCCTCCTCTGAGCAGAGCTTGGCATACATTCTCCTCTGTGCTAGTTGTCCCAAGAACCCAGCCCATGTTCATGGCATCAGGGTTTCAGTCTTCTAGACAGAAAGAAAGCATGGACAGGGAATGAAGCTTTGGCAACTGTAATAGCCTCTGTCTGAGAACGGTGGGCACAGATACTGCTGCTGTCTAGAGGGCCGTTATCTACAGAGCACTGTGCACATCAGCATGGGTGAAGTTCTGAACAGACCCACTGTGCTAGACGGAGAGCAGCAAGACCCTCTAGAAGTGGGGCCTGAGTGGTAATCTGCCCAAGCGGGACTCTAGGTAGCTATGAATGTTGAATCTTTATTTCTAGATGTGAGCATGACAGCAGTAAGGTCACTGACAGTGTGGGCACTTTGCCAGAATTTAGTGTATCTGGAGTAGTACGTGTGAAAATTTTGTTACTTTCACCATGTAGAACCAAGTGCCAAGGCCTCGGTCACTTTCAGAGGAGCCAGTTTATCATTTGTGCATTCTGTACCCTACTGAAAATGCTTCCTTCACCTCATGTCATTATCCATGGTGTAACAGATGACTCACCCAGCAGTAGAACAGAGCAGTCTCCAGAGCACAGACGATGTCATTGTGGGGCAATTGGTAAGGCGAAGACTCTCTCGGAGTTGGTGTGTCAAGACGATTCTGTTGCAGGGTCCAGCCTCCTTATGTGTAGTAAGAGTGAGACCTGGTACTGCTCACCTAGTGGGGCAGTGACCCTGGGGATCAAGAGGTCTTGGGGTTTGATACTTGGTTTCTGTGAGTGGACAGTATCAAGGAACCCAGACTCCAGCAATGCCGAGGATGGTCCCAGGAAGCCTCTGAGGGTGGTGGTGAGCTCTGGTTTCATTGGAAGCAGGTCCCTGCACCCTAGCATGGGTTTCTGATAGCCACAGTCACGTGTCACCTGAGGAAAGACAACCTTGCCTCATTTTTCTGGTCAGATACCTACCTTACTTTGTTAAGAAATTTTCTTTTTGCCAGGCGGTGGTGGCACACGCCTTTAATCCCAGCACTTGGTAGGCAGAGGCAGAGAAACCCTGTCTTGAAAAACCAAAAAAAGAAAAAAAAGAAAAAAAATTCTTTTCTTTTTTTTTCTTTCCTGTTTTTTTTTTTT
>NW_022196906.1:15830591-15848117 GCF_008632895.1 Mastomys coucha
TTTAAAGAAAATTTCAAAAATGATGTTTAGGTACAACAGTGACTCATTTTGTGCATACTTTTGACATTGAATTAAATTTGCTACTAGGAAGGCAAGCAAAACTGTGAGGCTGTATATTGTGAGCTTAAGCAAAGTCTGGCTTCATTCTGGTAGAAAGGCAGAGATGAAAATGGCTTAAGCAAAGTCTGGCTTCATTCTGGTAGAAAGGCAGAGAGTAGGTAACAGAACATCCAGAATTCTGGTAACAATGGACGGTCAGGGAGCAGTGGTACCTTGTCCTCAGTACCAGCAGCTTCCAGGAGAGTCCTGCTTGCAGTTTCTCAAGAGGCATCTTCTCACGGTCTCCCCCTTCCTGGTGTTCCCTGCAAATGTTGGAGATACAGCCAGAGATGCCTGGGTACCCAGGGGTTTGGTTGGGATTTGCTTGTGTGCTCACAGCTGGCCACTCACATGGCTGACCTCTGTCTCCACCACTTCTGCTGGTCAGCCTGACCCAGACTTACCAGCTTAAATCACAGCCCTACCTCCTGCCCAGAATGGCATTTCAAGGGCTCAGAGGTCACCTTGCAGCGCCCAAGGACAGAGGCCACAGATTCTGTATGACATACCTGTCATCCAGAAGTTTCTGAGCCAGCACTGGCTTCTGGCATGGCAGGCAGTATTCACAAGTCAGGTCCAATGACCCTTACCCTGTTTCAGGCTGTGCTAGAGACGATAAGGAAAACAACATTGTACCATCAAACGTTTTGCTTCTTATTTTAGACAGGAGCTTACTGTGTAGACTTAGCAAGCATCAAACTGGTTTTGTTTTTGTTTTGTTTTTATCTTTTAATGTATGTGAGTGTTTGCCTGTATATATGTCTGTGCACCATGTGTGTGCCTGGTGGCAGAGACCAGAAGATCCTCTAGAACTGGAGATAAATATATATATATATATAGATATATAGATATATAGATATATTGATATAGATAGATATAGATATATATATATGTGATTGTGAGCCACCATGTAGGTGCTGGAGATTTTGAACCTGAGTCTTCTGCCAAAGCACTCTGAACCATCAAATGAAATAGTCAAGAAAAACATTTGAACCTTTTGGGTTGTATATAGTCTTCTGCCTGTATATAGTCCTGCAGGCCAGAAGAAGGCACCAGACCACGTTATAGATGGTAATGAGCTACCTTGTGGTTGCTGGGGATTGAACTCAGGACCTCTGGAAGAGCAGACAGTGCTCTTAACCTCTGAACCATCTCTTCAGCCCCTCTCCCATTCCCCTTTATTGTTTTTGAGGCAAGCACTTGCTTTATTTATAGCCTAAGATGGCCTTAACTTTAAAGTAATACCTCACCCTTCTGAGCATTGGGGTTACAGATTGGGATCTTTTCAGATTGCTTCCTAAAGCCCTCTACTCAGATATGCAGCGAGCCTAGTTAAACATGGAACCTGAAGGACCTGAATTACCACCACAGTGCTGCTCTCCTCCCCACCTCCACCCTACAGGGTTTCTCTGCATAACCCTAGCTGTCCTGGAGCTCACTCTGTTTACCAGGCTGGCCTGGAATTCACAGAGGTCTGTAAGGGTCCTGGCTACCCAGCCACTTGTAGCAGAGCTGCTCTCCCTGTGGTTTCAGTTTCCATCCATGTTAGAAAGCTGCTAGAGCAAGAGTAAAGCTGTGCCTTGCGTGTGGGTGAGTATTGTCCCCAGCACTGTTGCATACAACAGCCAAAGGCCGATTGGAGAAGTGAGGTGGGAAACACAAGGTCTTAACTTTGAAATCAAAACATGGATAAAAATTGAGAATGAGAGCTTGAGAGATGGCTCAATGGTTAAGAGCACTGAGTGCTCTTCCAGAAGTTTTAAGTTCAATTCCCAGCACCCACACGGTGGCTCACAACCATCTGAAATGAGATCAAATGCCCTCTTCTGGTGTGTCTGAGGACAGCGCTAGTGTACTCACATACATTAAATAAATAAATCTTTTTTTTAAAAAAGAAAGGGAAAAACAAAAATTAAGAATGAACTCAGGCCACACAGTGGTGGCGCACGCCTTTAATCCCAGCACTTGGGAGGCAGAAGCAGGCAGATCTCTGAGTTCAAGGACAGCCTGGTCTACAGAGTGAGTTCCAGGACAGCCAGGGCTACACAGAGATTCCTGTCTCAAAAAACCAAAAAAAAAAAAAAAAAAATGGACTCAGGAGTTGGGGTATACCTTGTCCTGGATGTGGAAAAACTAGAGCACCAAGCAGAACCTTCCAAGTGCATAGCGACAGCTTTCAGAGCACTAGAGGGCGCCATCATGGCCAACGACCCCTCAGCTGTCCCCAGGCTGCAGAGCTCCCAGAGCCCTTGCTGCTATGTACGGAGATCATGGTGACCTCAGGTTGTACACTGTGGGTTGTAGGACAACAGGGAATGGTGTCTGTTCTTGACACCCCAAGGTGGTGACACACATCCACACTGCCCGGCTGAGTATATCCGCCTCTCTTTTCTGGAAGGTTGAAAGTTGTAAATTTTGCAGTTATGTTCTATCTCTATGCCTCAGCTTCCAAATGGAGAACAAGACTGAGAGGTCAGGCTGCCGAGTGGAGTTTATTTCAGGCCCAGAAATAAACCAGAGATTACAGCACTGCCTGGGCCTTCTCAGCAGGCTGCACTGTCTTCTTCCAGCCCCTGCTCAGTGTACAGAGGCAGAAAGCAGATGTTTTTCAGAGGGGAGGGGTAGTACAAAGGGAAGGGAGAAGATGCCTGCTGACAAGCTGGGACTCTTTGCGAGGTACTTCTACAATTAAATCTGTTCTTCCAAGTAGAGGGGGCCATGTTACAGTCCTCAGGGAAGATGGGGCAAATTATCCCCCAGGCTTTTCAGCCTTTCAACCTTTGAATGACATGCTGCCTGGTGGTCCAGGTCTGTGGCCAAAACCATTTGCTTAGCACCTGGCCCAGAAACTACAGCAGACTTTGGCCAGAGTAAGGCCAAGCGAGCCACAGGCAGAGCTCACTCTGCAGCTCAGTTGGGGCAGCCTTGGCCTACTTCTTTGTCTAGCCACCTAAGGCTCTGAGCTCATCTTAGAATCTATTTGAAAAACCTCCACCTGTTATGGCTAAAAGGCAGCTTTCATCTCGGGCTTCATGCCCTGGACCAAATGTTTACACACCAAGGAAAGCAGGCAGCTGATAATGAGTAATCAGTCCATAGCTCACAGGCAGACAGGCAGGACTGGTAGAGGTGCTGTGTGGAGTCTGGAGTGCTGGGTCCTTTGCCTCCTGTCCTCTGTCTCCCTGAAGTCAGCAGCACCCTGTATCCCTGGCAAGGCCTTACATTGAACAAAAGTTCTTAGTCCCACTAAATAAGCCTCTGCAAGTGGTGTGTAAGCTACTCATCTATGGCATGATCTCCACATCTAGTTACCCCAAACTCCCCATCCCATTTGTTCTGCTAGACCAAAATACCCATTGCCCTTTGGCTCTCAGGTTCCTGGTGCCTCAAAAAGAAAATTGAGGTGTTCTTTGACACTGAGGTTGCTACTGATGAACTGCTGACAAATTCAGCCTGGGCTATGGCCACCCAGTACTGCAGACAGACCTTGCCCCGCCCCCCTTCTGCCTCTAGCCTCAGTCAGCTTGCTGTCCATTTGCCATTACTCCCTAGTCCTTAGATGATTTCTTGCCATTACTGTGGACCTGTAGTCATATGCTCCGTTTTCAGCCTGACTTTCTCTAATGCCATATTCAGGATCTCTTCACCAAATGGGGGTGTTGGAAATTGTCTCCTGTACAGCACTGAGCTCCACAGACAGTCTTCCAGGCTTCTTAAACCTTAGGCTCAGACTCCATTGTTGACCAACATGAGACCATAATAAGAACTTTGTTTCCAGAACTAGTCTGTATGTCCAATGCCAGAATGTTTGGCTAGTGTATACAAGATGCTGAGTTCCATCCCAGCACTGCAGAAGTACACACCCATAATCCCCAGCATTCAGGAAGTGGATGCAGAGGCATCAGAAGTGAATTCAAGGCTAGTTTGGGACACATAACATTCTGTCATTAAAAGACATGGTGATTTGGTGGTGGTGGTGGTGGTGGTGGTGGTGGTGCATGCCTTAATCCCGGAACCCAGGAGGCAGGGGTAGTAGGTGGATCTCTTGAATTTGGGGACAGCATGGTCTACAGAGATTGAATACCAGGACAGCCAAGGCCACACAAAGAAACCTTGTCCTCAATAAAAGAAAAGAACAGACTTTGACAGTAGCTATTTCTAACAGCTGGGCTGGTGTGGAGGAAGGCCCTGTCCATGTGGTGGCAACACAGTTAAGCAACCCAGGCTACTGACTCCCAAGGGGGCTTGTAAACCAATTCAGGGACTTCCCTGGTAGGGCCTCAGTAATTGGACCCAGGGCTTTAGATTGTGCCCCCTTTTTGTAGTGATGAAATGGGCAGGAATGAAGTAGAAGCAGTCTCTGTTCTAGGGTTAGCATGAGGAAGCATCAGCGGCTCTGTCCTCAGCCGTTTCCCCCACATCACTGGCTGTTGCTAAAGCAGTGAAACCCAACTGGGAAGCCATGGCCATGGGTAAGCACACAGGGAGCTCTACAGTACATCTTCCTTGTTATAAGTTGTTTTGCAAGGGACAGTGCAAGCCCCTTAGCCACCTGTGTCCATCTTTGTGCCTATCTCATCAGACTTTGTTCACATGCCAGTAAGTTGTGAACAGCAGAGCTAGTGTGTGACTTGAGACCTGCTGAGCCGTGCATGGGGAGACAGAAAGGCAGGGCAGGGTGCGGTGCTGACAGCTGGAGAGAACATCTTGTCCTCTCCATCTTGTGACCAGTTCTGACTTGGTGATATGAAGAGTGGTTTGGACATTCTCTGTGTGATGATCCTTCAACAGGACAGTAAGGCCCTGTAAGTGACTTAAGATCTATTCAGCCCCCAACACCATAAAGAGAAGGAAATGAGCCATCTAGCAAGCAGTTTGCAGTAAGTGTGTCAAACAAGCCTCTCCCCAGGTGCATGAGCAAAGCCAGGTTCTGACCATGACTGGGAAAGGTGGTGGGGTGCTAGCAGGTGTTAGCCACCACAATGGTGCTCAGCTTCACTGTGCAACCAGAAACAGATCAGACCTGACGTGCCAGGTTGTAGCCTCACTGCAGAATAGCTAAGAAAGGAAAAAAGCTGAGTGGATGCCGTAGCCCCGGGCCATCCATCTGCTGCCAACTTAGTGCCTGGGAGGGTTTCCAGTAACCAAGGGTTTCTTTTATAATATGTTATTGAGGCAGGACTTGCTGAACTGTCCAGGCTGTCCTTGAACTCCTGGGTAGGCCCCACCAACTTGGGAAGTCCTCTTCATGCCTGTGACAGGTGTCTTCAGTTAGTATGAACCAGTTCTTGCTAAGGCTCGGTGTTGAAGGGATTGTTACTGCAATCAGGAGGAGGGCTCTGCTTAGACAATCCCACAGCAGGAGCTGGGGCTTGGCTAGACTGGGGAGACCCGGCCAATGCTCTTGAGTAGAAAAAGGAAGTTCCCAGCCAGGCAATGGTGGCGCATGCCTTTAATCCCAGCATTTGGGAGGCCAAAGCAGGTGGATTTCTGAGTTTGGGTCCAGCTTGGTCTACAGAGTGAGTTCCAGGACAGCCAGGGCTATAGACAGAGAAACCCTGTCTCAAAAAACCAGGGAAAAAAAAAAGAGAGAGAGAGAAAAAGGAAGTTCCCACAGCAGGCATATGCATCAACAGGAAGCTGGACTAAGCCCAATCTGCTGACTGGAGACAAGAAGTGGGTCTGTCTTGGCTGGAAGGACTGGGCCACGGCCTCCTTGTGGCCGACACACAGGGTGAGCACTGAAGATGTAGCCTTGACCGTGGATGGAAGATACTGTACACCAGCCAGGCATGTCCACATGCCCACATGCTGGATACAGGAGGCAAAGGGGGACGAGGCCAGAACTTCTCAAGGACATTTGCTTCAGCAGGTCGATAGGATCAGAATATGAGCTGATGTGCAGTGGCAGTTGCTCTGAGGGTGTGTGCCAGGCAGGAACAAAACTCTCTGTCTGTCGGATCTGTATCCAAGGGACTTCATGTCTACATCAGGGCATTGTGACCTACATAAACTGAGATGAGTACAAGGTCGAGGAGCAGCCTCTAGCAGGCACCTGGCTGGCCTGTTCTGTCCCTGATGGTTTCAGGAGGCAGAGCCTCATGACAAGCCTGCAAAATTCCCATGTCACCATTTCCAGAAGTGGGGACCAACCAGGTGTGTTGAAGACACCAGGATGGGGCCTGGTGGATGGCCTGCTAAGTCATTTTGATTTTTTTTTTTTTTTTTCCTTTTTTTGTGGTGCTGGGATGGAACCCAGGGTCTTGTGCGTGTTAGGCAAACACTCTACCAATGAGTTCCATCAGGTCCAGCCATTTAGAATTTTTCTTGAAAATGTGTTTATACTTTTCTGTATTTTGATTATATTCACTGCTGCCTTCTCACACTAACTCATTGTCTGCCTCCACCTCCTAACTTTTTTTCCCTTTTTTTTTTCTTTTATAATCCACCAAAACCAGTTTGTGCTGACCATATACTAATAGGTATGGAATCTACTGGAACATGGCATTTGGTTGGTTGGGTTTTTGAAATAAGGTGTCACTTATATGGCTATGTAGACCAGGCTAGCCTCAAAACTCTCAGAAATTCTTCTGCCTCTGCGTTTTGAGCATTAGAGTTAAGGGTATATACCACTACCTCAGCCTGTTTTGAATTTAGGCAACTATTTTGCTTTGTTCTGTCCTTGTGGTTGGTTTTTTGGGGACAGGCTCTGGATAGCCCCAGTTGTTATGGAACTCACTCTGTAGGCTAGGCTGACCTCAAAATCAGAGTGTGCCACCACTGCCTGGCTGATTTTAGGATTTTAAAGAAGGGAAAGGTCAAGGTCATTCTTGACTATACAGCAGGTTGGAATCCAGCCTGGGCTATGTGAGAAAGAATGATTATCAGGAATGCAGGGGTACTAGTGAAGTGGCGATAGAGCTCAGTGCCATAAGGACTCCTCCAGCCTACAGATCCCAGCCTCTTGGCCCCAGTGGGCATGGCTTCCCCTACCCCACTCACTGGCTTACCTGCCATTTGGGAACTTTGAGGGGATGGACAATTATAGATCAGGTGATTGGCCAGGGACAGGTACATCCTGGCCCCTTGTACCAGCCACTCAGAGAGCCTAGGACACCTGATTGACTTGCTCTGCTGGTAGTTGTGGCTCTGCCTGTTCCTTAGGTGCCAAGCGTGCTTGCACTGCTTTCAACGGGGACCGCTAAGGTAAGTGGTTCATGAATGAGGTCCAGTACAGCTGCCAGAGTAGCCACATTCCATCCTTGTAAGAAGTAGCTGTCCTGTGGAGAGCCAAGACACAGCTGCGTTCATCCTCTTCCAGCTTGAGGTTTGTGCTAAATGCTCTGGCTCAGTGCCACCTGCAGGAGAGTTGCCCATAAGGATGGTGACCTCAGTAAGGTGGCTGTCATGTTCTTCATGTTCAAGCAATTGTGGTTTGCATAATATACGAAGTAGGAACAAAGAAAGAAGGAAAGTAGGATGGGATGGCTGTGGTGGCGCACACCTTTTATCCCAGCACTTGGGAGGCAGAGGCAGGTGGATCTCTGTGAGCTCAAGGCCAGCCTGGTCTACAGAGTAAAACTCTGTTGATGCGAAGGAGAGTGGCCTGGATGTATATACCCTCCTGAGGGTGACAGTGTGACACTCCTTCCAGGGCTGGACTTAGAGATGTCAGTAAACTTCACACATATGCTGCCAGTGGACCTCATTGACTTTCAGGAATGTTCTAACAGTCAAAAGACCTCAAACACTTAAATAACTCCCAGAGCAAACGTAAGGGGTGCTCACCTTCAATCCCAGCAGTTGGATGGAGACAAGCTATTCTGTTGAGTTTCAGCCCAGTCTGTTCTGCATAGTGAGACACTTTCTCAAAAAGATTAAAGAACTACCATGTCTTTAAATTCTCATCCTCTGTCCTTGAGTAATGGCATAGTGTGTCTCTGGGGTGATGGACTAATGCCCGGGAGTGACACACACTATATCACCTTGCAGCAGTAGTGGACGTCAGCTCAGTGAGGTATTCATCCAGCTCCCCTCTCGCAAGGAACTTCCAGAGTACTATGAGCTCATCCGAAAACCTGTGGACTTCAAGAAGATCAAGGTGCGCGGGTGCTGAGAATCTGGGGCTGTGGGAGGACGGCCAGGTCAGAGTGACAAAATGGGTGGGCAGGAGGTCACGGTACCCAGAGTTAGGCCTCCCTCCTCCCTCCCCACAGGAACGCATCCGAAACCACAAGTACCGCAGCCTCAATGACCTGGAGAAGGATGTGATGCTGCTGTGCCAGAACGCTCAGACATTCAACCTCGAGGGTTCCTTGGTGAGCACCCACATGACTGTCATGCCACCTGCCCTTCACCCCTCTGCCACTGATAGGGTTCTGTTTGTTTAACTTGGACAATTTGGGCTGTTCCATTATTGCTGAGAGCAATGTCCCCTTCCTTAGTAGTTTAGGTGCTACACACAGCTGCCTACCAGCAGGGTGTCTGTCTTGCAATTTATTTTTATTGTATGGTGTTTTACCTCCAAGGGTGTCTGGTGCCTCCAGAGTCACAAGAGGGAATTGGATCCAGTGGAATGTTACAAGTAGTTAGTTGTAAGCCCCAGAGTGGGTGCTGGGAGTGGAGCCGGAGTCCTCTACAGGAGCTTGGCATTCCTGAAGCCTCCTCTCTAGCCCGTGTTGCAATTTTGTCTTTAGTTCTGTATCCACACTCTTGAAAGGCACCCTACGTGTGCCAGGTGTCCTTTTTTGTGACGAAATGGATGGCAGTGGTCCCCATCCTGCCTCTGGCAGATGCCTCTCACACCTGGGAAGGGTGTCTTCCAGGAGATGGGTTTTGCTTTATTAGGCCAAGGCAATGCCATGCCCACAGGATTTTGTGGAAACAAAAGCAGAGGGGGATGGGAAGATGTGGACCTGGGAGGAGACCATTTATTTCTCTTTGTAGATACCAGGGCCCTGAAAAGTAGGCTCAATGAGAGAGGAACTGGCCAGCACACAGACCTCCCAGACCCCCCTCTCTCCGGGGCATTTTGTCATCCAGGGAAGGGCTGTAGGTGGCCTTGCTGAGCAGCAGGGCTCCAGCAGAGTCACACAGGCCCTGTGTCCTTGCAGATCTATGAGGACTCCATCGTCCTGCAGTCTGTCTTTACCAGCGTACGGCAGAAAATTGAGAAGGAGGACGACAGCGAAGGCGAGGAAAGCGAGGAGGAGGAGGAGGGTGAGGAGGAAGGCTCCGAGTCTGAGTGTGAGTAAGGGGAAAGGGCAGACACTGCAGCAGCCCTCCACTGACTGAGATGCCAGCCAGCACTGTCTCACTTAACGGTTTGCTTCCTTGCTGCCCCACAGCCCGCTCTGTCAAGGTGAAGATCAAGCTGGGCCGCAAGGAGAAGGCCCAGGACCGACTCAAGGGAGGCCGGCGGCGGCCAAGCAGGGGATCCCGGGCCAAGCCGGTTGTGAGTGACGATGACAGTGAGGAGGAGCAGGAGGAGGTGAGAACGCTGCAGCCATCCTCTCCTTAGCCAGTCCCATGTTCAGGCCACTCTGAAGGCGGGTAGCCTTGGCCCAGCATTATGTAACCTAGCCTGTTCACATACAGTCTCTGAAGCAGGGGGCTTTGGGTTCCTGGTACAGCCTGCAGAACAGCTAGGTCTGGGTCTGAGGAAAACAGGGCCACCCGACAGATGCCTACACACTGGAAGCCTTCCTGCTATGCGTTGCCATGGCACACAGGCTGGGTCCTCAGTCTTCTGCTCTGGCTTATATGGGACAGTTTCCACATAAGATCAGTAAATTAAAAATAAATAGAGGGGGCTGCGGAAATGGTTCAGGGGTTAATGGCACTGGCTGCTCTTCCAGAGAACTCAGGTTCAGTTTCCAGCACACATGTAGAGAGGCTCATAACCATCTATAATTCTAGTCCGGTGGTCCAGTGCCCACTTAAGGCTTCTGTGGGCACCAGGCACACATGATACACAAACAGACGAGCACTCATACACATAAAATAATTTTACAAAAATGGGGAGGGGCTGCAGAAATGGCTCAGTCCTTAAGAGCATTACTGTTTTTGTGGAAGACCAGAGTTCAGTTCCCAGCACTCACATGGGAACCTCACACTGCCTGTAACTCAAGCACCAGGATGTCCCAGGCTCCAACCTCCATGGGCACTGCATGCACATGCCCATGTCCACACACAGACATATACCCATACACTACGTAAGTAAAAATAAAAGTAAGCCAGGTATGATGGTTAGTGTACACCTTCATTCACAGCAGTCAAGAGGCAGAGGCTGGCAGCTCTCTGAGCTTTAGGCCAGTCTGCTACACAGCAAGTTCCAGGCCAGCCAGGGCTGTATAGAGACCCTTATTTTTTTTTAAGGGGCTTTCTTGTTTATTTTAGGTTTAACTGTTATTTTTGTATATAGATTTTTTTGCCTGCATGGATGGATATATGCCACTGTGTGCCTGGTGATAATGGAGGCTAGAAGAGAGCATTGGATCCCTGGAACTGACGTTCCAGGGTATTGCAAGCCACTATGTGGGTTCTTGCGAATGAACTCGTGTCCTTTGTAAGAGCAACCAGTTTTCTTAGCTACTGAGTCATCTCTCCAGCCCTAATAATAAATCTTAATAAGATAATGGCTGCAGGCGTAGTGGTAAACACCCATGGTCCCAGGACTTGGGAGGTAGAAGCAGGAAGATCAGGAGGCGTTCATGACCACCCTCCTTGGTTGCCTAGCAAGTTTGAGGCCAGTCTGAGCTCTAGTAGACAAATACCAAAATGGTAATCAGAAGACAACACGTTCATACTCAAGAATGGCTATAATGGGCTGGCTGCCTCTTGTGGGGTTCCATGGTGGCCTGTCCTTCACCCCTAAGCCCATTTCTCCCATGCACCAAGTCCAGTGTGTACAGGACTACCATGGCGCAGGGCAGGGTCCAAGGTTTGATGCAGTTTCCCTTTTGCCACATCAAGATAATTTATCCCTTAAGATCCAAGGCCCTTCCACAGCGTTGAGAACATGGACTCGGGAGTGCCTAGGCAGCAGCCCATCACAACCTATTACCCTGTGCTTTCAGGACCGCTCAGGAAGTGGCAGCGAGGAAGACTGAACCAGGCGTTCCAGAGTCCTGACCCCGAGGCGCTCGTCCCAGCCGAGATGGAGTAGCACCACCCTTAGCAGTGATGGGTAGCACCAGATGTAGTTTCGAACTTGGAGAACTGTACACATGCAATCTTCCACAATTTTAGGCAGAGAAGTATATAGGCCTGTCTGTCGGCCCTGGCCTGGCCTGGAGTCTCTACCAGCATTAACTGTCTAGAGAGGGGACCTCCTGGGAGCATCATCCACCTCCCCAGGCCCCAGTCACTGTAGCTCAGCGTGGATGCATGCGAGTGCCGTCCACTCCTCGTACTGTATCTTACTGGACAGGGCCAACTCTCCAGGAGGCTCACAGGCCCCGCGGGTATGTCAGTGTCACTGGAGTCAGACAGTAATAAATTAAACCAATGGCAAACCACCCCTGGCTCCCTGGATTCCTTGCTGTGAGCAGTAGAGTCTGGGGCCTTTAGGAACTGGGTCTAGCTTATGGGCAAAACACTCGCCTTGCCAGGGTTTGCATCCCCACCACCCACACATCCCAAGCAAGCCAAGTCAGTTGAGCTGTGGATTCAAGCTAGAGTCTCCACCTCAATGTCTACGGTGGAAAGCAGTCAAAAGATGGTGCCTGACACCCTCCTCTGGCCTTCATGTGCAGATGTACATGAAAGTCACACATCCACATGGAGGCAGTCCATCATTTGGTCTGGGGAGGTGGTAGCATGGGCGAAAAGCCACAGCCCTTGGGGCCAGGCTCTGATTTAGTCCTTCAGTCCTGTGCTCTAAGATGGAGGCACAGAGGAACCCCAGGCTCTCCAACTAGCATGCCAGGCAGTGACGAGACCCTGCTTCAGATGAACCAGAGAGATGAACCAGAGCCCACGACGAGTATTGCCCTCTTACCCTATGCACATGCCTTCACATATGAAGGTGTATATACACAAACATAAAAAGAATCCTTTTTTAAATTATTAGACATTTATGTGTGAATGTTTTGCCTGCGCACACGCATGTGTGTGTGTGTGTGTGTGTGTGTGTGTGTGTGTGTGTGTGTGTGTGCACGTGCGCACGCACCAAGTACATTCCTAGAGCATACAGAGATCAAAGGAGGACATTGGAACTGGAGTCATATGTGGCTGTGAGCCATCGTGTGGGTTCTGGGAACCAAACCCTAGTCCTTTGCAACAGCAGTTAGTACTCTTAACACTGAGCCATTTCTCCAGTCCCAAAAAGAAGTATTCTTTTAAATGAAGACTTAAATAAGTAAATAGGACTTGCCTTGGTTCTGTGCCTGTCCGTCCTAGTTCTAGCTGCAGCCCCTTTTGCCCTCCAGTTCTCCATTACTGCTCAGTCTTTGGCCATCTGTAGCTACAGCTGCTTTCGGAGCCATACTTGTGTGACATCTCTAAGGGAAAAGGTTACACTCCATTCCAGTGGGGGAAGTTTTTCCCAAGGTCATACAGCTCTGAAGAGAAAGGTATCCTGGAAATCTGGAGCCAAGGAACACCACAGAGACGCACTGCACAACAAACCTCACATGAGGCTTCCTGCGAGGGAAAGATCCAAGAGAGTATCTACAGAGGCAAAGATCTCTGATTTCAAGACCTGGATAGTAAATTCCAAGATTCATAGGGTCCATAGGCCCCTGTTTCAAAATGAAAAAATTTTCTGGGGCCAGGCATGGTAGTGAAAATTTAATTCCACCATACCTTTAATCTCAGGAGGCAAAGGCTGGTGGATTTATTCGTTTATTTTTAGTTTTTCGTTTTTCTTTTTTCTTTTTTTTTTTTCCTTTTTGGTTTTTTCGAGACAGGGTTTCTCCATATAGCCCTGGCTGTCCTAGAACTCACCCTGTAGACCAGGCTGGCCTCGAACTCAAATCCGCCTGCCTCTGCCTCCCAAGTGCTGGGATTAAAGGTGTGCTTTACCATAGTCTGGCTGCTTTATATTGTTCTGAGACAGTTTCATGTAGGCCAAGGTGACCTTGAATTTAGTATGTAGCTGCAGCTGGCTGTTAACTCCCGATCATCCCAAATGCTGAGATTACAAGCCTGTACCACCTGGCTAGTACTGACTTTAGTGCTCTTGAATTTATCTTCAATAATTATCTTGAATGTTTAGAGAACCAGTTTGCCAATTCCGTTGGTACATGGTATTCATGGATTGAGAGGCCAGTTTACAAATGAGTTCTAGCTTTAATCCCAGCACTTGGGAGGTCAAGGCAGGTGGATTTCTGAGTTTGAGGCCAGCCTGGTCTACATAGTGAGTTCCAGAACAGCCAGAGCTACACAGAGAAACCCTGTCTTGAAAAAAAAAAAGTTCTAGAGCCAGTCATAGAGATGCATGCTTTCAGTCTCTTCAGAGGTGGGAAGATCTCTTTGCATTTAATGGTAATTTACTGAACATAGCAAGTTTCTAGACAGCCAGGACTAACTCCATGATGAGAACTTGCCTCCAAAAGCAAAAAAAAAAATATGTCCTGGGGACCACAGAGTTAGCCCAGTAAGTCCAGGTGCTTGCTGCCAAGCCTGACAGATTGACTTCGCTTTGCAGAGTCCAGGAGGGAGGAGGAGAGACTCAACTTCCTCCATTGAATCTCCTCTGTCAGGTGCGCTGTACCTTTACGCCAGCTTGCTAGACGACCACAGTTCAAAACACATTTATTCATTATTAGTTGATGTATATGAGTTAGCCTAGGTGTTCTTGAACTATAAACACAGTTATTTTAATAGACTGTAAAATATGGGTCTTGGGTTGGAGAGATGTCTTAGTAGCTACAAGCATTTGCTGTTCCTGCAGAGGAGCCAGGTTTAATTGGCAGAACTCACATGGCAGCTCACAACTGTAACTCTGTAAACAGAGTTTCTGAAACTGACCTTGGGCACCAGGTACGCACATGTTACACATGCAGGCTAACTCATATATATAAAATAAAAATGAGTAAATGGTTTTTGAATTGTGGTAGTCTGGCAAGCTGGTGTAAAGGTACGTGCACTGACACCAGAGTTTGGTCCCAGAGCCTGCCCAATTGGTGAAGGGAACTATTGACTCCCCTTCACATACGAGCCTTCTATACAAATTAAATACAATTCCCATACATATGTGTACACATAAAAATGAGTCCTTTACAGGGAAGGTAAAACAGACCAAAGAGTGGTTATGATAATATACTTCATTATAAAGAGCAGCAAAGTCCAAAATTACCCTAACAGGCTCTATGTGACCTTTCATCTCTCCTGTTAGAAGTATAGAGCTGCCGGGTGGTGGTGGCGCACGCCTTTAATCCCAGCACTTGGGAGGCAGAGGCAGGCGGATTTCTGACTTGGAAGCCAGCCTGGTCTACAGAGTGAGTTCCAGGACAGCCAGGGCTATACAGAGAAACCCTGTCTCAAAAACAAACCCCAGGTGTACAAAAGCAAAAAGAAGGGAAATAAGAAAGGAAGGGGAGGGAGGGAGAGAGAGATACTGGAGCTGCTGTGTCAGTGTCAGAAAGCAGTTTCTGTCTTTGTCTTTCACTGTAAACACCCAGACATCCAGCTGTGCTGTAGACTGCACAACTGAATGGCCAGTTCGAGATGCCAGGACCTGTGTCCTTTCTCATCTGAGAGGCAAGAAGCTAGGACTGGGTTTAGAAGAAAGTGAAGTGACTCAATACAGGCACCAGGCATACTTTGGATTGAGTATCATGTGCACAGCCAGGTGTCATAGGGCCATGGGCCATGTGGGATGACAGGTCAGGGTAGTAGCCTGAAGCTGCCCTTTGCCAGAAGTTGGTAACAGCCCCTTCCGGCCCCACCCCTGCTGGCGTATGATGGCCATTTCCTCCCCCCGCTGGCCCCACTCAGTGCCTGAGCCTTCCAGATTCCAGAGTCTGAGGGCTTCTGGTCCAGGTGGAGGCAAGCCTCCCTGCTCCACCCAAAACTCACTCCAAACTCACTGGGAAGGCTCTAGTTTCTTCTCCTCCCCTGAATCCTAGCAGGTTTCAGCACCTTCACAGAAGTGACACAAACTGCTCAATGCAGGTGAGCAAGGCCAGTGTGCCACCCAGTGTGTAAAGCACTCACCTTTCCTGGGATCCACTCCAGCATTACATAAGCCCATCCTCTGATTCCACAGGCACCATCACACTGGCACCCAATAAAAATCTGTTTAATACTCAGCCCAGCGGTGGTGGCGCACGCCTTTAATCTCAGCACTTGGGAGGCAGAGGCAAGCCAGCCTGGTCTACAGAGAAAACAAGTTCCAGGACAGCCAGAGCTACACAGAGAAACCCTGCAGACATCTGTGTAGACAAAACATCTATACACATTATAAAACAAAAAACAAAAAAAAATTATTAAAAACGGGAAAAAAAAAACCACTCTGGGCCTGGCAAGGTGACACATGCTTCTAAATCCATCACTCAGGAGGCAGAGGCAGAGGATCTCTGTGAGTTTGAGGCTAGCCTGGATTACATAGTGAGACCCTGTCTCAAAAACAAAAAAAAAAAAAAAAGGGCTACCAAGATAGCTAAGGCTGGTAAAGACGCTTGCTGCCAACACTGACCACCTGAGGGCAATCTCTAGGACTCACATGGTGGAAAAAGAAAACCGATTCCACCAGGGCAGAAGAGGCAGAGGCAGGCGGATTTCTGAGTTCGAGGCCAGCCTGGTGTACAGAGTGAGTTCCAGGACAGCCAGGGCTACAAAGAAAAACCCTGTCTTGAAAAAAAAAAAAGAAAACCCGACTCCTACAGGTTGTACTCTGATCTCTGTGCATAAGCTTTGGCCCATGTGAGTAGAGAAGAATGGGGAAGTTTGAGAAGGATGGGGAAGGTTAAGAAGACTACTCCAGGATCCCCCATCTGGCCAGCTATTCACCTCTTCCTTAGACTCCCCAGCCTGTCGGGTTCCCCAGAGACCACAGGAGGCACCAAGTCAGTAGCACCCTGTCATTGTCTCTTCAGCTCAGGAACCCTCCATGGCTCCCACCTTAGTGTGGCTTGAAGCCAACAACCCTCTGTGGCTGGGCTTGGGTAGGATCTTTTCTTTGATCTGTTGTCAGAGATGTTGGGGGATGGGGGATGGCATTTGTTTACCTCTTCCCAGCAAGGTATGTGTCACTGGATGGTGGGGATGGCATCTTAGGACAGAGGAGAAGCTGCAAGTCTTCAATTCAGCCTTCTCCACTGAAGTATTAGACCTGACAGTCTAATATGGCCTTGGAGACAAATCTCTAGGTGTGCTTAGGAGGGAGTTTCTAGATTAGGTTCACTGAGGTAGAACATGCCACCCTAATGTAGGTGGCACCATCCCCTAAGTTGGGGTCCTGGACTGATAGAAAGGAAAAGGCGACTAAGAAGCAGCATTTACCTCACGTTCCTGCCATCATGGCCTCTCATCTTTCCCCCTCAATGGTGAGCCAGAATAAACCCTTCTTTCCTTAAATCATCTTTGTCTGCATCTAGGCAGAAAGAGTCCCCTCAGCTCTCCCTCCAGCTAAAGCTCCCTAACCTCACAGGTCCCAGGAGGACTTACTGGGTCCCCTCTCCTGCCCTGTACCCTGAGGGGGAAGTGTCCTTATCTCCACAGAAGCAGAAGTGCAGAAGTCAGCCAGGCCTCTAGGGCCTGGCCTGCCTCTGAGTCAGCCACCCCCTTTGAACTCTGGGAGGCCAGGCCTTCATCAGCTCACAGCCCTGTTTGTGTCTGGGTTCCACAGATGGAAGCCCTGCCCTAGCCACACAAGCTTTAGGCCGTGAATTTGGTCCCTGGAACCCACATAAAAATGGAAGGAGAGAAGGCACCAACTGCATAAACTTGTCTCCTGACCACCAGAAACACCCACGTTTGCACACCCACGTGTGCTTCCTCACACACAATAATAACCATGAGCAACTTGTTACATTGTCATCCTAGCTGGGCATGCGCTGTACAACTAGTTCATCAGCTCAGAAGTCTGAAGTAGAAGTATTGGCTTCAGCCTAGGATGTCAAAGCCAGGCTGAGGGACATAGTACTGAAAAAGGCTGGAGAGCTGGCTGCTCTTCCAGAGGACCCAGGTTCAATACCCAGCACCTACAATGGCAGACCTCAACTGTCTACAACTCCAGCTGCAGGAGACCTGTTACCCTTCTCTGACCTCTGAGGGTACCAGGTGCACACTTAGCACATACCCTGGCTGTCCTGGAACTCACTCTGTAGACCAGGCTGGCCTCCAACTCAGATCCACTTGCTTCTCCATGTGCTTCCACACTGTCTTAGTCAGGGTTTCTATTCCTGCACAAACATCTCCAGCTCTGCCCTTTGCAGCACACAGCTTGTCTTCTGGGCTCCAGATGCCTGTACTCCACTG
>NW_022196906.1:15849185-15865574 GCF_008632895.1 Mastomys coucha
CTGGAACTCAAGCAAGTCAGGAAGCAGGAGCTGACGCAGAGGCCATGGAGAGATGTTTCTTACTGGCTCGCTTGAATTCCAGTCCTGACTTCCTCTGGTGACCAACAGCCATGTGAAAGTGTAAGCTCAATAAACCCTTTCCTCCCCAACTTGCTTCTTGGTCAAGATGTTTGTGCAGGAATAGAAACCCTGACTAAGACACACACCTAGTCCAAGAAGAATTTTATTTTATTTATTTATTTATTTATTTATTTATTTTAAAAAATATGGAATGCTTCACGAATTTGCGTGTCATCCTTGTGCAGGGGCCATGCTAATCTTCTCTGTATCATTCCAATTTTAGTATATGTGCTGCCGAAGCAAGTACCCAAGAAGAATTTTAAAACAGAGCTGAACGTAGTGACACAAACCTGTTACCTGAGAGCACTGGGCAGGCTGAGGCAGGAGGATTATGAATTTTGAGGCTACCTTGAGCTACTTAGGAAGAACCTGTCTTGAGCAAGGTCAAGTGGGGCAGAGTGCATATCGTGCAATCATGGGGATCTGAGTTCAGATCCCCATCACCCACATGAAAAGCTAGCCACTGCCCCCCCACACACACACACACTGGTTACCACAGCAGTGTGGAAGCTGAGGCAGGAGAATTGCTGGGACTTGCTGGCTGCTAGCCTAGCTCCAAGCTCAATAAAGATTGGTCTATGGCACACGCCTTTAATCCCAGAACTTGGGAGGCAGAAGCAGGTGGATTTCTGAGTTCAAGGCCAGCCTCATCTACATAGTGAGTTCCACACCAAAACAAAACAAAACAAAACAAAAACCCTGTATCAAAAGCAAAACAAAAATCTTTAAAATTTTATTTTATTTTTATTTATTTATTTATTTATTTATTTTTTTCGATCCTCTGTGGGATGGTTGATCCTGAGCCTGCGGGGGTGCAAGCTGGTCCCAGACCTTTCCAAATCCACCACATTTCTTTACCTCCGATTCTTACGTGTCCAAGGACAGGGAACCAAAAACACGCCTTTGTAGGAGGATTATTTTTTTATTTTTTATTTTTTGGTTTTTCGAGACAGAGTTTCTCTGAGTAGCCCTGGCTGTCCTGGAACTCACTTTGTAGACCAGGCTGGCCTCGAACTCAGAAATCCACCTGCTTCTGCCTCCCAAGTGCTGGGATTAAAGGCATGCGCCACCACTGCCCGGCTAAAATTTTATTTTAAAATTGTATTTAGTTGTTTGTTTATTTTTTTTATTTTATGTATGTAAGTACACTGTAGCTGTCTTCAGATACTCCTGAAGTGGGCATCAGATCTCATTACAGATAATTGGGAGCCACCATGTGGTTGCTCGGATTTGAACTCAGGACCTTTTGAAGAGCAGTCAATGCTCTTAAACCACTGAGCCATTTAGTCAGCCTGTGTTCTTTTTTTTTTTTTTTCAATGAAAAAATTAAAAAATAAGCCAGTTAGTGGTGGCCCACATCTTTAATCCCAGCACTTGGGAGGCAGAGGCAGGCAGATTTCTGAGTTCGAGGCCAGCCTGGTCTACAGAGTGAGTTCCAGGACAGCCAGGGCTACACAGAGAAACCCTGTCTCGAGAGCCAAAAAACAAAAACAAAAACAAAATCAAAACTAGTCTAGGCACGCATGGTCCAGCACTTGGGAGGCAGAGGCACGAGAATCTCTGTGAGTGCCAGGCCAGGTTGATTACATAGAGACTCTTTTAAAAAACAAACAAGGGAACAACAACAACAAAACCCACAAAACAAAACAAATAAATACACCATAAAAACAAACAAACAAAACCCCTGGGACTAGACAGGTGTGTCTTAGGGTTACTATTGCTGTGTTGAAACAGGAGGAACTGAAAGACCCAAAGAGTCTTTCTCTCGGGACCCTCGCCCAAAGACCACCAAGAGTCCAAAATTCATTGCAACAGCATGAGGATTTATTCTGTCCGGCGCGCCGGGGTTCAGCTGCCTTAGGGAAGGAGCCGAACCCCGAGTGACTGTTAGAGCGAGTGTTTAAGCTCAGAAACCACAAGCAGGTGCTGGGGCAGGGGGTTCCAGGCAAATTCCAGTATACAGCTATACAAATATCTCCTATACATTGATCGATTGTTCAGCTATCTTTGGTAACATCCGCTCTTTGTGGTCGGCCATTTTCTCTGAGTACTGAGCCTTAAGGAGTGGTCCCAGGGTCCCTGGGGTCAGTTTCTCATGACCCTGATGCAGCACCTGGTATTAGTTTCTCATGACCCTGGTGGAGGCAGTCCCTGGGGTCAATTTGTATTTTTCCATGGTCTTACAGAACAAAAACAGCTTTAGGAGGAAAGTGTTTATTTGGCTTACATATCCCCAGTCACAAGCCACTAGGGGGAGCCCACGCAGAAACCCAAACTCAGTGGGAACCCAGGCAGGAGCTGATGCAAGAGCTATGGAGGGGAGCTGCTTACTGGCTTGCTCCTTAAGGCTCTTATAGAAACCAGAACCCCAGCCCAGGGATGGCCCCACCCACAGTGAGCTGGACCCTTCCCTATCAATCACTAGTTAAGAAAATGCTTTACTGCCAGGCGGTGGTGGTGCAAGTCTTTAATCCCAGCACTTAAGAGGCAGAGGCAGGCAGATTTCTGAGTTCGAGGCCAGCCTGGTCTACAGAATGAGTTCCAGGACAGCCAGGACTATACAGAGAAACCCTGTCTCAAGAAAACAAAAAAAAAAAAATAAAATAAAATAAATAATAAAAATAAATAAATAAATAAATAAATAAATAAAATGCTTTACTGCTGGGTCTTATGGAGGCATTTTTCTCAATGTTTCCTTCTATCAGATAACTTCAGCTTGTATCCAATTGACAAAACTAGCCAGCAAAGATGGCTCTATTGGTCGGTATAGTGTCTGCTGTGCAAGCATGGGGGCCTGAAGCTGCACACACAGCGCCCAGGGGAAAAGCCAGGTGGGGTAGGGGTGGGAGGTGTGCACCTGCAGGCAGTGTGTGCAAGCAGATGCAGGGAGATCAGCACATTCCTGTGGCTTGCTAGCCAGCCATTTAATTTATCCAGTCAGTGAGTTCTGGGTTTATACCAACGTTAAAGATAAGGTGGATAGATAACAAGGATAGCACTTGGTGTAGAATTCTGGCTGCTGCGTGCACAAGCACACGCAGATGGATGGACAGACGGACGGACGGATGGACTGACACACACACCACAAATTTCAAACCAAATAATTTAAATCCAAGTAACTTGCATTTCTTGCTCTGGGCAGAAAAGGGCAGGTGTTTTGTACAGTTGAAAAGGAGGGAGGAGGGAAGAAGAGTAGGACAGAGGAAGAGGAGAGGGATGGGGTGGAGGAGAAGGAGGTGGACAAAAACAGCAGAGAATATGACTACCGATCCATTCCTGGTGTGGCTTCTGGGTGGAGAGCGGCACCAAACACGTTTCTGGTCAAGTTCCAGAATTCTCTCAAGCTAGTGATGGGAAAGCAAATGAAAGGGAAAGAAACAGAGGCAGAAACTTTCTGAAGCAAATTCGCAAATTCTGTGGCCCAGGGCAGTTCAGGAGACAGCACAGGTGGCGGGTGAAGGAGAAAGAGTCAGAGAAGCAGACTCTGCTCCTAACAGGCTGGAGGCTTTATTCCAACAGGGGCACAAGTGGATGGTCTGGGACACACACACACTATACAGTATACACACATACCACACACATACAGTATACACACACACATGTGCACATACACAGGCACATAAACCATACAAATACACTACACATACCATACACACACATACACACACACCACAGGCATCAGGAAGTTACAGCTATTTTAACTGGGAGCAGTGTTACGGCATATTCTATTATCTCTGTAGGTGAATAGTCAAGGCTGGGTTAAGCCATTCTTTATGGCTAGGGGCTATTGCCCAGTACAGCCTGATTCAATTCCTCATGACCTGAGACCATTACTCAACAGCAGGGACAGGCAGAGGCTTGGAGATGCTGCAGGCAGGTGTGGATCTGGGCAAATTGGCCAGGACCAGCTGGCCAGAGACCAGCTGCAAAGAAGCAGCTTGACTTCTGGGAAGGGATTTCTTCCTGGTGACTCTAAGGAGGCCCAGAGGGGAGGGAAAAGCAGGGGTCGGGGTGGGGGCGGGTGGGGGGGAAGAGTCCCAAACTGTTCCATGCCCCAGTCCCAGCTGCTCAGGAGGCTGAGACAGGGGATCACTGAGCCCAGGAGTCTCGGGTTATTTATAGTGAGTCTCCTGTTGCCAAGCGAGGGAACTGCCTTGTGTGGCCATATGTGGCAGGCTTGGACTGAGACCTACTTGGAAGGAGAAAATTGACTTCTGTAAGTTGTTAGCTGACCTCCACCATGCATGAGCACATGTGCTTGCACACACAAAATACAATAATCCGATTATCTTTAATTAGGTGAGAGGCAACCAAGGAGGACCCCTGATATTGAACTCTGGCCTACATATATATGTGAGCACACACATAAGCACCTCAAGACTCAAAAGAGAAAAAGACACAAACTGGGCGGGTGGTGACACATGCCTTTGATAGGCAGATGGATCTCTCTGAGTTTGAGGCCAGCCTGGCCTACATAGTGGGTTTCAGGACAGCCAGAGCCATAGAATAGAGAGACCCTGTCTCAAAAATAAAAACCGAGAGAAATCGACTCACAAAAGGAGCTTCTTTTCTTGTTTCTGTCTTCACCTATCTGTGTAGCTGAGGCTATCCTTGTGGTCCCCCTGCCTCCACCCTGGGAGTGCTGAGGTCACAGACTTGTGACAACAGGCTTGGGCATATGTGATGTTGGGGATGAAACCCAGGAAGGCACTCTGCCAACCCAGTCGAGTGTGCCCTGTTCTCTTTCCTGTCTCACTTCCAGCTTCTTGTAGGTTGTTTTGTATTGCCTATTATTTAGTTTTTTTATTACTGCATGTGACATGTCACAGTATGAATGTGCAGGTCACAGGAATGAGTTCTCTCCTCTCAAGCGAGTCCTTGGATTTGAACTCACATCAGGATTGGCTGCATGCACTAAGCTAACACACTAGCCTCAGTTTGTTCTTTTGCTGGGAGCTAGGAATGGATGGAATCTGAGGCCCTTTTAGCAAATTCCAAGAGCCTTGGATTCTTTAAAGCTTCTCCAAGATGGCCTTATGGTTTAGCCACCCAGGGTCAATAGGGGAAAAAAGCCACATTTGGTTGTTTTTGCTTCGAGGGAAGAGATGCACTTCTGTGTGTTCAACCCCTTGTAAAAGGATAATCAATTTGGGCCAGCAGGTGCTTAAGGAAATCAACGAGAAAGCAACATTTCTGTCAGCACAGGAAGATAATGAACCTTGATTTTGAGAAGAATTATTTAAAATAATTTTAACTTTAGCTTTGAAATAGGGTCTCTTGCTGGGCGGTGGTAAGCATTCACATTTAATTCCAGCACTCAGGAGTTAGAGGCACGCAGATCCGAGTCCTAGGCCAGCCTGGTCTATAGAGTGAGTTCCAGGACAACCAGGGCTACATAGAGAAACCCTGTCTTGAAAAAAAAACAAAACAAAACAAAACGAAAAGGAAAAGAAAGAAAAAAAAAGAAGAAGAAACAGAATCTATATAGCCCAGGCTAGTCTGGAACTTGCTGTATAGACCAGTCTGGACCTCACTCACAGACATCTGCCTTGCCTGTCTTCTACCTAGGTACCCGTGCCACCACATCTTGCTATGGAATGCTTCCATTAATAATATTCTAACTACTGAGTCCTACCCCCCAAACCAAGTAATGATTCTATTTTTTTCTAGTTAATTAATTCGTGGAGAAGGGTGTATGTACAAGTTAGAGGACAACTTGCTGGAGTTGGTTCTCTCTCCTTCCAGTGTGTGGATCCCTGGGGCTGGAGAGATGGCTCAGTGATTAAGAGCACCAACTGCTCTTCCAGAGGTCCTGAGTTCAATTCCCAGCAACCACATGGTGGCTCACAGCCATCTGTAATGGGATCCGATGCCCCCTTCTGGTGTGTCTGAAGAGAGCAATGGTGTACTCATATACATTAAATAAATAAACCAGTATGTGGATCCCTTCAAACTCAGGTCTTCAGGCTTGAAGCCCTCACCCACTGAGCCAACTTGCCCACGCACATGCCAGGTTTTAGTAGCAATTTCCGTTGAGGTTGATTTTATTTACATTTCTCGATGTGTGCTGTTTATGGACGGATCCACATAAAACCTGCAACTGTACTTGGGTCAGAAATCTATGTGCCCATTCCTACGAAGGACAAAGGAGAGCAAACTTGCTGCAAGAAGTGTGTGTGTGTGTGTGTGTGTGTGTGTGTGTGTGTGTGTGTGATGGGGGCTTCGGGATGGGGACTTCCATACTTCTGTTTTCCTTTGGAGGTGGCAAGGAAAGTCAGAAGGCGACCCAGGGTGTGGAAAGACGTGGGTCGTCCCTTGAACACTCAATGAGCAACGTAGGCAGCAAGTGTCCGGGAAGCTGGCGAAACTCTGAGGGAGGAACTTGAGGAACTTCCCACGGCTGAGGGAGCTTCAGGGGTTAAAGAGCCGATGTCACATCTGCCGTTCCAAGCTCCTCCCCGCACAGTGAGGTGAAGATTTTTGAAAATCACCCCATTGCAGACTCCTCCCCCTCCTGGAAACCTCGCCCCTAGGGCTGGGAAGGACTCTGGCTGTGCGCGGGTAGTCACTGGCCGACGAGTGCGGCGTCGTTCGTAGCCGAGATACCAGCGTGGGGGCTTGCAAGCCCGGGTTCGCAGCCGAGACGCCACACCGTGTGGCCCGTGATCCTGTGTTTGCAGCGGGAACATTTCGGGGTCTGTAATCCGAGTGAGGACGCAACGCAGACGCTGAGGATGAGCACCGCGGATCTGATGCTGCGCTGGGCCATCGCCCTGCTCCTGGCTGCTACCAGAGTTGCAGGTAAGACTTGCTCCAGGAGCCTGCCCGGGTCAGGGGCAGCCTCCCTGAACTCGGGGAACCCCGAGTGTTTTTCTTTTTGGACAAGAAATAGAGAAAGGGAACCACTCGTGCGAATTTGGGGGGATGTTCTTCCCACGTGGCTGGAGGGAGCTGATTTGGAAATAGGGTGCCAGAGTTGTAGGGAGTCAGAGTGGGTTTGGGGGAGTCGGGTGGGTGCTCTCCCGAGTCAGCGGTGTTCTTCAGAGCTATGTGTGAGGGAATCCAAGAGGAGGGCGCCCATCATTCGTTTTAAGGACTGGGGAGACCCAGGTCCAACTGTTCAACTTTGGGGTCGCTACTCAGAGGTACAGGACTTGGGGGGGTCTCCACAGCTGCACTCAAACCCCGCTGCAGCCGCGTGCCCGAAAACTCTCTCTAACCCCACCTCCCACCGCACCCCCGAGTTCCTATTGGGTGCAGCCGGAACAGGCGAGCCTCGAGCCACTCCCCTCACCCAATGGAGGAAGAGGATGAGGTGCAGGGGCGTGGCTTACACGAGCCTCCCGGGTAGGGTGGGGCTACACATCCGGGCCGAGTGGGTGCGCCCCGCAATCTCCCCACTCCCCTGTGAGGCTTCAGTCCCTACCTTGCCCCCACTTCCCTGGTCAGGTTCACTGATGTGCTGAGACCATCAGCCAGGGAGGGCGGGGGACCTGGCAAGGACTCTTGTTGGCCTGGTTTGTTCCCACTCTCTGAACGTGCTGGATTGGGTGCCCCATAAAGTGGACTTTCGTTTTAGGAGAGGCGTTGGAATTTGGACAGGAAGCTAGATGGTGTTAAAATCTCACCAACAACTTCTTTGCAGCACTGGGACAAATGCTCCACCTCTCCCTCACTTTATAGACAGGGTCTCATGTAGCCTATGCTGGCCTATAAGTCACTATGTAGTCTAGAATGATTTTAAGCCCCTAATTCTCCTACCTCCCCTTGGAAGTGTTGGGATGATAGGCATGTGCCACCACGCCTGGATTTGGGGATACCATGGATAGAACCCGGGCCATGAATGGTACGCAGGCCCCAGCCTGGGGTACTACTTTTCTTGCAATCAGCCTGGCTGGCTAAGAACGTTTTAATTGCTTTTTTCCTCCTCAGAACCAGCTTCGGTTCTGACCCCTCAGGAGCTTGGAAGGAGTATCCTTCAGTTAGCAGTGAGTGGCTGTCGACTGTACAATCCCTACAATCCCTGGGGATGCTTCCTTGAGACAGCCTGGCTGAGCTGGGCATCCTGTGGCACACCTGTAATCTCAGCACCTGAAGGCAGAGGCAGGTGGATCCCTGTGAGCCCCAAGGCAGCCAGGGCTATACAGTGAACCCTGACAGCAGAGGGGGTCAGGAGGAGAGCATGCTCCAGATTGAACACTGAGGCAAACACTCAGCCATCCTGTTGCAAGGCTAGACCAGATACCCTACTCAGCTTGTGTTTCACCCATCATTGCCTTTTTTTTTTTTTTTTTTTTTTTTTTTTTTTTTTTTTTTTAGTTTTTCAAGACAGGGTTTGTCTGTATAGCCCTGGCTGTCCTAGAACTCATTCTGTGGACCAGGCTAGCCTCAAACTCAGAAATCCGCCCGCCTCTGCCTCCCAAGTGCTGGGATTAAAAGCCTGTGCCACCACCGCCCCGGCTGATTTGTCTCTTTTAAGATCTGCCGTGCATGCATCTTTGGGTTGCTCAAGAGCAGATCTCAGGGCTGGGATGGTGGCTCAATTGGTGATGTGGCCAGATGTGGGGCAGCCTGAAATGACCACTCTGGGAGGATGCCTGGGCTTGGGCTGGGATCTGGGTGCAGTGAGGAAGCCGTTCAACTGGGACCTCTGACCTCCACATGCATGCAGAGCCTGCAGAGCCAGCAGTCGGTGTGAGGGGTGTCAGATATGCCACAGGTCTGTCTAACATGGGGAAAGTACAGGTTGGCAAGCACCGTGGCATGCCGTGGGCACATTCATTTGTCTCTGTCTGTCACATTTCTTGCTGAGTAAAGTTGGTAAAACACTGGCTAAGGTTGGATTTTTTTTTCTCTTGTTCTTTTCATTTATTTATTTTTGGGGAGACAGTATCTCACTCTGAAGCCCAGGCTGTCCTGGAATTCCTTATGTAGTCCAGGCTGGCCTTGTGGCAGTTCATCTGGGTGCCAGTCTCTCTCCCTCTTTCTCTCTCTCTTTCTTAATTTCTCTCCCTCTCTTTCTTTCTTTCCTTCTTTCTTTCTTTCTCTTTCTGTTTTTTTCTTTTTTCTTTTTTTAAGTACATCATACAGCTCAGGCTAGCCCTGCCTCTGACTCCTGAGTTCTGGGAGCCTCTCACTTGAGAGGCTAATCCTGAGGTAATCCCTGAGGTTACCAACCTGGAATTGGTAATCAGTGCTCCTGGCTCTTTGAGCTCAGAGTTCTTATCTCCCTGCTTCCTCCTGATAAGGCTCAGTCCTCCTCTGTTGCGTGGCTCATTGGCCAAGCTCTTGGAGCTGGCTCTTCTCCCTTCTGCGTTAATGACTTCAGTAGCAACTGTACCCTCTGGGCATGTGAAGCAAATGAGCTTTGGTTGCTAAGAGTGGAGTTGATCCATCCGATGGAGAGGGCAGGAGTTGGCTGTCCCCAGATGGAACTCATTTTAGGTTTGCTGGTGAGGCTGGTGAGCACCTTCGCTCCTGAGCCACCTTGGTGCAGGAGAACCTTGAAGTAGTAAACGGTTGCTATGGAGGCTTTACTAACAAACCTGCTTAGGGATATTGTTATGCACAGTAAAATGGGCACAGCCACTGGCCAGGCTGCTTAGAAGTGTTGGTACCCTCCCTGAGTTATTGTGAAAACACTTTTGTAAATGTTTGTTCACCAGGATTGACCTCCAATTGGGCTTCGGTCCCATAATAACAGGAGACAGCCTTGACTTAGAACCAGCCCTTAGGTCCCTCCACACATTGAAAAACATGCCTCTGGTGGACAGCTCCAGGGGGGGCTCAGGGTGACAACTATCATGAAGTCCTGGTCCACCAGTAAGTCTTTATCAAGAGAAGGATAGCTTTGCCAGGCAGATGAGATGACCCTGGATGACAGCCTTTAGAAAGGAACACTGTCGAGCCGGGCGGTGGTGGCGTACGCCTTTAATCCCAGCACTTGGGAGGCAGAGGCAGGCGGATTTCTGAGTTCGAGGCCAGCCTGGTCTACAGAGTAAGTTCCAGGATAGCCAAGGCTATACAGAGAAACCCTGTCTCAAAAACAAACAAACAAAAAAACGAAAGGAACATTGTATTTAAAAACAGTTCTGGCAGTGTCTTTGCTTTTCACTCTCATCTGCCCACGGGACTAGATTTGCAGTCTCCTGCCTCTGTTAAGTTGTTCAAAGTGTAACCTGGGGTCAAGACCTAAGAGAGATTTAAGGGTGACAGTGTATGTGTGGGACCTATGAGCCTAAGGTCTACATACACTAAATGTTCTGTTCGAGTCTATTTGGTGCATTAGCCAGACCCAGTAACGACCTATTAGTGCAGGCTTTCCCTACGTTAACTCTGCATGCTTAAAGTGACTTCTCACTAGGAAGTGTCTCCAGCATGACCCACTTCTATGTTTTAGAAGGGTCTCCCTGTATAGCCCAGCTGGCATGGAAGTTACCAGGTTGGTCTTGAACTCACTGTAACCCTCCTGCACCCAGAATGCTGGGATTACAGGCGAACGCTAACACACCTATCTATGGGCTTGCACCAACTAAGAGCAAGCGCTTTCCCTAACAGTATTTTAACCTCCTTTACTTTGGTTTATTATCTTTTTGTTTTGTTTTGCTTTGTTGAGACAGATTTTCTGCCCTGGCTGTCCTGGAACCCACTCTGTAGACCAGGCTATCCTCAAACTCATGGAGATCCTCCTGCCTCTGCCTCCCAAGTGCTGGGATTAAAAGTGTGTGCCATCGGGGGCTGGAGAGATGGCTCAGCGGGTAAGAGCACTGACTGCTCTTCCAAAGGTCCTGAGTTCAAATCCCAGCAACCACATGATGGCTCACAACCATCCGTAATGGGATCTGACACCCTCTTCTGGTGTGTCTGAAGACAGCTACAAAAGAGAGAGAGGGGGCAAGGGAGAGAGAGAGAGAGAGAGAGAGAGAGAGAGAGAGAGAGAGAGAGAGCAAGCGCGAGAGCGAGCACGCAACTGAGACCGCACTTAGAAAGCACTGACCACCTTATTTGTATGTGGGAAACAGAATCACAGAAACTACTTACATCTGGCAAAATCATGCCCCTGCTTGTGTGACGCAAATCCTAGTCAGCTGCTGTGGACAATCTGAAGCAGCCCCATATCCCACACCTGGGATTAAAATGAAAACTTATTCATAGAATATTTCTGTGTTTTTCAAGGAAACCACAACTCCAGAACTGTCACTCCCCTCCCCCCGTTTCAGTTTCTGTGGCCTTGTTCATGATTCGTCATTCGTGACGTCGAGATCTGAGGGCCAAGGCTGCAGAGGTGTGTGTGTGTGTTGCCTGGTCTTTTACTTGATTTGACTTGTCCACCGCCCTGGCTGTCCTGGAACTCTCTGTGGAGATGAAGCTGGCCATGAACTCACTTGCCTCCCCAGTGCTGGGGTTAAAGGTGTGCATACCATACCTGGCTTGCTTTTAAGTATTTACAATGATGCTTGTTTGTTTGTTTGTTTGTTTGTTTTGTGTATGTGTGGGCTTCAGGGGATGGGCAGAATGGGTTCTCTCCATCATCAAGCTTAAGTAGGTGGTGGCCAGTCCTTTACCACTGAGCCACCCTGCAGGCCTTCTTATTTCTTCTGTTTGCCTGAGACAGGGTCAATCCTTGTGTAAAGGAGGCTGACCTGGAATTTGCCGTTAGCTTAGGTTGTGCTCAAACTTGCAGTAGACTTCTTGTCTCCACCAAGGGGTTCCTAGGATGACAGGTTTGCACCCCCAAACACTACTAACTTTTTGTTTGGTTGGTTTTTGTTCTTGAGACAGGGTCTTTCCATGGAAGCCTGGCTGCCCTTAAAGCAGTAGTGATCCTCCTGCCTCCAGCTCCTGAGTGACGGGCATGGCAGGCTTGTATCTCCTTGCCTGGTTGCAGTGCTGGGGATGTAACCTGGCTTTGTGCTTTCTGGGCAAATGCTCTACCACCTGGGCCCCACTGGCTTTGGGTGTGGCTGATATTTCCACACCCACATCCCAGTTTGTGTGTCATTCTAGTGAGAGTGTGGATCAGTGACCTGTCACCAGGCTTCAGGCGATGGGGTGACAGTCCCCTGCCCTTCTCTGTCACTTCTCCTGAATTCTAGTGGCTTTGCTCACTACTTTGGGCCATTAGAGAGAAGCTGATGGATGAGTCATTTCCTTTGAGTCATTTGCTGGGTGAGTGAGTCACCTGGTCAGGTCAGCAGCTGGCCAAGAGAGTATTGTTGGTCTGATGAATGTGGTGGTATACACATGTTCAGAAGGAAACAAAAGCAGGAGAGGCTGCTCCTGATCCTGCAGAGAATTCATGCACCAGGGTGGGGTCGGGGACTCCAAGGGTGGGGCCCCACCCTCTCAGAGGGAAGTGGGTGGGGAGAGGGACTCTGGGAGGAGAAGGTAGCATTTGGGATGTAAATAAATAACATTAAAATGTTTTTAAATTGTCCAGGCATGGTGGGTAAGCCATACATTAATAGTTTTTGAATTGGAAATCAGTTTTTTCCAGGCAGTATATTCTGATCACTGTTTCCTCTCCCTCATGTCCTCCCTGATCCTTCCCCCTCACCCAATTCCACGTCTTTCTCTCTCTTTAGAAACCAAACAGGCAAAAAAATAAATACATTAATAATCAAATGAGGATAAAACAAAACAAAGAAAAGAAGAAATAAAAAGAAAGAGCAGCCAGGTGGTGGTGGTGGCGGCGGCGGCGGCGGCGGCGGCGGCGGCGCACCACACCTTTAATCCCAGCACTTGGGAGGCAGAGGCAGGCGGATTTCTGAGTTCGAGGCCAGCCTGGTCTACAGAGTGAGTTCCAGGACAGCCAGGGCTACACAAAGAAACCAAAAAAAGAAAAAGAAAGAAAGAAAGAAAGAAAGAAAGAAAGAAAGAAAGAAAGAAAGAAAGAAGAAAGAAAGAAAGAAAGAAAGAAAGAAAGAAAGAAAGAAAGAAGAAAGAAAGAGCAAAGGAAACATGCACACTCAACATACATGCAAAGTCTATTATTTATTTATTTATTTATTTAATTTTATTTTTGTTTTTCCGAGACAGGGTTTCTCTGTGTAGCCCTGGCTGTCCTGGAACTCACTCTGTAGACCAGGCTGGCCTCGAACTCAGAAATCCACGTGTCTCTGCTTCCCAAGTACTGGGATTAAAGGTGTGTACCACCACTGCCCTGCTATTTTTTTTTTTTAGATTTATTTATTTATTTTATATATGAGTACATGGTAGTTGTATTGAGACACACCAGATGAAGGCGTCAATCACATTCCAGATGGTTGTGAGCCACCATGTGGTTGCTGGGAATTGAACTCAGGACCTTGGAAGAGCAGTCAGTGCTCTTAACCCCTGAGCCATCTCTCCAGCCCCAAAGTCTATTATTTAAACACATAATTAATTGGAAACCATAAAATACAATCAAAAGACCAGTACAGTTAAGGGATAGGGGAGAAAAAAAACAAAGAAAACGTGATAAATACCTCTAAAACATCGCTGAGTTCATTTTGCATTGCTGTTTTCTGCTGTGGGGCCTGTACTTTAGGCATGGTTTGTGTGATCAGTCAGACACTGTTGGAGAAGAACTAAGTTTTCTTTGCTGAGCGGTTGACAGTTAGAGAGAGCTTCTGAGTTTGTGCTGGGGTCTCATGTGCAGTTCCCCTCTCAGGGCTGGGACCCTGGCTGGCTGGGACCTGTGTAGGTCCTATGCGGCTGCCACTATGTGAGTTCATGTGTGTCAGGCCAGTTGTGTCCAGAGGCCTTGCTTTATTGGCCTCCTCCAACCCTCTGGCTCCTACAACTGTTCCGCCTCCGAATTCGTAGGAAGGGTTCCTTGAACCCCGAGGTGAGAAATTTAGTACTATTTAGTACTGAATGTTCCAAGATCTCTCACTTGCCTAGCAGTTAACAGTTGACAACACAGGGGCATACTTTTTCTTTTTTCTTTCTTTTTTTTTTTTTTTCAAGACAGGGTTTCTCTGTGTAGCCCTGGCTGTCCTGGAACTCACTCTGTAGACCAGGCTGGCCTCAAACTCAGAAATCTGCCTGCCTCTGCCTCTCAAGTGCTGGGATTAAAGGCGTGTGCCACCACTGCCCGGCAGGGACATACTTTTTCATAGCCCATAAATACAATAGTTGTGGGTCATTCCAACACAGCTGTGAGTCTCTGTGTGTTCCCATGTGCTGCAGGGGGAAGCTTCTCTGGTGATGACGGAGCAGGGCACTGATGTGTGAGTGTAGCAGAATGTCATTAGGGGTCCTTTGGTTGTTGTGTCCCCTTAGCAGAATGTACTTGTTTCTGTCCCCAGGTTCAGGCCCTCTCTAATCTCAGGTTCTTGGCCGTGATAGCAGTGCAGACATGAGGATCTGATAGCTGTTGGTTACTTGGCACAAAATACTGTGCCAGTATTGTACCAGTATGTCAGGAGATCAGGTGGCCTGTACTTTAATCTCAATACCCAGAAGGTAGAGGCAGGCAGGTGCCTGTGAGACCAAAGCCATCCTGTTCTATATAAAGTTCAATGCCAGCCAAAGCTATACGGTGGGACCTCGTCTCAAAATAAATTTTAAAAACAGTTAACCAAAGGCTGGTGAGATGGCTCAGCAGGTAAGAGCACTGACTGGTCTTCCGAAGGTCCTGAGTTCAGATCCCAGCAACCACATGGTGGCTCACAACCACCCGTATTGAAATCGACGTGCTGTCTGAAGACAGGTTCAGTGAATTACGCTGGAGCGAGCGGCCCAGCAGAAGGTCCTGAGTTCAACTCCCAGCAGCCACACACATGATGGCTCACGGCCATCTGTACAGCTACAGTGTACTCATACACATAAAATAAAATAAAAATAAATCCTAAAAAGAATTAACCAATTAACCTTGATACATTTTTATATTTTTTTAAAGATTTATTTTATTTATTTTATGTGTATGAGTACATGTGTTAGTCAGGGTTTCTACTCCTGCACAAACATGACCAAGAAGCAAGTTTGGGAGGAAAGGGTTTATTCAGCTTACTTCCATATTGCTGTTGATCACCAAGGAATTCAGGACTGGAACTCAAGCAGGTCAGGAAGCAGGAGCTGATACACAGGCCATGGAGGGATGTTCCTTACTGGTTTACTTCCTCTGGCTTGCTCAGCCTGCTCTCTTATAGAACCTAAGAGTTCCAGCCCAGGGATGGCACCACCCATAAGGGGCTCTACCCCCTTGATCACTAACTGAGAAAATGCCCCACAGCTGGATCTCATGGAGGCACTTCCCCAACTGAAGCTCCCTTCTCTGTGATAACTTCAGCCTGTGTCAAGTTGACACCCAAAACCAACCAGTACAGTACACGAGCATACTGTAGCTGTACAGATGGCCGTGAGCTATCGTGTGGCTGCTGGGAATTGAACTCAGGACCTCTGTCGGCCACCTTCTCTCCGGCCCTGCTCGCTCCAGTGCAATATACTGTAGCTAATACACTGTAGCTGTCTTCAGACACACCAGAAGAGGGCATCAGATCTCATTATGGGTGGTTGTGAGCCACCATGTGGTTGCTGGGATCCGAACTCAGGTCCTTCGGAAGAACTGTCAGTACTCTTACCTGCTGAGCCATCTCACCAGCCCGTTTTTATATTTTTTATTCAATAGTCCAGATGTCGGTATTAACATCTGACAGGTTTCCACTTTGGAAGCTGTCCTCTCGGGTGCAGCGACTTCCCTGCCTACTCTGGGTGCATTTGCCATCTCTGTCGCCTTCTCCAGTTAGCTGATGCGGCCATCTTTGTGTTCTGCTGTTGACATACCTTCCTTTCCTTCTGCTCTTGCAGCAGAAGGCTCATGCAGCAGGAACGAGTTCCAGTGTAGAGACGGAAAATGCATCGCCATCAAGTGGGTGTGTGACGGCAGCCCCGAGTGTCCGGATGGCTCTGATGAGTCCCCAGAGACATGCAGTAAGTCCCCTTTACTTGTTGGTGGCTATAGAAGAACCCATGGCCTTGCGAGTTCTAGGCAGGGCCTCATCTGTTGAGCCAAGTCCTCAACCCTCACTGGGGTGGTTCTAGGCAAGGCACTCTACTGCTGCACCAAGACCAGTTTATATCCTGCCAGAGCAGCCCAGGAATGGTAAGTTCGTTCATAAATTAGAAGGTGGCTCAGGGTGACCATACGTAATCCAAATATCCAAAACCCAAAGTATTTTGTATGCTTTGATGATGGATTTGGAAGGTTTCACACCTGACCTCATACTTTGACTTACAGTCACACTAGTCCACTAACAGTGCTAGATGGAATTCTCTTTTTTTTTT
>NW_022196906.1:15865630-15890155 GCF_008632895.1 Mastomys coucha
CTCACTCTGTAGACCAGGCTGGCCTCGAACTCAGAAATCTGCCTGCCTCTGCCTCCCAAGGGCTGGGAATAAAGGCGTGCGCCACCACCGCCAGGCTGGAATTCTCTTATGGGCTACTGAGATGGCTAAGTAGGCATGGGTGCTTGTGGCCAACCTTCATGACATGAGTTTGATCCCTGGGATCATATGGTGGGATCCTGTGTATTTTCCTGTGACCATCACATATGCTGTGGCTACACACACACACACACACACACACACACACACACACACACACACGGGAATTACTTTTGAGTGACAGCTCCTCTTTATCCCTAGTGTCTGTCACCTGTCAATCCAATCAGTTCAGCTGTGGAGGCCGTGTCAGCCGATGCGTTCCTGACTCATGGAGATGTGATGGACGGGTAGACTGTGAAAACGAGTCAGACGAACAAGACTGTCGTAAGTGTTGCTTAGACCCCTGTGGCATGTGCGCGTGTGCGTGCGTGTGTGCTCACATGTGTGCTCATGTATGTGTGTATAAGCATGTGTGCTCGTGTGTGTACACGTGCGTGAGCACATGTATACGTATGCATACACATGCATGTATGTACACATGTGAGCGTGTGTGTGTGTGCAAGTGCCTATGTGTGTATGCGTGTGTGTGTGTGTGTGAGCCTGTGTATGAGTGTGTACTCGTGTGTATGAGTGTGTGCTCATGCCTGTGTGTTCGTGTGTGAATGTGCATGCATGTGAGTGTGCGCGCATGCCTGTGTATGTGTGCTGGTCCATTGTGCACTAGAGAGTCCACCAGGGGCCCTGGGGTTTAACAGCCTTGAGGCTTTATTCCTGAGTGGACTCCACCTGAGTTCTAGTGTGTGGTTGCTCTGATAGCTTAAATCCCACCTTGAGAGATGATACCTCCTCTCGTGAACATCAGAAGCATTTATTGAGGTGGGAAGCCCTGGTGACTGTCGCCAGGCAGCCCACATATAGGCCGCATGTGTAGGCCGTCTCCCTGCCTCAAGTGCCCTCATTGGCAAGGAAGGCTGAGCTGGGTTAGGAATCAATCAGCTGATTTACTAGATGCCAATGTGCTTATCAGCAGTGTGTCCTGATGTCATGCCACTTATGTACAGATCCATTCTTATGGCCCCCAGTGGATCCTTGGGACCCAAGAGTGTAGAACCCTGAATATTATCTATGCATAATGTGGGTCTCCCCATATGTACAGACCCTCAATAGAGTGTCATTTGTACATTTAGCAAGGTAAGCAGTTCACAACACAAACACTAAAATGTGGCCCAACCCCTGCCTAGAATACCCATCCCAATGAGAGGCTCATTGGTACAGAACTGGATTGATACTTGACTGTATGAACGAGGAAGCTGAGGCAAAGAATGGTGTGTTGTAGCTTCCTGGGCCCTAGTGTACTACCATCGTGGCTCTGCTAAATAGGTTGTGTGTTTTTGAAGCACACGGTCCTGTCTGTGAATAGGCTGGTGTGTGGTGATGTGAGCCATAGCCTGACAGCCCCCTCTCCTCCCTGTGTACCCACGCAGCCCCCAAGACGTGTTCCCTGGATGACTTCCGCTGCCAGGATGGCAAGTGCATCTCCCGGAAGTTTATGTGTGATGGAGACCGAGATTGCCTGGATGGCTCCGACGAGGCCCACTGCGAGGCCACCACTTGCGGCCCCGCCCACTTCCGCTGCAACTCATCCACATGCATCCCCAGCCTGTGGGCCTGCGACAGGGATGTAGACTGTGACGACGGCTCTGATGAGTGGCCACAGAACTGCGAGGGCCGAGAAGCAGACTCGGAACGGGTTAGCAGCCCCTGCTCCTCCCTCGAGTTCCACTGTGGCAGTAGTGAGTGTATCCATCGCAGCTGGGTCTGTGACGGCGAGGCTGACTGCAAGGACAAGTCAGATGAGGAACACTGCGGTAAGCCCTGGGGAAGAGGGGTGGATGATCAGCTCCCCAGGCCCTGCATGGAGAGCTTTGGGGCTTTGCAATAACCGGGCTGCCCAAAAAGGAAGTTGCTTTGTTTTGGTTGAGGGGCTGGTTGGTGGGTAGAGCGCCTGCTGCCAGAGCATGAAGTTCTGAGCTTGAATTTCCAGCAGCACAGCCATGCTCAAGCTTAGAACACCAGTGCTGTGGGATGTGGAGACAGGAGCATGGCCGGAGCTTGCTGGCTAGCAGCCTGGCTCCCAAGTCGCTGAGAGACCCTGACTTGGGGAGGAGGAGGAGCCGGAATGTACCACATACTGCACACGTACTGTGTAATAAAATTTTAAAAATTAACCAAAGATAAGGGCTGAGTATGGTGGCACACACCTTTAGAAGCAGGTGCATCTCTGTGAGTTGAAGGCCGGCCTAGTCTGCATAGTGAATTCCCGGAAGGCCAGGGCCTTGTAGAGAGAACCTGTCTCAAAAACCAAAGGAAACAATATTTTTTTTTTTTAAAATCAACCAAAGATGGGTTAGAAGATGTTTTTTCTTTCTTTGAAACAATGAATTTCTAAGAGGGCCAAGTCTGTGGTTTGCTTACCAAGTGTCTTAGGTTTTTGTTGCTGTGGGCAGTGACCAAGGCAACTTAGAGAAGAGAGAGTTTAGTGAGGTTTACAGTTTCAGAGTGAGCCCATGACCATCATGGCAGGGAGCATGGTAGCAGCCAGGCAGGAGTGTTGCTATAGCTATAACTGAGAGCTTACATCTGATCCACAAGCATGAGGCAGGGACAGTGCTAACTGGGAAGGGCGAGCATCCTTTGAAGCCTCAAAGCCTGCTCCCAGCAATGCACCTCCTCCAGCAAGGCCACGCCTCCTAATCCTTCCAGAACAGTTTCACCAACTGGGGGCCAAGTATTTAAACTCATGAGTCACTTGGGGCCATTCTCCTTCAAACCACCACACATGCCTGAGTCCCAGGTTCCAATCCCCTGCGTGATTTATTGCTATACATGACATATGTGTGTGGGAACCTATACGGAGGTCAGAGGACAACTTCCGACAGTGAGTTCTCACCACCCACTATGAAGATTCCAGGAATTGAGCTCAGGCTTTGGGCTTGCTGGCAGTTGCCTTTGCTTGCTGAGCCATTTTGCCAGCCCTCTAACTGCAGTTAAGTAGAACAGTGAGTGTATTGGTGCTTCTTGTGACGGTCATCCTGTCCTCCCCAGTCGTGGCCACCTGCCGACCTGATGAATTCCAGTGTGCAGATGGCTCTTGCATTCACGGTAGCCGCCAGTGTGACCGTGAACATGACTGCAAGGACATGAGCGACGAGCTGGGCTGCATCAATGGTAACCTTCGTTCCTCACCGCTTCCTGTTCCTGTTCCCACTTTTCAGTGCCTTGGTGTTTATAAGCATTTCTAGAAAGTTAGGGTACTGCTGGTCTCCAGTGAGGGAAAGGGGTCAGGCCCCTAGGAGGCATATTTTCTTTTTATTTGTTTGTTTGTATGTTGTTTGAGACAAATTTTCTCTGTGTAGCCCTGGTTGTTCTGGAACTAGCTCTGTAGACCAGGCTGGCCTTGAACTCAGAAATCCATCACCCAAGATCAGCTGTGTTTTTTGTTCGTTTGTTTATTTGTTTGTTTGAGAGTTGCTTGCCCCCTCTGAACCTCCTTCCACTTAGCTGGATTTACAAAATGGAATCCCCTGCTTCAGTACTTTGATTTGTTTATTTCTGAGATGAGTTCTCCTGTGGTTCCGGCTGGTCTCAAATTTCTTATGTAGCTGAGGCTGTTCTTGGATTTATTATCTTCCTGCCCCCAGCTCCCAAGTGTTGGGATCATGGATGTGCGCTGCTATGCTCAGTTTATGCTGGGGATCAAACCCAGAGCTTCATGCATTCTGCCAAGGGAGCCATATTCCTGGTAGAAGCCGCTTTATGCTTGAGCCCCTAGTGACCAGTTCAGTCCAGTTCTGTGAAAAGAACATTCCAGAGCTGATGAGAGCTGTTTCCTTCCTACTACCATGAGTGTCCTGGGATCAAACTCAACGTCATCTGGCCTGGTGGCACTTTTCCCATCCCACTGACCTGCAAGTTGGAAAAAAATGCACATAACATAAAACAATGTGGACTAGGGCTGAGCCGTTTGTAGAGCACGCGCTTCGAATGCCTGTGTGGTGGCACAAGCCTGTAACCCCAGCGTTCAGGAGGTGCAGGCAGGAGGTCAAGGCCAGCCTTGTTTACACGCTGAATTTGAGAAGAGCTCTCACAAACAGACACTTTTTGTTTGTTTGTTTATTTATTTATTTATTTTGGTTTTTCAGGACAGGGTTTCTCTGAGTAACCCTGGCTGTCCTGAAACTCACTCTGTAGACCAGGCTGGCCTGGAACTCAGAAATCTGCTTGCCTCTGCTTCCCAAGTGCTGGGACTAAAGGCGTGCACCACCACCACCACCACCCGGCCAAACACTTCTTTTTTTATGTTAGGTTTTTGCTGTTTGTTCTTTTGTGTTGAACTCAGGGCTTCCCATTGCTAGGCTAAGAGTTACTGTTGCTTTTTGACTGCTCAGGGCCATGCTGGGCATGGTGATATAGGTCTATAATTCCAGCAATCCGGAGCCTGAGGTAGGAAGCACACAAACCTGCGCCAGCCTGGACCATACGAGACCTCAATATAAGAAACCGGAAATTCACATGTCTCTGCAGCTGTCTAAGACTTGTTTGATCCTGCAGAATCTAAACAAACTCTCTTCCCATTAAACATTAACTCCTGTCTGTCTGCGGAGCAGTTCCCAGTAACCCAGGGGCTTGGCTCAGTAACAGAGCACTTGTCTACCCACACAAGGCCCTGGGTCTCCTGCACAGAGAACAAAAACCAAAACGCCACTGGGAAACTCTTTATAGCAGGCATGTGGGACAACCCTATGTAATCCCAGTATTTGGGAGCTGAGGCAGGAGGGTCTCCTTAAATTCCAGTGTCCTGAACTACAGTTCAAGACTAGTAAGGCTACAAAGTGAGACTTTGGGCAGGGCTACTCTATTGCATACCCCCAGCCCCCTCACTGGGGAATTCTAGGCAGGGGTTGTAGCACTGAGCCACATACTCTAGCTCTGAAGTGTGATCTTACAGAGAACAGGCGAACTCTTGTAGCTCAGGCCCTCCTGACTGTTCTTTGCCTCTCTCAGTGACACAATGTGATGGGTCCAACAAGTTCAAGTGCCATAGTGGGGAGTGCATCAGCTTGGACAAGGTGTGCAACTCCGCCCGAGACTGCCGGGACTGGTCAGATGAGCCCATCAAGGAATGCAGTAAGTGTTGGGGAGCTGGGCAGAGCTTGGTGTTTGGGGATCCAGGCATGGCATCAGCATGTAGTCACTGTGGGGCCGTGAGCTCAACTAGCACCCCCACAACATGCAAAAGGCTCACTATGCATTGTAAACACGACTGAGCTTTGGCTACGGGACATAGGCATGGGGGGGCTGTGCTGGGAGATGAGACTCTGGCACTTGGTCTGGAGATGGCTTAGCAGTTAAGAGCACTGGCTGTTCTTCCAGAGGACTCAAGTTTGGTTCCCAGCACCTAAGTCAGGTGGCTCAGAATCACCTGTAACTCTAGCTAGATCCATCTCCTGCCCTCCAATGCCTGTGGCTTCTGAGGACATCTGTTCTCACAGCCACATGCAAACACACTCATACACATGATTTAAAATAATAAAAATGAATGATCTTCGAAGTGTTTTGCGAAGACAGTGCAGTGGCATAGTGTTTGCAGTGGAAAGTCTACGGCACTAGAACAGCCAGTCTGCTTTCTCAACCCCACACAGAGACCAACGAGTGTTTGGACAACAATGGTGGCTGTTCTCATATCTGCAAGGACCTCAAGATTGGGTCTGAGTGCCTGTGTCCCAGTGGCTTCCGGCTGGTGGACCTCCACAGGTGTGAGGGTGAGTCCACAGCATATCCAGCTACACAGTGAACCTGTGCCTCAGTTTCCCCATGTGCTCAGTGGGCAGGAGTACAGTCTCCACTTCTTAGGGCTATTGAGAGTGTTCGAGAGGTGGACTGGCCTGACTGTTAAGAACCAAGTGCATCAGTGGCAGTCCTGCCTTTTCGGATCCTCATCAAGAATCAAGGTTCTGGCTAGAGCTCAGTTGCTAGAACGCTTGCCTCACAGCCAGCCAGCTCTGGATTCTGTCCCCAGTGCATCACAAATGTAGCGTGGTGGCCCACACAGGTAATTCTAATGCTTGGGATGTGTCAACAATAGGATCAGAAGTTCAAGGTCTTCTGTGTAGCAAGTTCAAGGCCATCCTGGACTGTGTGAGATGTCTCAGAAAAGAGAGTTCAAGTGTGGTGTGAAAACACCTTTAGTCCCAGCACTTGAGAGACAGAGGCAAGCAGATTTCTAAGTTTAAGGAGAGGGTGGTCTCCATGGCGAATTTTGGGCCCACCAGGGCTACATACAGAGACCAACACTAAATAAATAACAAACAAAAAAAAAATGGAAAAAAATAAAGAAGGGAAGGAAAGGTAGATAGATGAATTCCAGTTGCTCACAGGAGGTGACCGAGGTCAGGGTCCCTCAGCTGCTGGAGGTTACATGTTTTGTTCCCCTGTCACCCTGTAGAAAGGGTTGCTCCCCAGTAGACAAAACCCTTTCTCTGACAATACACACAGATATTGACGAATGTCAGGAGCCAGACACCTGCAGCCAGCTCTGTGTGAACCTGGAAGGCAGCTACAAGTGTGAGTGCCAAGCCGGCTTCTACATGGACCCTCACACCAGGGTCTGCAAGGCTGTGGGTGAGCACTGGGAGGCTGTGAGTGAGCACTGGGAGGCTGTGGGGGCCTGGGACAGAGGCTGAGAGGGGCTGGGAGGGAGGCTGGAGGGGCTGGGAGGGAGGCTGGGGGTTTGGGAGGGAGGCTGGGGGGCTGGGCAGCTCCTCATTGGGGCTCAGAACTGTTGAGCCTTTCTCTAGTTGGGTATAGCAGCTCTCTAGGATTCTGGCTGGTGGGGGGAGCTGTACACTGGGGACCTGGAGACAACGCCTTCACCCATATCTATCCTTCCCAAAACTCTACCTTCCATGCTTCACATCTGGGCAGGGTGGGAGATGGGAAGAGGCACAAAGTGTGACCAGGGACTCGGGCTGGGGCTTGTAGGCAGAGTTCTTGCCTGGCATACATGAAGCCCTGGCTTCCATTCCCTCACCACCCTGCATGGCTTTCCAGGCTCCGTAGGTTATCTGCTCTTCACTAACCGCCACGAGGTGCGGAAGATGACCCTGGACCGCAGCGAGTATACAAGCCTGATCCCCAACCTGAAGAACGTGGTGGCCTTGGACACTGAGGTGGCCAGCAATAGAATCTACTGGTCAGACCTGTCCCAGAAAAAGATCTACAGGTGAGCTGCAGCCCCGAACCCTTTTCCGCCTGTCCCCTAGTGAGGCCCTGAACGGGGCTCTATTGAGATCTCTTTCCTCTGCCTCAGCGCCCTGATGGACCAGGCCCCTAGCTTGTCCTACGACACCGTTATCAGTGGAGACCTGCATGCCCCTGACGGGCTGGCGGTAGACTGGATCCACAGCAACATCTACTGGACAGATTCCATCCCAGGCAGTGTGTCTGTGGCTGACACCAAGGGCCTAAGGAGGAGGACGCTGTTCCAAGAGACAGGGTCCAGACCTAGAGCCATCGTAGTAGACCCTGTGCATGGGTGAGTATCCTCAGAGCTGAACAAGAGAATGACCCAAGGTTGGGGAACCAGAGCTGGCTCAGGAGAATGTGAGATGGTCCCAAGCTCAAGGAAGACAGTGAAGTAGAGGCTGTGATGGCGGTCAGTGATAGACCAAGGAAGCAGCCAGCATGGTGGCTTGAACCTGAAATCTTAGCCCTGGGAGGGGGTTGAGTTACTGGCTAGCTCAGGTTGCAAAGTGAGCTCCTATCTCTAAAAAAAAACCCAAAAAACAAAATAATCCAACTAGAGGCTTAGCAAGGGTCCAGGATATCTGATGCCTCATCAGGCACAGCAATTAAAAATGTTTTTTTGGTTTGGTTTGGTTTGATTTTTGGGGGCTGGAGTGGTGTCTACACAAAGACAGTCCCTGTGTAGCCCTGGCTGTTCCTGAAACTAGCTTTGTACCCCAATCTGACCTTGAACTCAGAGATCTGTCTGCCTCTGCCTCCCAAGTGCTGGGATAAAAAGTGTGAACCACTGCTGCCTGGCAAAATAAAATCTTAAAAAGAAACGAAACCAAGCCCGGCTCAGTGGATGAAGCTTTTAAGCCCGACAACCTGTGTTTAATCTCAGGGACCCACACAGTTGAAGGAGAGAACCAAACCCCCCAAATGTTGCATGAGTATATAGACACACATGTGTTCATGCAATGGGTAAATAAATGTTAAATAAGTAATGTTCATTTGGTAGAGTGCTTTCTTAACTGCATGAAGCCCTGGGTTCTGTCTCAGAACCATGCAAAGCATGTGTGATCATGCATTCCTGTGATAGAGGAAGAGGTCAAAGTTAAAATGTGCTGGAAGCCAACTACATAGTGAATTAAGACAGTGTCCTAGCCTGGGAATGAGGCATAGTGGTGGAGTACCTTCCTAGCATGCAGGAGGCTCTGGGTTCCACCCCCAGTACAAGAAAGAAACAAACTGGGCTTAGTGGCACATGGCTTTCGATGCTAACCACTTAATTTGGTACCCAAATCTCCCAGGCTAGGATAGGCTTCTGAAGGACTTTTGGAGGTCAGTTCTCTCCTTCCTCTGTGTGAGTTTCAGAGATTAAACTTGGGTCTGCAGGCTTGGCAGCAAGTGTCTTTACTGGCTAAGTCATCTTGCTGGCCCCACAAAGGGTATTCCTGAGACCATGTTCCACCGTCCACTTACATACACACTTGCATACAACAATATACAGGTTCCCTCTTGCTCTCCCTATCCATGGAGATCGGAGGTCTATAAGATCTCTCTGCTGACTGGTCAGGGCCCGACATACCGAGCAACTCTGGACATTATCTGTTGGGAAGCACCCCCACTCACCACCCACCTCTGCCTTGTGTGTTCTGTTCCTGTCAAGCCACATCGGTGTCCACACAGGAGTAGTTTCATAGTGTCTGTCTGCTTCAGGCATACCTTGCACTTTGCATGCCCCAGCACCTCTGAAAGGGCTGGGGTCACTGGTGTGCATTACCATGCTGGGCTTAACTCTAGACTTCTAGAAAGGGGTTTGACCATCCAGGGTGGCAGCCCTTGACTAGGGGAACCCTACAGAAGCTATAGTTGGTGTTGGTGGAAGGGTGGAGCGCTAAAGGAGAGATGTGGCTGCCTTGCAAGCATGAGGCTCAGAGTTTGATCCTCATCAATCAAAGAGATGGGTGTGGTTCAAATTGAGAACTGTTTAAGCTAACTCTTGTGGACATTAGTGGGAGCCTGCCATCTGAGAGGCCTCATCTCTCTTCTGTTTGCTCTGTTGTCTTTCCCAGCTTCATGTACTGGACAGATTGGGGAACACCTGCCAAGATCAAGAAAGGGGGTTTGAATGGTGTGGACATCCACTCACTGGTGACCGAGGACATCCAGTGGCCAAATGGCATCACGCTAGGTATATCTGAGGGGTGGTCTAGCCTGCTGGGTGTGGGCACAATGAAGAGGACTGAGACTATGTGATTGGCATTACCCCTTTCCTATGCAGCTGGAAGGGTCATTGGGTTAAGGCAGGAGGTACAACGTAGCCCTCAGGTTCCTATGTAGCTAGAGAGCGCCCCCAAAGCTGTGCCCTTTACCCTAATCTAGTGCCCTGAACTTTTTTCTGGTATGTTTTGAAACTTTCTAGAACATTTTAGAATCTTCTAGAACGTAATGGAATATTTAGGCAATTGAATAAACTTATTCTTACCTCTGACTTCTCTGTATTTTCTTATCTGTTTGTGCGTTTTTAGATCTTCCCAGTGGCCGCCTCTATTGGGTTGATTCCAAACTTCACTCTATCTCCAGCATCGATGTCAATGGGGGCAATCGGAAAACCATTTTGGATGATGAGAACAAGCTGGCCCACCCCTTCTCCTTGGCCATTTATGAGGTGAACCCCAGGAATGTGAGGGGGTTTGGTCCAGCCATAGGTTTGTCTTGTCCATTCAAGCCAAGACTGGGTCTAGAGATCTAGAGAGAGGTATTGGAATTACAGCTATTTCATGGAGCTATCTATCTATCTTACCTATTTATTTATTGGTGCTAGGAGTGGAACCCAGAGTTCACGAAGAGACAGGAGAATGCCTAGGACTTATCAGCCAGCCAGTGTAGCCACAGTGAGCTCCAGGTTCATTGAGACACTGTCTCAAAAGTTAAAGTAATTAAAGAGTTGGGCAGTAGTGGGCACCGTCAATCCCAGCACTATGGGAAGCAGATGCAGGCACATCTGTGAATTTGAGGCCAGCCTGGTCTGCAGAGCTAGTTCTAGGGCTGTTATCCAAAGAAAATCTGCCTCAAAAAAAGAAAAGAAAGTAAGGTAGAAATTGACTTGAAAAGACACCTGACATCAACCTTTGGCCTCCACATGTACCCCACACACATGTGCATAGCACATGAACGTGTGTATACACACACAACATACATAGAGAAAATGGTTAGGATGCGAGACTTTGTGTCTGTTTCGCTGCATTTCTACCACAGCTTATGTTTAGAATTTTGGGGGAGGTGGATGGTGGTATGTGCTGCATAGTGGCTAACAGGCTCCGTCCCCTTCCGTACACACCACCCGTGTAGGACAAAGTGTATTGGACAGATGTCATAAATGAAGCCATTTTCAGTGCCAATCGACGCACCGGTTCAGATGTGAACTTGGTGGCTGAGAACCTCTTGTCTCCTGAGGACATTGTCCTGTTCCACAACATCACACAGCCTAGAGGTAAGTTCGGCCCCTACACTCAAACATGTTTCTCTGTCATTGTCCCAGAACTTTTTAGATTCTTCTGCCTTATTTGAAGATGGGTTCAATGCCCTTTCTGTACCCAATAATAAAAATGTCAACCATTGCTCTAGGATTTTACTAGACTCTGCCAGTCATCGGATGTTATCAGTCTTCAGATTTTTTTTTTTTAAAGATATTTATTTATTTATTTTATGTATACGGGTACACCATTGCTCTCTTCAGACACACCAGAAGAGGGCATCAGATCCCATTACAGATGGTTGTGAGCCACCATGTGGTTGCTGGGATTTTGAACTCAGGACCTCTGGAAGAGCAGTTGGTGCTCTAACCCGCTGAGCCATCTCTCCAGCCCCAGATATCATTCTTTATGAACTTCTCTTCCTCCTCCCAGGGGTGAACTGGTGTGAGACATCGCTCCCCAATGGTGGTTGCCAGTACCTGTGCCTGCCCGCCCCACAGATCAATGCCCATTCACCCAAATTCACCTGCGCCTGCCCTGACGGCATGCTGCTGGCTGAGGACATGCGGAGCTGTCTCACAGGTAGGGGCACAAGTCCCCAGAGGTGTACCCACGTGAGCCTGCAGAGGCTCCAGACTCCAGTTGTCTGGGGACTTATGAATGAGGTTCTCTGCTTGTCTCAAATGGAAGGACCTTTAGTGGGACTAGTTGTCTCTAAGCTCTCCGTGGCAGTTGTCTGACTTCAGACCAGGGTATCAAGTAAGAAGACCCCTTTTTTGCTGATATCATCTGAGAAAGGCTCAGTTTAGTGTTGTCTCTGTTTTCTGTTGCTAAAACAGATTGCCTGAGACTGGATAATTTATAAAGCATAGTTTATGTGGCTCCTGGTTTTGGATAGGAGAGGTCTCAGCATGATTCCAGCATCTGGTAGTCAGGGGGAGGGTGTCACACAGTGACTCAAAGAAAATGTTCTCATTTTATTTATTTATTTATTTATTTATTCATTTATTTAAAGGACAATTTTTTTTGGTAGGAGGGCAAGTGTCACTGTGTGTGGCAGGGATGGGGAGGTGTAGGGGGAGGGGGGAAAACATCAGTTCTCTCCCTCTGTCATGTGAGTTTTAGTTATCAAACTCAGGCCCTCTCTTGTCCTTCTGAGACAGGGTCTCATGTAGCCCAGGATTGGTCTCAAATACTATGTAGCCAGAGGAAGATCTTTTCTGCTCACCTGAGCACTGGAGTTGCAGAAATGCTCACTGTCCCTGGTTTGTGCATTGCTGTGAGGGGATCCAGAGCATAAGGTGTGCTGAGCAAGCGCTCTATCCCACCACATTCCCAGATCACTGTCTTGTAGTGCCTCCAGTCCTCATTATCAAGGGGCCCACCCGCACCACCTCGTCTACTTTTTTGTGTTTTTTAAGACAATGTTCCTCTGTGTAGCCTTGGCAGTCCTGGAACTTGCTCTGTAGACCAGGCTGGCCTCGCACTCTGAAGTGTTGAGACTAAAGGTGTATACCACCACTGCCTGGCTCACCTCAGTCACTCTTAATCACCTCTGTAAGGTTTCAGTGCCAAGCATCGTACCCTCGAGGGGCCGCAGAGAGACTCCTGGATAGAGCTGCTTTCCTACATTTGATCCCTGAGAACCCACTTGGTGGAAGGAGAGAACTAAATACCAGACTGAGTTCTGACTGCCACATGACCTTAAATCCCAGCACTCAGGAGACAGAGGCAGGCAGAAGAGGCCAGCCTGGTCTATATAGTAAGTTCCAGGACAGCCAGGGCTACATGGTATGACCATGTCTCAGAAACAAACAAACAAAAAAGGTGAAAAAAAAAACCTCATCAGTTAGATTTTTGGGGGTTGAGCTTCCAACGCGTGGATTTTTTGGGTAAAACTGTCTCGGGGACCAAAGTGTACTCAATATTTGCAGATCATATTGTAAGAACAGGATTGCCAACACTCTGCCAACACTCTGGAGATTGAGGCAGAGGGATCACAAGTTTGAGGTCCTCCTGGAATAATCCTCAGGAATAACACAAGGAACAGTGTCACCTGCTACTTATCCATTTCTTTTGCTCAATATCTGATGCCATGGAACTTGGTGACCCACGCTCCACCCAGAGCAGAGGTGTCAGTGTGGCACCGGGCTCCTGGCACTCAGAACACGTTTATTGTCCCATCAGAAGTCACTGTAATGACCACCCAGGGGACATCCACTATTGGGCCTGTGGTCACCGCATCAGCTGCCAAGCCGCCGAAGCATGAAGAGGAGCCCTCAGCTACCAGCACTTCTAGGCAGCCTATGGACACCCCAGGGCTCAGCACAGTGGAGTCGGTGACAGTGTCCCACCAAGGTAACAGCCAGGCCCACCCTTGATTTTATAAGTACTACACTTTTTTAAATTACAGTGATGTATTTAGTGGGGTTGGGGAATTGGCCACTATGCCTGTGGAGTCACAGCATAGCTTGTGGCAGTCTATTCTGTCCTCCTTCCATTGTGGGTCTTGGGATCAGACTCAGGTTAGCAAGCTTGGCAGCAAGCTCCTTTCCTCACTGAGCCATCTTGCTGGTCCCACTGTGATAAGTGTCTGGCATCTCTAGGGATCCTGGAGCTGTACCCCGTGGACACTAGAGGCCACTGCCTACCGACTAAGTCTGTAGGGACCTTGGTAACATCCCCAGGTTTCCCTGAACTTTAACAGGGTGATGGACGTGTCCTGCCACGTCCCCTCTCCGACGTGTGTTTTTGAGCTTCCTCACCTTGTTCTTTTCCTTACTGCAGTCCAGGGTGACATGGCTGGCAGAGGGAATGAGGAGCAGCGGCACGGTGTGAGCTTCTTGTCCGTCTTCCTCCCTATTGGTAAGTGTTGTCTGCAGTGCTGACTAGTGGAGCTCCTAAGACTCCATGCCTCGCCAGCTGGGCCATGCCACCTTTCTGACCCAAAATGGAATGCCCCTGCCTGCCTCAAATCATTGCCCCTTCTCATTCATTACAAATAAGATCGAGTGTTCCTGGTGATGGTGGTACACAACTTTAATCTCACAGGCAGAACTCTGTGAGTAAAAACTCAAGGCCAGCCTGGTCTACATACAGACTCCTAGATGGACAATGGGGATAGACAGTGGGTTTCTGTCGCAAAAAATAATCGTGATTCTGTGTGAAAATAAAAATCATGGTGGTTCATACCTTAAATCTTAGCACTCAGGAGGCAGAGGCAAGGGGGTCTCTATGAGTCTGAGGTCAGTCTGGTCTACACAGTGAGTTTCAGGATAGCCAGGACTACACAGAGAGACCTTGTCTCAGAAAAATAAAACAAACAGAGCAAAGTTGACAGAGAATCTCAAAAGATAGAACCAGGGTCAGGCTATGGAGCCCTGGCTGGTTTAGAAGTTAGCATCCTCCTGCCTCATTCCTCTGAGGTGTTACACTCCCAGGTGAATGCTATATAACCACACATATCCTTTGGTTTCTTTCTTTGTATGATAATTGAGCATAATTTTACATTCAGAACACATTGCTGCGGGGTGGTGGTGGCACACGCCTTTAATCCCAGCACTTGGGAGGCAGAGGCAGGTGGATTTCTGAGTTCAAGGCCAGCCTGATCTACAGAGTGAGTTCCATGACAGCCAGGGCTACACAGAGAAACCCTGTCTCGAAAAACCAAAGAGAGAGAGAGAGAGAGAGAGAGAGAGATCAAACAAAAAACAAACAGAAAAACCCCACACACATGAATTGCTGTCACATAAAAGGGCCAGGATGGAATGCCCTAGCTTCACTGGCACAGGGTCTCCTGGTGCCCCCTGACCAAGCCCCTTCTCCCCACAGCACTAGTCGCCCTCCTTGTCTTTGGGGCCATCCTACTGTGGAGGAACTGGCGGCTGAGGAGCATCAACAGCATAAACTTTGACAACCCAGTCTACCAGAAGACCACAGAGGATGAACTCCACATTTGCCGAAGCCAGGACGGCTATACCTACCCCTCAGTGAGTGTGCCCTCTTGTGGGAGAGGAGACGTCAAGTTGAAGGACAGAAGTTAGGTGGAGTGGAAGGAAAGGAAGCCCAAACCAGGGCCATGCACATGCACAAACAAGGGCATGGAGTGGTAGAACCTGCCTGGGACCTCAGTGAGGGCTTAGGGTATGACTCACTGTAGTAGTAGCATGCTAGAGTTCATCTCTCTCTGTGTGGCTGTGGAACAGGGAGGTCTCCTCTGAGTGGGAGTTGGATAGTATATAGAGGAATCAGTCCATTGCAAAGATTTCATATTGTGGTAAGATTGGGCATAATGTGCTTAAGAAGCATGGAAGAGATAGCTCTGTGGTTAAGAGCACTGGCTGTTCTTCCAGAGGACCTGGGTTCAATTCCCATCACCTACATGGTGGCTCACAATTGTCTCTAACTCAGTTCCAGAGGATCTGATACCTTCTGGCCTTCACAGGCCTCAGGCACACATGTGACTTTAATGCAGAAAAAAACACTCCCCCACACACACCTCTCATCTCCCCCATGGGGGGGGGGAGAGAGAGAGAGATCAGAGCCTGGAAGTGAGAGAGAGAAGGAAGGCCGTTGTGAGCCTTAGTTGAATTCTTCACAAGAGGATTTACCCAGTCTTAGGTGTTCTGGCTGCCTCTGGTGGCTGTGCAGGGGACAGAAGGTGGGGGACCCCAAAGCAGGAGAGGGATGAATTCCGGTCATGTGTGTAGTCCTGTAAGTCTGATTGTTTCCTGTGTTTCCTGTTTGCGGACAGAGACAGATGGTCAGCTTGGAGGATGACGTGGCATGAGCAGCTGGGAGAGCCATCTCTTCCCGGGATCCACTGCCAAGCTTAGACAGGAAACACACTTTCTCCACACCGCCCCATCCAGGACTGGTCCTGACACCTCAGTGGGCTCTGTGTTGCTTAAAGCAAGATAAGAGCAAAGCTGGGCCAGAGGCCAAGTTCAGCAGCATGTCTGCCCCAGGTTCTGTTTTATATATTTATTGTCTGGGGACAGAAAGGGCTACTGTTGTGCCCGAGATGGGAATTCTGCCTGGGATTGTTTTCCCCATCTTTCTTTCCTTGGAAAGAAAGCCTTCTGCTTTCCAGAAGCTTCTGAATTCTACACCAATGCAGAGGAGGAGGCTCACCTGGGCAGAGAGAAACCTGCTGTTCTGAAAATGACAGAGCAGGTACTCCTGACATGGTCCCAGGTACCATAGCCAATCCCTAAACTCAGGACTACCTGCATTGACCTTCACTGGAGAGCCTTCCTGCCTGACTCTGCCACCCCCATCAGAAGCCAGAAAAGTGACTCAGTGACATTCAGTACTGATCTTGCTGGATCTTGGGGCCAGCAGCTGTCAGTGATGGATGCCTGCTCATGCCTTTGCCAAAACTTCACCTGTTCCTGGAGGGACAAGCCTAAGTCGCCATTCTCCCTTAATATTTATGAAGTGCCTGAGACATCTGGTTGCCTTGCTCAGGAGTCCTGGCCTGCGCTGTTTAAGTGTCCTGCTGCTCAGGGGTGGCCATCAAGATCTCCATCCCATGCCCAGCCCCCAATTTTCCCTGTGAGGCTTGCACTTCTCTCTGCGCACTTTCCCATTTTGGGTTGGGCACCCACGTGGTCCACATTTGTATCTTAGGTTGCACTGTTTAGTGGTGTGTTGGATGGAACCTCAGGCCAGAAGTGGCCCAAGTCACTGACCACAGAAGATAATTGCCAGGTTCCAAGCATCCATTGCTGTCTTCTGGGTGGAACTCAGGGTACTCTGCTTGGTTTTTGGTTTGTTTGTTTGTTTGTTTTTTACTTTAAACCTCTGCCTGGTTGTTTTTAATTCTGCACAACACTGTTGTTCAGCGCCTCTAGTAACAATGACTCAACACATCTTTCTCATAGAGGCTTCCAGCCTGGGCTACACAATAAGACACTGCTTCAGAATGGAAAAATGGGAGAGAGGGGCGCAGGGAGGGATACATGCATGGTTTTTCAGCCCATAATCAGTCAGCCAGGTGTGGTGGCACTTGGCTTTAATCCTATGACTCAAGAGGCAGAAGCAGGCACATGTCTGAGGTCCAAGCTAGTCTGGGCTACATAGTGAGACCTATCTATATCTAAAAACCAAAAGAAATCCCATAATCCAGACTATTTGGGGAACTTGGAAAAATACTTAGAAATTGCCACAGGTTAACCTAAGAAGACAGTGGCGGCCTTGCTTGGATTCCCGGGTAGATCCACCTGTCCACTACTCAGGACTTGAGGACGCACTGCCCCGCCCACTAGGACACTTGTAAGGAGTGCTGTGCTGTGCCGATGGCACCTGGCTCAGTTTTCACTCTGTATATTCAAGGATATCACACATATATGTTAAATCTATTTATTTTTGCAAACCCTGATTGCTGCACTTGTCAGTGACATTCCTCCAGGTTAGGCTGGGGTGATACTCTGGGATGCTCTGCGTACAAAGATTATTTGAATGGACTGATCTCAGGCCTATCCTGTGTGTTGCTCTGAGTGGAGCGGTGGGAACTGTTTTGAAAACCTTGTTCAGATGGTTTTATAGGCTGAAAATGTCTTCTGTGATGGATTAAATTCCTTTTTGGAAACTTTGTCATCCATATGTGTGTGTGTATGTGTGAAGTGTGGGGTACAGAGGTGTGTGGAGGCTTGGAGGACAGCTTTGTGAAGTCACTTCTCTACATTCACTCAGTCTTGTACAAAGGACACTTTTATTTGTGTGTTGTGTGTCGGCAAGCATATGTGCACATGCACATGCCGGTCACGAACCTCTCTGTGTGGAGGCCAGAAGAGGGCATGGAGTATCCTGAAATTATTCTTTTGAGGCAGGGTCTTTCCTCAAACCTGGGGCTCCCTCAGCTATGTCTAATGCCAACAAGATCCAGCCTGTCTCTGGTCTGCTCAGAGTCGGGATTACAAGTGTTCAGAGAAGCCCCATCTTGCTAAGCAGGTGCTGGAGTGTGCACTGTGCCCCCGGTGGCAAGGTGAGCGTCCTTAGCTGCTGAGCCCATCATTTAGCCAACACTACTGCGCTTTCTGTTTGAGTTGTATGTATTTGGTAGTTTGGAGCCAGGATCTCACAGTGTAGCCGGAGTTTCAGACCCAGGATGAGCAGCTGAGGTGCCTATTTCACATACCAAAGCAGACCTGGCCTCCAGGATCCTGCAGTCCCCACCCCCTTACCCCCCACAGTCTACCTGGAACTCTGCAGCCCCCCGTCTTGGCTTCCCTTCCCCATAGGCTCTTTACTACATTCTAGACATTTTGGTTCTGTCTCCTCTGCTTGTGCACTCCACCCCACCCCCTGCCTTTCTGTGCACAGCGACTTTCCTGACCTCCTCCTGGGACATCAGTGAACCTGCCAGAGAACAGCACTCAGCAAACCTGCCATTATAAACTTTAATTAGGCTTGAGTTGGCTTATTTCATCCTAAGAGAAAACCCAGACTAAACTCCCCTGCCTCTGTCTTCCCAGTGTTAGTGTTGACGGTGTGTGTCTCTCACCGGCTGTCTTTATTAGTATAGAGACATTCTCTGTCTCACACATCCATGAGGGAGGATGAAGGCGAGCACGCTAACCAGCTAACCAAAGAACAAATCTTTTTTTTTTTTTTTGGTTTTTTGAGACAGGGTTTCTCTGTGTAGCCCTGGCTGTCCTGGAACTCACTCTGTAGACCAGGCTGGCCTCGAACTCAGAAATCCGCCTGCCTCTGCCTCCCAAGTGCTGGGATTAAAGGCGTGCGCCTCCACTGCCTGGCCAAAGAGCAAATCTTAATGTCTAAATATTGATATTTTCATTACACACGTATTTTGATTGTACTCATACACACACACACATACACACACACGTCTCATCCCCTCCCACTCCTGCTGACCCCTCCCTCTTCCCAACCAGCCCCTCCCCCATATCTAGTTTCTTTTTTGGTGACCCAGTGAATTCTGTGGTTCCTTACAGTGTGGGTGAGGGACTCTTTACAGAGCTGTGTACTCCTCACCTGGGTGAACTCTAGAATTTACAAGATCTGCCAGCTCCTGAGTGCTGAGATTATGGCCCACCATGCCTGGCTGAAATTAAATGTTTTAAAAGAAAAATTTGAAGAATAAATGGGAGCCATGAGGCCACCCAGAGATAAGTGACTGAAGGCCTGTCCCTAGGATTAAGAGCCCTAGGAGAAGAGGAGCCCAGAAGCTGGGACGAGGACAGTGGAGAGCCATGGGAGGTTACTGAGGAAGCGAGTCTCAGCACTAATGTTGTGTTTATAAAAAGATAGAGGAAAAAGGAATATGTTTGTGGAGGGGAGGTATGGTGCGGGGGAAGGGGGTGCCTCTGCAGGCTCATTCCTCCTGAGGGACCAGCCACAGCCACAGAATGGTAACTGTATAGTATAGAATAGAGTTCATTGCGGTCATGGGGAGGGGAGTTGAGAGAAAGGTAGGGTGGTGGGGGGGAAGGGCAGGCCATGAGCATGTGGAGAGAGGTGGGAGGGGAATGGGGAGAGATGGGAAAGAGTGCAAGAGGAAAGAGCAAGAGAACAAGAGAGAGGCCAGAGCAAGGAGGGAGCAAGCTGCTCCTTTCATAGTGAGTTAGGCACACCTGGCTATTGCCAGGTAACAGTGGGGCAGAGCCTAGACTAAATGCCAACACCTGTAATGAGCTGCTGCAAGGAAACACCTTTAGGAAATCTTGCTGGAGCAGAAGGAAGGAGAAGGACCTCTACGCATCTCCCACCCGAGTCCCATTGTTGAGCCCAATAAGAGAAACGGAGTCTTGGGGAAATAGAACAGCAATGGAGATGCAATAGATAAGCAACCTGGCTCTGCTGTAGTTTTCTGTGTGACCCTGTGTACTTCAGAGTCCTGTAATCCACCCTTCTGCCAGACTGTGGTGGGACCTCTGCCCAGGCCTGCCATCTCCTCTGCATCCACGGGGTGGCACATCCGTCCTTCCTTCTGCCCTTTGTTTGGTGCAAGAGCCAAACTGCCTCTGGGAGAGAAAGCAGAGAGGCGGGCTGGCAAGCCTCTGGCTGCACAGGCCTTCAAGGACTGCCTCACTGAGTCATGTTGCTGGCATGGGTGGCAAACAGCATGGTGGAGCTTCCACGGCCTGGGAGTTAACAGACTGGAGAGCAGGTGTGGGGCTCCCACGGGCATGGAAGGTGATGTGCTGACTTCTTCTTCCCAAGACTGGGTTTCTCTGTGTGGTTCCAGCTATGTAGAACTCCTTCTGCAGACCAGACCAGCCTCGGACTCTAGATCTGCCTACCTCTGCCTCCAGAGTGTGGGGTTTAAGTTGAGTAACACCACCCACTGGTGGCAGAGTTTCTGATCCTCGGCTTCAGTTTTTTTTAAAACCCCACAAAGCCAAGTGTGCTCACCCATACCTGCCACCCTACCACTGGGGAGGTGGAGGCAGGAAGATCAGTTCAAGGTCATCCTCTCCTGCATAGTGAGTTTCAGACCAACCTGGGGTGGATGACTTTGTCTTAAAAACAAGCACCTCACTTACCAACATGCACTGAAGGGCTGGTGTTTAACTCACTGTACAGTGCCTACCTAACAAGGGGAATGAGAGGCACTTGGGTCAGGGTTCCCTTTTTCTGCGTTCCTATCTTCTTTGCCTGCAGTTCTCTGGGCTCAGGATGACTATCAGTGAAAGACCTGGATATGTACCCCAGTGTGTGCAGTATCTGTCTGTGGGCTTGCCAGTCTCGACTCTAGACACAGTTCTGTCCAGGACAAGAATGGCAGGCAGCAGCTGATTTCTGACACATGACTGCTGTTCTCCGATGACCACCAGCCCCCCCCCAGGCTGTGGTCCCTTCCAACTCATAGTATCTCAGCCCACAGCTGTCTGTGGTGAGCCAGCTCAGAGCCCAAGCCTGCAAGAGGGAGGCAGAAGGAGGGAGTGCTCTCCTCAGCAGTCAGCATTCCCCAGCTCATGCTGCTCCACCTCCCTACTGTGGTTTTCTGAGATTAAGTTCTCAGGAACATCACCCTGGTCAGCCTGCCTGGGGAAGTTTCCCTAGACTTCCTGTGTCTTGTCTGACACCCCTACTCACAACTGCTTCATCTTGGAGGAGCTCCCTCCTTCCTCGACCTTCCCCTTGGCCTGGCCTGGCCTGCATAGGGAGTGTGGAAGAAACCTGGGGCTTAGTTAATTAATTAATTAATCAGTCTCTTACTCAGCCGAGCCACTGGCTAACCGGAAAGTCTTCCCCCACACTTTGGATTGCAGGCCCAGATTGATCAAGGTGCCTTCTGAGGTTGTTTGGTGGCAGTCCTTAGCTTTCTCCCAGCTTAGATACATTATTCTGTGTCACCAGCTCTACCTTTCCAGCCTTGTCTCATGCTCAAAGGACACCCCCTTCCTGAGGCCCTTTAGAGCCCTACCCCCCAACATTTTATCCCCTTGCTAGCAGGAGGTTAAGAGTTCCCCCACCCCAACTCTAGAGCTCAGACACTTACCAGGTGTGAGACCTGAGACAAATCTCCAGCCCCGGCAGTTTCATTTTCCAGACAATGTGCAGCCAGGCATACTTCAACAGCTCCAGCCATTTACAAGTATGGCTGCTGCAGAACCACCAGGCAGGACATTCAGCCAGCAGGGGACTGGGCTGGGTTGTGGCTCATAGGGGAGGGAAGGGCGCTTGTCATACAAGCCTGGTGACCTGAGTTTGATCCTGTAATCCTTGTGAAGGTGAGAAAACTGACCCCCTTACCTCTCCACATGCACAAGCACCCGTGGCCTGCACTTACCTCCCTACATACTGTGGCTCTTCATACATACACACAGTAAAAAGGCCTCGATTAGGAGGTCCTTAGACCTAGGTGAGAGTAGCCACAACAGAGGTCACAGGTAGAGGTGAGTCACCTGTAGGCTTCAGTTCCCAAGTGTGGTCATGTCCATAACCGACAACTGATTCTCTGATCCCCATACCAGCCCAGCTCCAGTCAGAGGAGACAGAGCCTTCAGATTGGCTGCCCTGGCTCCTCCTGTTCACTTCCTAGGCTTATATGCATCCTTCCTGCTTAGTGGAAACAGCTCTAACCACAGCTAACCCCAGGCAGAAAGAGGGGACAGAGACTGGAGAGAGGGGCTGACCACCTCTTACCACTGTCCTGAAAAACCACCTTATCCTGGTGACATCTCAAAGGAAGACACCATGTGCCTCCGGGATTGGTAGCAGGACACAGGTGAAAAGGTCAACCCCTGGACTTCATATGATGTCTTGGGACTTAAGGGAAAGGGCCAGATGGAACTGTCCCTCCGTTTACCTCATCTGTAAACTAGACTCAGGACTGCTCCTCCTTCTGGCTGGTCATAAAAATGAGTTACTGGCCCCTGGGGTGGCTGGTTCTCTTAGAAAGAGCAAGCCAGGCTGTGGGTAGGAATTTGGGCAGGAGGCTGTGGCCTAGCCCCAGGATGTCCTGGGCAGCCAGCCAGTGCTGGGCAGTGACTCAGAACCCAGGCATCCAGAGCTGGGGGCTCTCCAGGGATCTAGGCCACAATCCTCACTCACTGAACCCTGGAGTCAGCCTCTGGTGCTCCTTCAGTGAAGGGAGTAAGGTGGCATACAGACCCTTCTGCTGTCAGAGGGTCAGGGGTTTGAGCAGCTGGGCACTCGCCCGTCCTGTGCAAAACAAGGTAGTTCCTTTCCACAGGGGGCAGAGCGAAGCCTTGTTGGTTCCTGCTGCTCTTTTTTTTTTTGTTGTTGTTGTTTTTTTAAAGATTTATTTATTTATTATATGTAAGTACACTGTAGCTGTCTTCAGACACACCAGAAGAGGGCATCAGATCTCATTAAGGGTGGTTGTGAGCCACCATGTGGTAGCTGGGATTTGAACTCATGAACCTTCCGAAGAACAGTCAATGCTCTTCCCTGCTGAGCCATCTCACCAGCCCTTTTGTTGTTGTTTTTGTAATATTTATATATTTTGAGTGTTTTGCTTGAATATGTCTGCGTACTATGTGTGTGCCTAGTGCCTGATGAAGTCAGAAAGCATTCAATCTCCTGAAGTAGAGTTAAAGACATTTAACTATGAGTGGTAGGAATTGAACTCAGATCCCCTGGAAGAGTAGGTGTTGTTTAGGTGAGGACAAATATGGGCCCTAGGGTCCTATGAGGCCTCAGGCCATCAGACTTGATGGCAAATACCTTTACCCATGAGCCATCTCCCTAGCCCTCTAGCTTGGCTTTTGGCAGCCTTGAACCGCATGGCACCAGGTCTGCAGGTCAGCATGTCCAAGCCTAGGCTGGGTGAGTTTTCTATCCTGCACCATCTCACACTGGTATGAAGACAAGTCCACTGCAGTGACTCAGCAGGCAATGTGGACCAATGCTAGTCCTGTAGATGTTAGCTGTGTATGACCTTCCCCAGGGACACTCAGCCATGGCTCAGACACTTCCTGTTGTCAGGACACTACTGGAATCCAGTGAGGTCAGCGATGGTGTCCCCAAAAGCTAGGGCATCATACAGCTGTCACTAGGTGAGGTGGAGGAACCTGGCTCTGAATGTGGCTCAGTTGAGCACAACCTGAGAATCTTCCAGTGATGAGCTCGGCATCAAGACCTCATAAAAAGGGGGAGGGTGGGCTGAGATGGCTGCCAGCCAACTGCTTACAGTTGAAGCAGGAGGATCTAAGGTCAAACCCCCAAACATGGGTAAACTGCAGGGGGAGGGAGAGAAAGCGAATCCTTGGAGTTCAAACCCTATTTCAAAAAAAAAAAAAAGAAAAAAAAAAGTGTGGAGGGGCTGGAGAGATGTTGCAGCTGTTAAGAGCACTGGCTGCTCTTACAGAGTTCAGGTCCCAGTACCCACAAGACAGCTCACAACCACCTGTAGCTTCAGTTCCAGAGGATCTGACAACTCTGGCCTCCTCAGGCACCAAGCATACTCATGTACATAACCACACAGAATAACTCCAGCTAGTTGTTACGCGCGCACACACATACACACACACACACACACACACACACCATGCTGCACACACATTTTAAAATTGTAATTAAGGAGATAGAGAGACCACTCAATAGTTAAAAGTACTGGCTACTCTTGCAGAGAATACAGGTTCGATTCCCAGCACCCACATGGCAGCTCACAACCATCCATATCACCCACCACTCAGATCCTCCGGTTTCAGGGGATCTGAGGCCCTCTTTGTACCTCTAACAGACATACAGGCAGGCAAAACATTCATACAGTAAAAATAATGATTTTTTTAATGTAATTAAAGCAAGTAGATAAATCAATGAACTCATTTACATATAGATATTTAATTTTAGAGTGATCCCCTCGCTGGCCCCCTCAACCCCAATTCTATGCAAGGTATGAGGTCAAGGCTCTGGCTACCAAGTGGTGTCCACCAGGCTCCAGAGGTAGTCACTGATAAACTTCTGCGAGAGCTGTGCACTGTCCAGGTGGATAGGCTGGGCCACTGTGGGGCCGTGGTGGACTGAAGGCAAGATGAAAGGAAAGTCTATGCGGTCCTCCCAGGTCCAGTCACTAACCTTGGACTGTGGTGGCTCCTGCCTCAGCTTCCCAAGTGCTAGGATGGCACCAGGCTAATTTATTTTTATGTTTATTTATTTCTCTGGGTGTGTGACTGCAAACATGCCAGTGTCCCTGTGGACTCAGATGACAACGTGTAGCTACTCTCCCACCAGCGGGTCACAGGGGTTGAATTCCAGTTATTAGGCT
>NW_022196906.1:15890165-15928525 GCF_008632895.1 Mastomys coucha
GCCTCTGCCTCACAAGTGCTGGGATTAAAGGTGTGCACCACCACTGCCCAGCCCCTTATTTCTTTTTAATTAGAAAATGATATATTTACCAGATGTGATGGCAAACACCTATAGTCCCAGCACCTGAGAGACAGAACCGGAAGGTTCACCAAGATTGCGGCTGGTCTGGAGAACATGGAGGTTCCAGGTCACCTATATGCTGAGCAAAGGATCTACTACATTTATATCTTCTGTCTACGCCTCCTTGACCCCCCAAGATGAAGATTATTGTAGCACACAGATAAACTGTATTCCCTTTACCTTTCACCTATAGAGACACTGTCTGCATTTGGACGTGGAGAATGACACTCCATGAACATGATGTATCACTATCTCTTCAAGTGCCCACTTTCTACTCTTGGGCACAGATCCCCAGAAGTGCCCTTGCTGGAGTCTGTGCTTACTGTCTCTGTCTCTCTCCTTTTTGTTTTTGGGAGACAGGGTTTCTCTGTGTAGCCCTGGCTGTCCTGAAACTTACTCTAGCTAGCTGACCAGGCTAGCCTCAAACTCCAGTGAGATCCACCTGTCTCTGCCTTCAGAGTGCTGGGGTGGACATGTGCCACCACGCCTGGCTGTGTCTAGTATGTACCCATTTTCCCCAGGTGTTTCCTTCCACCCCAACATCGATTTCTCAAAGGATACTGCCCTTGATTGTCCCTGGCTCGCATTCATAGTCCCATTCTATTTTACTAATTTGGTGATACAGCTGAGCCACATACCTAGACAGAACACGGGGAAAGGAGACAGTTACCACAGCATCAATGTCAACCATGCCACAGGACAGGGCTCTAGGTCCAGCCTGCAGAACCTACACTGCAGAGGGAATGGTGATGGTGTTGTCCTCATCCACGTCTCTCTCCTGTCGCTGGAGATCTTCCTCCATCTCCCTGAGCTCCTGCAGCTCTGTGGTGAGCTGAGTGCACTCAGTTAAGGCCAAGGCTCAGAGATTAAGGACAGCGTCTATCTCAGTACACACTCCCAGGCCGGAGCACCAAGTGCTCACGCATTTTCTTCCTATTTTTGTCCTTCAGTGTTAAGACACAAAAGCCAAGACCTGACACACACTAGGCAGGCTCTACCAGAGCACATCCCAGCCCCTCAGTGGGGGATTCTAGGCAGGGGCTCTAGCACTGAGCTGCAGCACATAGTTAAGGATATCACAGCCTGGCCTGCAGGCAGGCGTCCTCCTTGCTGGCCTTCTGGAGCTCAACTTCCAGCTTCTGGAGCTTGGCGCCTCCAAGGCACGTACATTCCTTCAGTTCAAGAAGGCTCTGAGCCACTTCTTCCTCCACAGCCAGAGTCTCTGCAATGGGACACATGGGACACAAACAGGTACACTTCTCCTTCTGTCTTCTGCCCAGAACTCTGAAGAGGTGCCTCGTGCTACTGCCCAGTCAGAGCTCTGCTCCCCATCTGGGCACCTCCCAACATCTGGGCCTCATCTCTGCTCTGCCAGAAAACAGGCAACACTAAGAATGTCAGTGTGTATCTGTAATCTGTTACTCAGGAGGCAGAGGCAGGAGGATGTAGAATTCTACTCCAGCTTAGGTTAAACTCAGAGATTCTATGCCAAAAGCACTATACAAAAATCAATAACAGCCAGATGAGATGCTAACAAGCCTGACAGACTGAATTCCACTTCTTCTTCTTTTTTTTTTTTTTTTGGTGTTTTCGAGACAGGGTTTCTCTGTGTAGCCCTGGCTGTACTGGAAATCACTCTGTAGACCAGGCTGGCCTCGAACTCAGAAATCCGCCTGCCTCTGCCTCCCAAGTGCTGGGATTAAAGGCGTGCGCCACCACCGCCTGGCGAGTTCCACTTCTGGGACCCACTTGGTAGAGGGACAGAAGTGATACCCCTACGTTGTCCACCACACCCATCCTGTGTGGTGCTGGGGGTAGAAGCCAAGACTTTCTCTGTGCTAAGCAGGCATTTTTCCCACTGAAGCAGCACTTGGTATCTCTTGTTTGGGAAGTAGTCTCCTGTAGCTCAGGTTGGCCTCTTATCTCCAAATGCTGGGAGGGTCAGTGTGCAGCTCCCTTATCAGCTTCTGTTATATAATCTTTGTGATTTTGAGGGAGGGGATGTTGAATGATATAAGGGTCTCACTACGCAGTCCAGGTTGGCCACAAACTCCTGCACTCAAAGAATCCTTTTGTCTTATCCTCTGAAGTTAATTCTACAGAAACAGGTCAGGACGTACAGCCATTGAATTACTTAATTATTTTACGGTACTGGGTTTGAATTTAGCGCCTCCCTCACAAGCACTGTATTACCCACACAGAACCCTCCTCAGAAAAAGTGTGGGGCAGAACCTGGGTGAGGGTGACATAGGGTTTCTCTGTAGCTGATACTGGCCAGAAATTCTATGTAACTGAGGTTAGTCTTGAATTCTCAGCCGCCTCCTGCTCCGGTCTCTCAAATTTTAAGATTACGTGTTCAAGCCACCAATGACTCATTCAAAGAAGAAAGAATAGCATGTTTGCAAGTGGAGATCAGAGGACAGGCTATAGGACGCAGTTCTACTACCACCCGGCTCCTAGGAATCAAACTTAAGATCGTCAGGCATGGCAAGTGTCTCTACCCACTGAGCAATCCTGAAGGTACTCAGATGTTATGTGATTATTACTGCTTGCGCCAAGGCCTCATGCAGCCACATGTGCTCTCTCTGAGCCACAGTCCTAGCACTTCTTGTTTTATTTTTGGTCTTTTGACATGGGTCTTGGGTCAATCAGGCTGCTCTGAATTCCTTCCAGCCTTACATTCCTGACCCTCCTCTCCTTGTCTCTGGAACACTGGTTTGACAGGCTCATTCTGCCATGCCTGGCGTGAACCCACGGCTTCATGCATGCCAGTCAGGTGCTCCGCCCACTGGAGCACAGCCATTGCCTCCCCAATACTTGGGATTTTTTATTCTTAACTGTATGCTTATGTGTGCCTGATGCCATGGAGACCAAAAGTGTCAGATCTCTGAAAATGAAGTTCCAAGTGGTTATGAACTGCCTGACACGGGTGCTGGGAGCTGAACTCAGGTTCTCTGGAAGAACAGTGTTCTCTTACCCGCTGAGTCTCCAGCACCACCAAAAGCTCAGGCTGGTATCGCAAAGCACTTGCCCTCTCAGGCACTGGCTAAACACTTCATTTACTACTGTTCCTAGTAGTTCCTTCCGAGCAGGACTGAGGAAGGACCCCCAGTGCAGACAGGACCTCCCAAACCTCTGGCCACCATTTTTCAGCTCTCTTATGTGGCTGTTTTTTATAAGGTGAATGTATGAGTGACATTCACCAAGTATCCTGGATAAACTATGGCTTCCCCTCACTCAGCTGCAGGTGGGACTTGTGTGCAGCCCTGCATGGCCTGAAATTTGCTATATGGACCAGAACTATATGTGCTCTTTACTGCTGAGCCATCTCTTTCTAGCCCTTCACAACATGTCTGTCTGTCTATCTAGTTGAGACAGAGTTCTTCTGTATGTGCTGGCTGTCCAGGAAGTCACTTTGTACACCAGGCTGGCCTCAAACTCAGAGACCCTCCTACCTCTGCCTTACACGCGCTGGGATTAAAGGGGCATATGCCTAGCAGCACATCAAGTTTTAAAACCCTACCATATCTCTGCTCCCAACACTTGCTGGTTTTCCCAACCGCCTTTGCAGAAAGCCCTCCCCAGCCCTGCCCATGTTACCACTCCTAATGACAGAAAGGACTTGTCCCCTCAGCCCATCACTGCAGTACCAATGTTTATCCTGTCTCCTCTCCAGTAGGATGCCAGCCGCTAAGGGCATCTTCCCTGCAGCCACCCACCCGAGACCTAGCTCACAGCAGGCTCTGTTCACAACAATCTATTGGGAAGGCCCGAACTTTTTAAAAAAATGTTCCCAACCTTTGACAGGGAAGGACACTGAGATTGCTCACACCTGTGACCATGGCACTGAAGAGCCGACAGGAAAGGTTCTTCGAATTTCTCAGTTACAGAGTTCTATACTAGCCAGAGCTACATTTAAGACTGAGTCTTAGGAAGTTAATAAAGGGTCACGCCCTGCTAACTCCTATATTTACTTCTAAGTCCCTAGATGACATTCATTGTCATGACATCGGTTTCACTAGTGGAGAAACCGAGGCTCGGGGGTGACGGCTCTCCCTTGGAAGACCCTCAAGAGCGGACAGCAGGGGTGGGGGGAAGGATCATAATGACTTCCAAAGGAGCCTGAGCTACGGCGTAAGATCGTGTAGAGTCGCGCATTGTGAGCTCTGACACTTATCTGGACGCCTCTGGGCGATGGCTATTGTCAGATGGGGAAACTGAGGCCCAGGAGCGACAGCTCCCACCGAGAGGTCCCCCGGGGCTGGAGCGCAGGGGCCCGGCCCTCACCCCGAAGCTGCCGGTCGGCGCCGTCCTGCATCTCCAGCAGCCGCTCCACCATCTGCTCGTGGCGCCCGAGCAGCCGCCGCTGCTGCGCCTCAGCGCGGTTGGCTCCCAGCAGGCTCAATAGCCCGTAGCTCACCTCTTCCATGTCACGGAAAGCGGCCATGACTAAACGCGCCGAGTCCGAACCCGCGCAAATTTGTCTCACCACGGGCCCCGCCCCTTCCCAGAGCGCATAAGTCTCATTGGATTGTCTCTACGTCCGTCTTGGACAGGACCCAATCAGCGAGGGGACAGAGAGCTTGGGAAGGAGCGGCCATTTTGTGGAGAACCTGTGCGAAATTTCTCCTGTCACTCAGGTGTGAAGACCAATCAGCGTAGGGGGGAGTGTCACGAGCGGCCCGTTCGCTTTTGCCCTGGTACGCGTGCGTCGTCCTGCTAGGAACAGGGGGGAGAGGCCAGGTCCTTACAAGTCTGTTGCGCATGCGTAGACTGGAAAATTGCGCCACCCTGGAGAAGTGTGCAGGTATCAGGCATTGCTTGAGGGGCAAAGCAGCGTTTGGTTTATTATTTTTGCTTGAGTTTGTTTTTTCAAGCTTACTTTAGAAATATAGTAACTACACATAAAACCGAGATTTATGGGCTGTCGAGATGGCTCAGCGGGTAAGAAAGAGCATTGACTGCTCTTCGGAAGGTCCTGAGTTCGGATCCCAACAACCACGTGGTGGCTCACAACCATCCGAAATGATATCTGATGCGTCTGAAGACAGCTACAGTATATTTCGCCAGAGCGAGCGGGGCTGGAGCAAGTGGGGCCAGCAGAAGTCCTGAGTTCAATTCCCACTAGCCACACACATGATAGCTTACGGCCATCTGTACAGCTACAGTGTTCTCATACACATAAAAATAAATAAAATAAATCTTAAAAAAAAAACGAGATTTATTAGTTTTTTTTCTCGGGGGGCGGGGTGGAAAGTGTGTGAGCTCTGAGCTGTTGAGAGTATGTAGGCCTGGCTGTCCTGGAGCTTTGTGTAGACCAGGCTGGTCTCACATTTAGAGATCCATCTACCTCTGCCTCCTAGTGGTTGGATTATTGGAATGTACCACCACAATTGTTCACTTTTTTTTGTTTGTTTGTTTTGCTTTTTATGTTTTGTTTTGTTTTTGTTTTTGTTTTTTTTTGAGACAGGGTTTCTCTGTGTAGCCCTGGCTGTCCTGGAACTCAATTCTGTAGACCAGGCTGGCCTCGAACTCAAAAATCTGCCTGCCTCTGCCTCCCAAGTGCTGGGATTAAAGGTGTGTGCCACCACTGCCTGGCACATTTATATATTTTTTTTAGACTTACTTATCTTTATTTAATGTGTATGGGTAAACGTTTTGCCTACATATATGTATGTGTACTATGTACTTGCCTGATGTCAGCAGAGGTCATAAAAGGGCATCTGACTACTTGGAACTAGATATGGATGGTTGTGAGCCATCATGTGGGTGCCACTTTTAATCCTAGCACTGGGAAGGCAGAGGCAGGCAGATCCCTGAGTTTGAAGCCAGCCTGTTCTACAAATAGAGCTCCAGGAGAGCCAGGATTATATAGAGACCTTGTCTCAAAACAAAACAAACAAATAAAAAGAACCAATAATAAAATAAAATCTTTAAGTAGGAGTCCAACATGTATCTAGCATGTAGCACTCAGGTGATGGGAGATTGGGGATGGAGGTAAATTCCAGACCAGCCTGGGCAACAAGAGCAGCAAACCCCGAAGTTAGGCTTGGTGGCTCATACCTGGCATCTCAGGGATCTGGAGCCTAAGGAAGAGGAATTGCCAATCATGGGATTCCAGCCTCCAGAGTGAGTTCAGAGTGAGTTCCGGGCCAGCCTGAACTACAAAGTGAACCCTGTCTCCTTAAATACCTACACAAATACCCAGGGCTGGAGAGGTGGCTCAGCAGTTAAGAGCACCGACTACAGCCGGGCAGTGGTGGCGCACACCTTTAATCCCAGCGCTTGGGAGACAGCGGCAGGCAGATTTCTGAGTTCGAGGCCAGCCTGGTCTACAGAGTGAGTTCCAGGACAGCCAGGGCTACAGAGAAACCCTGTCTCGAAAAACCAAAAAAAGAAAAAAAAATCAAAAGAAACTGCTCTATCTCCACCCGACAGACCAACCCTCCTTTTAAAGTCAGTAAATTGCATAACAGTGCAAGTCAGGGAGAGAATGCTTGCTTATTGCTTAGCACACAGGCGGCCGGAGTCAAGCAGGAACCATGGGGGTGGGGGGCAAGGGGGCGGAGATACGGACCCAGGGTTCAGTTTCCAGCTGTGCAACTTGTGCCAGTGACCTTGGCAGGTTCCTACCAGCCCTTTCTAAACCCTGGGGCTAAAGATAGCTTGCTCTTATCAGCAGGGGAGGGTCAGGAGGTAACTATTGGGATTGAGCAAGAGAACTCAGCAGACAGAAGTGCCCCTGGCCCAAAGTGCCACCCACCTCCCATCTAAGAGCAAAGGGTGTGCCACCTCACAGTCCTGGCCAAAGCTTCTGTCCAGAAAAAGGCACACACCTGAGAAGACCTGGGAAGGGAGAGTGCTGATTAACTGGGGACACAGAAGGGCTGGTGCCACTGAGGCTGCAGTGCCGAGGCACAATGGAGATAGTGCCTTAACAGAAACAAAGCGTTGAGGTGTGAAGCACAGGGGAGCACGAGCTCCGAGTGAAATCAGGTGCAGGGCTGTTGGTAACCTGAGTTCTCAGCTGTTCAAGTAGAGGGATCAGATTCTCACGATCAGCCTCAGCTAGGAGTTGAAAACAGCCTGAGCTACAGGAGACTCTGTCTCAAACAGGAGGTGTGTGGTGGTTCTCAGAGAGCTTGCCTGGCATGCAAGACACCCTATCTCTGCGTCTATCCCTAGCATGATTTGGGAGTGGTGGCACAGACAGTCCTAACACTTGGGAGGTAGAGGCAGGAGTATCAGGAGTTCAAGGTCATCCTCCGCTATGAAATAAGTTTGGTGTTAGTTTGAGCTACACCAGTCTCATAAAACAAACCAAATAAATAGCTAGCCATTGTAGTAGACCTTTATTTAACTTCAGCTAGGAGGCATAGACAGGCAGATCTCTGGTAGTTCAAGATCAGCTTGATTTTCATTGGGAGTTTGAGGCCAGGCAGGATTACATAGTGAGACCCTGTGTTAAAACAAAACCAAACCGACAGCAAACAGAACAAAAAGTGCCAGAGAGATGTTTCAGTGGTTAAGAGCACTTTTTGCTCAATCAGGAAGCCTGGGATTCAAATCCCAGCTCCCTTGTGGTTCACAAACACCTGTAACTCCAGCTCCAAAGGACCCCATGCCCTCTTCTGGCATATGCATACAGACACATAGAAAAGAACTTTAAAGGGACAATAGCAACGGCACAAGGGCTAAGGAGGTGACTTAGTGGATAGAGTATATGGTGTGCAAGCAGGAGGACCCAAGTTCAAGTCTCCAGCCCCATATCAAATCCAGGCAGAGCAGACATGTTAATGCATTAATCCCAGCCCTTGTGGGGTAAAGGTGAGAGACCAAACCAACTCCATATTGAGGTCAGACTCCATCTTAGAGACTCTGACCTAAGCACTCACTTCTTGGTTACTCCCTAACAAGTCTGCACCTCCACGTCATTCCCTGGCAACCACCAATCAGGAAGAAAGCAAAAGTAAAGTTTATGGTTTGGCTTCCAGCACCAGCCAATTATTTTAAAGGCCAACAAAATCCCATACCTGCCCCCCCCCCCCATCAGATGTGTGCCAGGCTAGAAAGCCCCTTACTTGTTGGCTTGTCTCTATAAATGTTTGCTCGAAACTGGGCTTGGGGCTTCACTCTCCTGTCTTGCTGCATCAGGGTCATAGTGAGTCCAAGCTTTGCAATCAGCTCGTTGGTGATCCACAGGGGCTCACGAATGGGCACAACAAAGGTGGGAAGATACCTGTGAGTTTTAAGGCTAGCCTGAGCTCTAGGACAGCTAGGATTACATAGAGAGACTCTGTCTCAACAAACAAATAACCAGGCAAGGAACACAGACCTGCACCCCAATGGGGATGGGGGACAGGCAGCTTGCTCAGTTTACAGAAACAGTGAGCCTCCTGCTCAGTAGGAGACTGTGTCTTAAAATAGAGGGCAGAGAGTTGCTTGAAATAAATGCCTCTGCAAACACCTGTGTCAATCTCTGAGGTGACATGGACATAGGCACACACAGGAACACACACAGACATACACACACATAGACACAGGCATATACAGGCACACAGGGACACACATAGACACACACACAGACACACACAGGCACAGAGACACAGACACACATACAGGCACACACGGACACAGACATAGACACACACACAGAGACACAGACACACACACAACTGAACTCATTGGAGGTCCAAGGATGCCTCTGCTTCAGTGGCTGGGCCTGGGGGATGGGATTAGTGTTCAGTGGGGCAGTTTTGATTTTGCAAGCTCAGTAGTTTTGGAGATGGTTACACAACACAGTGAACGAGCTAAATGCCACTGAACTAGGTACTTCAAAATGGTGCAGGTGATGGAACTGGGTCTCAGGGCAGAGCCCATATCTAGCTTGTGCTGACTTTCAGCACCAAAAGAAAAAAAAAAGAAAATGGCCCATTTAATATGTGGATTTTCTACATTATATATATACATATGGGTTTTTTCCATTTCATAAAACACTTTATGGGCTAGGGAGATGGCTCAGTGGTTAAAAGCACTTATTTTTATGGAAGACCTGAGAACCCACCAGAGTTGGCATCTTGCAACTGTCTGTAACTCTCACTCCAGGAGATCTGATGCCCTCTTCTGGCCTTCATGGGTACCAGGCATGCACTCCGTGCACAGACACACAGACAAAACACTTATAGACATAAAATAAATATTTTAAGTCTATGTACATGGGTGGTTTGCCTGGATTTATGTCTGTGCAATTCATGCCTGCCTTCTACTCAGGAAGTCAGAAAGCACTGGGATGGCAGGAGTTACAGGCAGTTTTAAGCTACCAGGTGGGTGCTAGGAACTGAAGCCCAGGGAGTATTCTGGAAGAGCAGCCAATGTGTGTGTTTGTTTTAAGGGCCGTGGAGCTGGTGAGATGGCTGTGTGGCGCTTACCACCAAGGTTGATGACCTGAGTTCAGTCTTTAGGGACCCACCGATGGAAGTAAAGGACTCCCAGAGGTTGTGTCCTGACCTCCACACCGCATCTTGACATGCAGCCTCACAAAACCAAACAGATAATTACAGTACAGCAGGGCTTGGATGTGGCTCAGCTGGCAGCGTACTTGCCTAGCTCATCAAGTCCTGGGGTCCATCCTCAGCACCACCTTAACTGGACAAGGGTGAGGCTGGGGAGGTGGCTCGGTGGCTAAAGAGCCTTGGCTGTTCTAGGAGAGGACCTGGGTTCAGTTCCAGTCTACAGATGTCTGTCACTCTAGTTCCGGGGGGAATCAGATCTTCTCACTTCCAGGAACACATGTGATGCACATCTCACACACAGAGACAAACCACAAGTAAAATACATATATCTAAAAGCTCTTTATCAATTGTGGTACAGACCTGCAGTCCTGCGCTCCGAGTGGGGGGCAGTTCAAGGTCATCCTGGACTACAGGGTAAAATAACAGGGCTCTGGATGAGGACTCGAAATGCAAGCACAAGGACTTGACTTCAAACTTCCAGTACGTATGAGGGAGCCAGACATGGTTGTACCAATGCCTGTGTAGCCTGTCCCTCCAGCACCAGAGTGTAGTTTTGGCCCAGTGGTGAAGGCCATGCAGCTATCATGCTGCTCTTTTGGAGGGCCCGAGTTCCTTACCCAGAATTTGGTGGAGCTGGTAGTTCTTGCTGCTTGGAGAAGGTTGGACCGTGGGTCCTGAGAGACTTCCTGAGACGCATGGCACTGTCCCCTTGTGCACACCATCGCTGGACAAAAGTATGAGCTAAGTAACCAGAGATACCAGCTGAGCTGGCGCTGAGCTGGCGGAGGGCCTGCCTAGCATGCCCAAGGCGCTGGCTTTCATCCTCAGAGGGAAGGAAACCTGGTGTGGAGGTACATGCCTGGCATCCCAGCATTTGGGAGATGGAAAGCAGGAGGATCAGGAGTTCAAGGTCATCCTTGGCTTTGTACTGAGTGTGGGGCAAACTGGGTTATGTGAGACCTTGCCTCAAAAACAAAACATCATCACCATAGGAACCTGCATGGAAATGAGTGTTATGAACTTCAGATTTTTTTCAAATCTTGGAGTATTTTTATATAAACACACAGAATTTATTTACATTTCTGTTGTTTGTTCTGTTTCTTTGAGACAGGGTCCCCTATAGACCAGGCTTGCCTGGTACTCAGTAGGTAGCTGATGGTAGGCAGGATTGTCTACATGTCCACTCAATGCCTCTACCCAGGTCCTCCTCGCTCCTCTCCCTTCCCCTAATAAACCAGAAGGAAAAAAAAAATGAGCTGGGGTGTGGTTCAGAGGCACAGCACTTGCCTGGTGTGTACAAGGCCTGGGTTCAACCCCCAGAGCTGCAACACAGAAAGTATGGCAAAAGACAACACAATGCAGAGGCTGGGAAGCCTAGCATGCACAACACATTGGGTTACATCGCCAGCATCAAATACACCAGGCGGGAAGAGAAGGCAGAGGATCAGAATCAAGGCCTAAAAGGAAGGGGAACAGACGCGAGACATCAGCTTTGTAGCTTTTATTAAATCCTTTTACTTTCTAAAACATGATTACAAGAAAAGAATACTTCATTTATGTGTAACACTGTCTTCATGGACGTACCGTGGTCACAAAGTAGAAATAAAATGGAGTATACAGGAAAGGAGAGGAGAGACCGGTGTTTGACCCTGGTGGCCCCCACAGAGACACAGAAAGCAGAGTGGTAGAAACAGACAAGGGCTTTTCCAAGGAGCGTGTACTTTGGGGTCATAGCTGATGCTTCCAGAACCTTAAATAAACTCCCTTGCTGGCTACAAGGCTAGAACTTGGGGGCTCAGCTCAGAGCATGGCCTTTCAAATGTGCCCTAGGCTGTGAGCACCCGGAGACACCAGCAGCTGTCCTGCACTTTGGTTCTCTGTTTTATACACGTGCGAAGACTCCATCATAACAACCATCCCCCGGCCCACCCAGCTTCTCATCCATTGATCATTTATTCATTCGCCCACCCCAACACTCATCCATCCATCTACCCATCTACTCATCTGGCCATCCATCCATTCATCTCATGCATCCACCCATGCACCCAACCATCCACTCATCCACTCATCTGGCCATCCATCCATTCATCCATCCATTCATTCATCTATGCATCCACCCATGTACCCAACCATCCACTCATCCACCCATCCGTCCATCCACCTGTCCATCTTATTTTCTCATGCCAACCAAGCCTCTATGCCTTAGATAAACCCCTTCTACAGAACTCGATCGGAGTAAGACTCCATCAGACCAAGAGACCTACTTGTCTAGACGACAGGCGAACACTTCCCTTTAGCTCATGAGCCTCAGCGCTGCCCTGCTGAGGTTTGGCTCCAAGGCCCAGTGGGCCCAGCTGTGGCCTGGATAAGACAGGGAGACTCGACAGGGCATGTCCTCCCCTATCGCAAGGCACATCTAGAAGCTGTTTCCTTTTTCTTCTTTATGAAGAAAAGAAACAAAGGGAAAACAAAAACAACATCCCCCCACTAACCACGCTGAGCCTGGGGACGGAGAGGAAACCCTGTAAGAGAAAAGTGCAGCCTGTCTGTACCCTGTCACCAGCAGGAGCTCCAGGGCATTAAAAACAAACACACAAGCATAAAACTACTCATTTGTCCCTTTGGATTTCAGCAAAGCCTGTCACTTTAAGCTAGTTCTGGGAGTGCTCTGAGGCCAGCCAGCTCTTAATCAAGAACACATGGGCTTCCTAGCGAGCGCCTGTACTTGGTCAGTATCACATCCTCTGTTTGCTCTCCTTTGAGGAGGGAGGTTCTGAGCGGAGACGCTGGGAGCCACTCTGGAATGGGCTTTTTTCTTTTTTGTCTGTAAATCTGAAAGTTTTTCTAGGAGCATTTTCCTCTACCAAGCCCTCCCTGTGGGGAACAGGGAGGTCTGCATAACTTCTCCTTGTAAGTTGGTCATTTCCAAGTCACAGGACCCACCAGAACATCAGCTGCAGGGTGACAAGCCCTGCGCGCGCGTGTGTGTGTGTGTGTGTGTGTGTGTGTGTGTGTGTGTGTGAGAGAGAGAGAGAGAGAGAGAGAGAGAGAGAGAGAGAGAAAGAGAGAGAGAAGGGTGGGGGTGGGGGGAGAGGGAGAGAGACAGTGAGAGGAAAAAGACAAATGAAAACCCTGCTTTCTGACTGGAGGCAGACGGCTAAGGTACGGCAGTCTTATTTGTGAAGCAATCACAAGAGACACCCCTGGCCCTAAGGAAACTGTCCAGAGGTGGAGGGCAGTGCACAAAACCCTATTGTACACTAGACAATGAAATGAGGTGACAAAGGGTGTTGAGCAGGCTTTGTGGAGACCTGCTGTAGTGAAGAGGGGACAATGGGCACTGTAACATTCCAGTGACATTCAAATTTAGCAACTGAATTCTGACCCCTCCCACCCCCTAACAATGACTCAAGAATACAGTATTTTCCCCTCTTGCCCCCACTCCTCCCATAATTGCTGTATGATTGTTCTCTATGTTCTTCACAAGAAACCCACACCCGGGCGTCGTCAACTGGCGCCAACTGGGAGGAGATGTAGCTTGGCTTACTGGCTTTGAACCCAGCTTGCTGGGAAAGGCTTCCTGGAGCTAGAGTCTGGGAGCTGTCAGGGCTCCCTCAGGGAAGTGCAGGGGTTTGACTGCCAAGGCAGAAAGAGACGGAGGGATGGAGAAGGGACGGTTTGATATGTGGCTTGTGGCTGGTGGATCCTGGGAGACTCACTGGCTCCTCCCCATATTCACTCCTCAGCTGAAGATGAAGTCGGACTCTCATAGTCTGACATGGGAGCGAACTGTAAGGAGAGGCAGAATTCTTTCTTGGCATACTTTCAAATCCCTCTGAGGAGGGGGATCTGCTGCGGATGGAGAGGGAAGGAGGGGCAGTCCCTGCCTTCCAACACACCAGACACAGCGACAGACTGTCACCCTGTCCTCGCAGAGAGAAGGCATGGGAAGGAATCAAAGTGGAGCCCAAGGACAAGAGAGGGAGACCCCTGCACCAGGTCAAGAAGATGTCCGGGAGAAGGACCAGGGCAGAGGCTCTGGAGGTAGGATTGGAGGGGCTTGAGAAAGTCTGTCATGTGACCCCAGTCCCTGAGTAAATGGGGCGGCGGCCCACTCCCCCTCCATATATATACATAGATGATAGGACCTCACAGTGTAGTCCTGGCTTGCCCAAACTCACAAGCCAGCTGGAGAAGGATCATAATATAGTCAAATATACTCATCTTGAAAAGCAACCAAAACCCAAAATAATGTTTTAAGGAATCGAATGTTAATGTAGAGGGCTCAAGATAGGACACTGGCCCCTCTGCTAAGTTATACCCCAGCCCCTCACTGGGGGATTCTGGGTAGGGGCTCTACCCTCAGCTCCAGCCCCCCTTTTCCTTTTGAGATAAGTCTTACTTAGTTGCCCAGGCTAGCCTTAAACTGAACTTGTTAGCCAAGGCTGGAGTGAACCCGCAGAGCTCACCCAGAGCTCCTCTGAGCCCCACCTTCTGGTACTGAGATCTGGACTCACCGAGCACTTGATGTTCATGCGTGAGTACAACATAGATGCGATCTCGCTCTGCCCAGCGTCCAGGGCCACCATCAGTGCTGTGCTCCCATCCTGAAAAGCACCTATAGCTCTAAAGATGCCCTGTGTGCAGCCCGCCCTCCCTGGGGAGCCCCGGGATGGGGACTCACACGGTCGGTGAGTGAGATGTCACAGCTAGGCACGGCCAGCAGGAGCCCGGTGATCTCCTTGTGTCCATGCTCACAAGCACACATCAGGGCCGTGGAGCCGTCCTCATCCTGCATGTTGACGTCCACCTCGCAGGCCAACAACGCTTTCACCACGTCCACCCGCCCGTGACTGACGGCCAGCATCAAGGCCGTCTGTCCTGCCTGGGACAACAGAATAGGGCTGTAGCTCTCCAACATTCCATGGCTTCCGAGTGCTCTGACATTGACTGGGTGCACATGTTGGCCCCACCTTCCCCTGGCTCCTTCTCTTCCCTCAGGTCTCAGTATAAACAGGTATTCTTCAGAAGGGCTAGCCTGGTTCTACCCACCTACCATGAGTTCCCAATTCATAGGTGGAAGTTTATGTAAAAACTTATCAAAGCTAAATAAAAAGGAAACAACAAACATAACCAACTAAGATCTATATATATTCCTACATACTAGTTACCCCCAAATAGTTAAAAATTGATGACCGCCAGAGGATGGATAGACAAAAAAAAAAAAAAAAAAAAAAAAAAAAAAAAAAAAAAAAAAAAAAAAAAAAAAAAAAAAAAAAAAGCAAACCAGATCAAGTCATACAACAGAATACTTCTTAGCCAAGAAAAGAAATGTTATTCAGAATTCTAATGGATACTCTAACTTGTAAAAACTTTGAGTGTAAAATCAGACCCACATACACAAAAAAAATCACAGATGGTGTGTGTGTCTGTCTGTTTGTGTGTGTGTATCAGAGCCTCACTGCAGAGCCCCCAGAATGGACAGGAACCTATGACACTTTTGTCTTAGTCTGCTGACTGTTAAGAGCTTTCCTGACCACTCTGATTCACATTTAGGCCACTTTAAATCCATTTTCTTTCTTTTTCTTTTTTCTTTTTTGTTTTTTTCCAGACAAGGTTTCTCTGTATAGCCCTGGCTGTCCTGGAACTCACTCTGTAGACCAGGCTGATTTCGAACTCAGAAATCCACCTGCCTCTGCCTCCCAAGTGCTAGGATTAAAGGCGTGTGCCACCACTGCCTGACTTGTAAATCCACTTTTAAGACATGTCCAGAATAGGTAAGATCAGAGCCAGCAGGGCCGGGGGTAGAGAGTGTAGTAGTGGGTGGGAGAGTTTCATCATCATCGTCATCATCATATAGACAGGTTCCACTTAGCCCAGACTGGCCCAGAACCTGCTATGGCTGAAGATGACAATAACTCCTAAGTGCTGGGGTTATAGGCATGTGTCACCTCTGTAGACAGAAAGGGAAGAGGGGAAGGAAAGAGAAGAGGTGGGGCTCTGGTATCACAGGGTCTCATGTTCAAGGTCTGCTGGGACAGTTCAGGCCAGCCTGGGTAACTCAGTGGAATCCTATCTCAAATTACATGTAAGAAGAGGGCTGTGGGCTAGAGAGGTTGTTCAGTGGTTTAGAGCACCATTGCTCTTGCAGAGGTTTAGTTCCCTGCACCACACTCTGGTTCTCGATCATGTGCTGCTCTAGTCCCAGGGGATCCGATGCGCTCTTATGGACACATACAAAAAGGCAAAACACAGCCAGCGTGATGCACATTTTTAATTCCAGCACTGAGGCAGAGGCAGAGGGGCAGAGGGGCAGAGGCAGGTGGATCTCTGAATTGCAGGCCACCCTGATCTACATAGCAGCTACGGCTATATAAACAAATAAAATAAACAAACAAAAAATAATAAATAAATTTTAAGAAAAAAACCTGAGGAAAAAGAGGGAGATGGACCCTGTGGATATAGCTCAGTGGTAAGGCACTTACCTAGCATGCGTGGGTCCCCAGGTTCAATCATTAGTGTTCCAAATAATAAAGCTTAGTGGAATGTGTGTGTTTACAGTTTCAGCACTCAGAAGGCAGAGGCAGATAGCTTCTGTGAGTTTAAGGCCAGCCTGGTCTATAGAGTGAGTTCCAGGACAGACAGAGCTACACAAGAAACATTGTTTCAAAAAACCTTAACCAACCAACCAAATAAATAAATAGGGATTAGGCATGATGGTGCATGCCTTTAATCCCAGCACTCTGAAGTCAAGAGATAGTGGATCTCTGTGAGTTCGAGGCCAGCCTGAGATATACTGTAAGACACTGCCTCAAAAAAGAAAGGTTAAGAGACCTTGTAGCAAGTACGGAAAGGAGCCAAGATCCATCCAGAGAAAGAGCCCATGCACAACCTGACTGGGATAAAGCTTATGGTCCCAGCACTAGGGAGGCAGAAGCAGGAGGATCCTAGATAGACAGTCTAGGTGAGTCCTAGATTTAGTGAGAGACATGTCTTAAAATGCTGGTCCTCTGGCCTACACACACACACACACACACACACACACACACACACACACGCACACACACATACACAATGAACACACGCACCATTTGCAGCTCTCTGAGCTTGCCCTAAGGCAGAATCACTCAGGTTCAAACATCAGCTCCTTGCCGTGAGTCCTGAAGAAATAATCCTGCTGCTTTGAGTCTCAATATCCAACTAGAGAGTGGTGGCTGTTCTCATGGACACAGAATGTTATCATGACCTGGCTTGGCCATTGCTTGGAGTTAATGAAGGAGGTTATAGAGCAGGTGAGGTGGCTCAGTGGGTAAAGGCCTTGCCACCAAGCCTGATGACCTGAGTTTGATCCCTGGGGCCCACATGCCAGTAGGAGTAAACTGAGTCTCAAAAAGTGAGCCCAGGCCTTCAGACCTGTCCCTAGTAAAGAGCTAGGTACACTGCAGCCCTATACCTGGCTGGCCTTGGCATTGACATTCCCAAGCCGGAAGAGCTGAAGGATGGTCTCAATGTCATCCTGGGTCTTCAGAGTGGCCAGGGCAGTGAGCATAATGGGGCTGTAGCCAGCACGGTTCAGCTTGTCCACTTGGCAGACACCTGCATGGGGAGGGGAGAGATGGGGTGGGCATGAGCCTCTGCCATCAGACTAAAGGCTGGCTCACCACGGAGCCCTGGGGATTGTGTCCCCTCCCTCTGTCTAGGCACAGCCAGTAGGTCTCTGTGCACTTGCTTATCACTGTGGAGACCAGAGAGTGATTTCAGGAGCCAGGTACCTCGGTTTGTGTTTCGTTTTGTTCATCTGTTCTGTCTGTCTTTAAAAAGATATTACTTTAAAGAGATATTTACTATGTTTTAACTTGTGTGCCTGTATATGTGCACATATATGTGCACGAGAGTCCAAGTGTCTCTGGAGTCTCTAAGAGGGTGTTCTAGGCAGATTATAGACAGTATGGGTGCTGGGAACTCCCCTGTGAGAAAAGTACCCATTTCTAACCACTGAACCACTCTGCAGCTGCCTAAACTACCGTTTACATCGACTGGGGTAGGAGTACCTGCCCTGGCATCTTGTGGAAATCAGAGGAGGAGGAGCTGGTTGGCAGGAGCTGGTTCTCTCTGGCCACCGTGTGGGTCAGGGGATCGAGCTTAGGTTGTCAGGCTTGGTAGCAAGTGTTATTACCCACTGAGCCATCTTGATGCCTCCATCTTCTTAAGAAACTTTGTGTGTGTGTTTGTGTGTGTGTGTGTAGTCTGTTGTGTGTATACACGGAGGTCAGAGGTCAGTGCCTGGTCTTTCTTAATTGCTCTCCACCTTATGCTGGACATGAGATCTGTCACTGGATTGTAGATGGCAGTCTGCAAACTCCAGTGACTCTCCTGTCTCCACCTCCTCATTCTTAGGGGCCAGCGTTATAGGCATGTGACTCCACCCCATGCCTAGATCTGGTTTTAGTTTTGTTTTCTTTTCTTTTAAACTTGGGTGTTGGGGACCTGAACGATGGTCATGCTGACAAGAAAAGCACTTCAACCATTGCACCATTTCCCCGGCTACCAGAGTTTTCTTTTCTTTCTTTTTGTAGCCAGTCTTTTTATCCTGGCGCTTGCTGAGCAGGCTCTGCCTCCCTCACAGACTGGGAGCTTGTCTACGCCATCAGACCAGGGAAGACAAGTTTCTTCTTGCCTGACCAATACCATGTCTACTGTCCAATCCCCAGCCCTGAGGTCACAGCCTTCCCCCACACAAGGGCTTTGGAAACAGAGTATCTGGAACACCCGAAGTATCCATCATTCAGTGATAATACCACCGCTCTAGTGTCTAGTCAGAATTCATTATACTGCTAAGACTGAGTTCCTCTAGACTGGCTACATTCCTCAGAGTAGGAGACAGAGCTTCCTCCAGCCGGCAAAGCCTCCTTCATCTGTCAGTGAAGGGCACCCTCTCCCCCACCCAACTTAGAAGGTGTATTGCCTCTATGACATCAAGAGAGTAGAAGCTCCCTCGGACTTGGAAAACACAGTGCCTCCCCATCAGACTTGGAAGCTTAATCCCTGTCTGCCAACCCTCCATCAGACTGGGAAGGGAGCAGGGACTTTAGACCAGGAAGGCAGCAACTCTCATGAGCTTGAGAAGACACGCCTCCCCCATCAGACCAGGTCTTGTCTGGAGGCTTACCACTGTCCAGCAACTGCCGAACCACAGGGAAGTTGGCATGTGACACGGAGTAGTGCAGGGCAGTGTTACCATTGCTGTCAGCGATGTTGACCACGTAGTCCAGCAGCCGGGCAGACATGGCCCTAAAGGTGACCAGATGTCGCCGCACAAGCTCAGGGTGTGCGTCACTGCGGCAGGCCAGGCGCAGCCACTCTTGGAGCACGGTGGTGTAGGCTACTTTCTGCAGACACAGCAGGAGTGGGAGTAAGGACTGGGGCTCCCATCCCCTTCTGCACAAAGATCCAAGAACGGAAGAGGGATCCCTCATCCTGCGGCTCCTGTGACTGACCAAGAGAGCACCTGTCTGACCCAGCACTCGGGAGCCCAGGGAAAGAAAACCCAGAGTTCAGGTCAAAACCGGGCTACACACTGAGAACATGTCTGAAACCAAACACGTGAAGTAAAGCAGAGGCAGGAGGACCTCTATGAGCTGAAGGCCAGCCTGATCTACATAGTAGTTTCAGGCCAGCCAGGCTACAACTCCATAGTTAGACCCTGCCTCAGAAAACACACAAATCCAGTGGGGTGGGGTGGGCCTGTAATCCTAGCTCTTGGGAGATGGAGGTAGGATCAGGAGGAGTTCAGGGTCATCCCCAGCCACAAAAGTAGTTCAGCGCCAGCCTGGGCTACACAAGATCTCAAAATGAGCAAAATGAAAACAAACGAAACAATGTTGTCCTTGATTCGGTCACAGGGAAAGTGACACTCTGGAGTGGACTTAGAATGCAGTGTACACTTGCTTACACTCTGGAGTGGACTTAGAATGCAGCGTACACTTGCTTACACTCTGGAGTGGACTTAGAATGCAGCGTACACTTGCTTACACTCTGGAGTGTACTTAGAATGCAGCGTACACTGGCTTACACTCTGGAGTGTACTTAGAATGCAGTGTACACTTGCTTACACTCTGGAGTGGACTTAGAATGCAGTGTACACTTGCTTACACTAAGACAATTATGGACAGCCCCTAAAGTCAAAGTATAGTATCTCTTGAACATCCCAAAGATAAGAACATGAAGCCAGGGTGTCTCCAGGTAGCAGTGGACCCCACAACTCACGCCCCACCCACCACCAAGCTGCACCCTTGGTGTCTAGATCAGGTGCAGAGACACCGAGGTAGGGTGTGGTGTGAGAATGTGCCCAGGGGTCCTCCGTACCAGTTCTCGCTCTGTGAGGGCATTGGGGTTCTCCAAGTATTTCTCCAGGGCCAAGCAGGCTGATATGAGGTCAGGGCTCAGGTCCATCCTGCCAGAAACAGATAGGAGTGAGCTTATAATATTTTACTTTCTAAAAATTTACTTATTTATTAACTTTTTAAAGCTTTTTATTTTATTTTACATTTTTATTTTTTTGAGACAGGGTTTCTCTGTGTAGCTCTAGCTGCTCTGGAACTCACTCTGTAGACCAGGCTGGCCTTGAACTCAGAAATTCACCTGCCTCTGCCTCCCAAGTGCTGGGATTAAAGGTGTGTGCCACCAACGACCGGCCAGACATTTTTTAAAATAATTTTTTAAAGATTTATTTTACTGTGCATTGGTGTTTTGCCTGTACATAAGTCTGCGTGAGGATGTCAGAATCCTTGCAACTAATGTGACAGACAGCTGTGAACTACTGTGTGGGTGCTGGGAATTGAACTTGGGTCCTCTGGAAGAGCAGGCAGTGCTCTTAGATGCTGAGTCATCTCTCCAGCCCCTTTATTTACTTTTGAAGATTTATGTTTAAGGGGTGGAGAGATGGCTCAGTAATTAAAAGCACTTTTTAAAAGGCCTGGGTTCGGTTCCTAGCACCGGCAGGGAGGCTCACAACTGTTTGTAACTCCAGTTCCAGGGGATCCCTTTTTGACTTCTATAGGCACCAAGCATTCGTGTGGTGCACATACCTACATGCAGGCAAAACACTCATATGAATAAAATGAAATAAACAAATCTATCACGATTGAATATGTTTGGCCCAGGGAGCAGCACTATTTGGAGGTGTGGCCTTGTCGGAGTAGGTGTGTCACTGTGGATGTGGGTTTTAATACCACTGTCCTAGCTGCCTGGAAGCCAGTCTTCTCCTAGCTACTTTCAGATAAAGATGAAGAACTCTCAGCTCCTCCTGCACATGCCTGCCTGGATGCTGCCATGTTCCCACCTTGATGATAATGGACTGAACCTCTGGACCTGTAAGCCAGCCCCAATGAAATGTTGTCCTTATTAGAGTTGCCTTGGTCATGGTGTCTGTTCACAGCAGTAAAACCTTAACTAAGACAAAAATCTAAAACATTTATGTTAATATTTGAGTGTGTCTGTGCACCTGACTGCAGGTTCCTGTGGAGGTGAGAGTGTAGCAGTCCCTGGAGCTGCAATTATAGGCAGTTATGAGCTACCTGATATAGATATCTCTCACTTTATCCTCCCCTCCTCCTCATCGTTATTTTGGATTAAAACAAAGACAAACAAACAAAAAAAACCCTAGGGTTTTTCTTTGTAGTTCTGGCTGTCCTCAAACTCAGAGATCTGCCTGCCTCTGCTTCCCAAGTGCTGGGATTAAAGGTGTGCGCTACTACCTCCTGTCATCAGCATCTTTTTAAAAGATTTATTTATTTTTGATCAATCCTGAAAATATACATACAGGTAGCATTATACAGACTGAACAGGAATATTATAGGAATATCTAGGTATATGCATATATGCATGCAGTAACAATTAGTTAAAAAAAATTAGAGGCCAAGAATTTGAAAGAGAGCAGAATAGCATACATGGGAGGAGAAAGGGAGAAATGTTACCAGATTATAAGCTAAAAAAGGATTTATTCATTGTTATTTTATGTGTATGGGTGTTTTGCTTGCATGTCTGTCTGTGCACCATGTGTGTCCTATTGGAAGAGGTCAGAAGAGGGTGTTGGGTCCTCTGGAACTGGAGTTACAGATGATAGTGAGCAGTCACATTGTTGTTTAACAATTTCCTCCAAGACTGAAACATTCCATCCCGCAGGAAGCTCCTTAAGCAGGAAGTAAACAACTCAAAGGAGCTTCAGGAAGTCCCTGAAACCTACCAGATTCGCAAGGCCTCTTCCTGCCACAGTCAACAATGAAAGTGGAGAGTTCCCACAGAGGAAGGGAAGCTGAGCTGTGGAGAGGACTCTCGGACCAGAGTCCCTCAGAAAGGACACTCGCCGCCTGTTGAGCTGCCTGCAGGCTGTGCAGTGTGCTCCAGGTTCCCAGCTTTGTGAGCTGTCATTCATGCTAGGGTGTGCCTTGGTGATGCAGCTGTGTAGGCCCCTTCTGATCTGTTAAGTAAACCCCCCCATTCCTGTAAGTAACCCCTATAAAGCTCATTGGTTGACCAAGTTGGACTTTGGTGGCATCTATCTTTGGTCTGTCATGGGGTTTAATGTGTCTTCCCAGAAAATGCTTCGTCTCACAACACATGTGGGTGCTAAGAATCAAACCTAGGTCCTCTGGAAGAACGGACGGCTAATGCTTTTAACTGAGCCACCATCTGAGCTGTCTCCCTGTTTTTTGAGACATGGTCTCATGTGTCCCAGGATAGCTTCAAATCCACTAGGGCATGTCCGTTGCCAGGGCTGGTGGAATTAACTGGGACTCCCAACTACTTGGAAGTGGAGGCAAGAGGATTGCAGGTTCAAGGCCAGCCTGGCTTACAGCAAGTCAAAGGCTAGCACGGGCAACTTAGCAACTCTACAAAGAAAGTGCAAAGAATGCTGGAGATGGGCATGAGGTTCAGTTGGCACGAGACCCTGGGTTCCAGCCCCAGCACCCATAACCTAGGCTGGTTACACCTGTCTGTAACCCTAACACACAGGAACTGGAGGTGGTAGGATTGCAAATTCAAGGTAGCCTGTGCTATAGAGTTCAAGGTTAGCCTGGGCAACTTAATAAGACTTTATTTCAAAATAAAAGGGGAGGGGGTGGGAAGATGGCTCAGTAGACAAGGGCCTGCAGTGCCGGTGTGAGGGCAGGAACCCGCATTCCCAGAACCCACAGAAATTCCAGGTGGGTATGTGGGAGGGAGCTGCAAGCCCTGCATGCTGGTGGAAGACACAGCCGATCTGCAGAACAAGCCAGCAAGCTAAACTGCATTGCACAGGCAGCTGGGGTCAGGGAGAGACACTGAGTGAACAGATAAAGTACAGAGGGATGGCCAAAGACACTGAATGCCAGTCTTGGGCGTTCCCATGCACACATATGTACACATATACCTACACAAATGCCCACATCACACACACATGCACACACATGTGCACACAGTACACAGACCCACACCTCACATACACACACATAAAAAGGAAGATAAAGAAACAACACTGACCTGTAGCCTTCCCATGCATACATATCCATATGCATCCCCAAACACATATGTACACAATATGATATGGACCCACGAGGCTGAGGCAGGCAGAGCTCTAAGTCTGAGGCTATCCTGGCCTATTCAGTGAGTTCCAGGCTAGCCAAGGCTACAAAGTGAGACCCTCTCTCAAAAAGACAAGAAAACGTTCAGAAGATCAGGTGAGATGCTCAAAGTCAAGGGATCCTTGTCCGCACAGAGAGTGCGTGACTGACAGGAATTCCCATCTGACTAAACTGACAGGAAGCCTGCACGGCCGGATCGAAGGCAGCAGCAGATCAGCTACGGTTCACCCTATCCAATGCCATCCCACCCAGAGAACTGACCGAATTTCCTCCTCAGGGTCCGGTCCTGAGGCCACCTCAGCTGCAGGCACGTGCTGGGGTTCCTGGGAGAGCTGGCGCCCCTCCAGACTGGTCTTGGCCACTGCAGCCCCTGGAGGCCTGAGCTGAGGGCAGTCAGCTGGGCTCAGAACCCTTGCTGGTGGCTCTGGGCCCTCATTTTCTGTGCTCTCGTGTTCAGAGTTTTCTGCTGTGCTGGAGTCTTCCGAGGAGGACTCATACCTAAGGGGAGACAGGCAAGGACACTGATGGGGATAGGTAGAAGAGGGATCCATGTGGCCGCTCTGGTCCTCAGTTTCTCCACATTTTACATTGAGGATGAAGTGAGTTAGGTAAGTGGGTGTTTGAAATCCACACCCGGCCCCTTACTGGGGGATCCAAGAGCCCATGGTCCTCCATTTCTAACCATGCCACACTGCAACCGTCACAGCTTCCACTGGACCTGCAGTGCTGTTTTGGGACGCTGACCTGAGTCAGGCGTTCTGCGGGCAGTCGGCCTACGCAGGCTCCAGAGCCAATGAACAGGCCCCAGGAAGGTGCTCCTTTCTCTCAGTTTCCTTATCCTATATTCCTTATGCTTGGACACAAAGAATTAACTGTGAGGGCCTGGCTAAGCGTGGCTCCTAGCAGCAGGCGAGCTCGGGGCCCCTGTTCCTAATCTTCAGTGTCACAGAATGCAAGACTTGGAGTCACCAGTGGCTGGAGATCCACTCACCCGCCATTGATTCCCACAAATTGGAGGTTCCTCTGGTGGACTTCAGGGTCTGCGGGGTCCTCTTTCCTCTTTGTGGTCGACTGGACCCCCACGGAGGCTCTATCTAAGAGAGACAGACCATGTGGCGTGGGTGGCCTGAGATTCTGAGTCCACTCGGGGTGACTGGGGTCCTGTGTCCCTCACAGATGTCTGCTTACCTGCTCCTTCAGCCACTTGTGAGTCCTGTGATGCCGCTGCTGGCCTGGTGGGCTTCCTGTCAGTGGTATCCTGGGCAGCCGGGGCAGGGTTCTCAGGCTGTAGCTCAGAGGCTGCAGCAGGGCGTGGATTAGAGGAGGACGGCTCTGTGAGAGACGGCGGAACAGAGACGTGTCATCTCAGGACATCAGAAGAATAAAAAAGACCTAGTGTGCTGGTGCAAGCCTATGTCCTTGGGTAGAGGTAGGAGTGCTAGCCTGGGCTACAGAGTGAGATGTTATCTCTAAAAAGCACAATGCTGGTCTTGATGGTAGAGGGCCTGCCTAGCACTCTGAATCTCTGGGTCCTGTCCGCCGCACCACATAAACCAGGTGTGGTGGTGTATCCGTGCAATTCTAGCACTCAGGTATGGAGGCAGGACTACAAATGGGAGGATAGTCTTGGTTAGAGAGTGAGATTCAGTCTCAAAAATCAAACAAACAGTGCTGGAGAGTTGGCTCAGCAGTTAAGGGCACTGGCTGCTCTTCCAGAGATCCTGAGTTCAAATCCCAGCAACCACATGGTGGCTCACAACCATCTACAATGGGATCTGATGCCCTCTTCTGGCGTGCAGGTATACATGCAGATAGAGCACTCAGTTTTCATACATAAAAATAAACAAATCATTAAAAAACAAACAGTTTAAAAAAAAAAAAAAAACAAGGGTTGGCTGGTGCTGGAGATTGTTCTGCCATTAAAACCATGGCTCAGCCTGGTCTACTAAGTAGTTCCAGGACAGCTTGTTCTACTAAGTGAGTTCCAGACGACCTGAGTTCAGTTCCCAGCACCTATGCCAGGTGCCTCACCTCAGCCTGAAACTCCTGGGGATCTGGTATCTTCTTCTGCCCTGTATGGGCATCCTGTTCACATAAGTAACAAATATTTAAACACACACACACAGACACAGACACACACTCAGAGACAGAGAGACAGAGACAGATGAAACAAGGGATGGGCCATGGAGCTGTATGGTGGGGGGAGATAACCAGCTCCTCGGGTAGGTGTCTTAGAAACAGCCCCTCCAGCCAGGCGGTGGTGGTACATGACTTTAATCCCAGCGCTTGGGAGGCAGAGGCAGGCGGATTTCTGAGTTCCAGGACAGCCAGGGCTATACAGACAAACCCTGTCTTGAAAAACAAAAAAAAACAAAACAAAACAAACAAACAAACAAAAAGAAACAGCCCCTCCACAGAGGCACACCTTCATTCACTAAATACATACACGCAATTAAAAATTTTGGCCATAGCTGAGCATTGGTGACATACACTTTTAATCCCAGAATTTGGGAGACAGAGGCAGGAGAATCTGAGTTCCAGGTCAGCCTGGTTTACTGAGTTCCAGGACAGTTTGTTCTACTAAGCAAGTTCCAGGACAGCCAGGGCTATAAGGAAAAACTCTTGTCTCAAAAAAACAAACAAAAGAGTCTTGGCCAAGCCAGGCAGTGGTAGTGCACGCCTTTAATCCCAGCACTTGGGAGGCAGAGGCAGGCAGATTTCTGAGTTTGAGACCATCCTAGTCTACAGAGTGAGATCCAGGACAGCCAGGGCTACACAGAGAAACCCTGTCTCGAAAAACTAAAAAAAAAAAAGAGTTTTGGCCACCACCACACTTTTAATCTCAGAACTTGGGAGGCAGAGGCAGAAGGGTTTCTGTAAGTTTCAGGCCAGTGCGGCCCTGCTTCAAACAAACAGAGAAGGAAGACCTTGGGCAAAGGAAATGGTTATCTGGGATAGGACTTGCTTTGGGACCTAGAATCCACGGATAAGCACTTGTCATACACCATCCTAGAGCCGGGATTAACTGCAGCCTAGCCTATCTGGTAAATTCCAGATCTGCAGGAGACCCTAACTCAAAAAAACACGTTAGGTGGCTGGAGAGATGGCTCAGAGGTTAAGAGCACCATGTGCTCTTCCAGAGGTCCTGAGCTCAATTCTTAGCAACTACATGGTGGCTGACAGCCATCCATAATGAGATCTGATCCCTTCTTGTGGTGTGCAGGGATGCATAGAGAACACTATATAGTCAATAATAAATCTTACAAAAAAGAAAACAAGTTAGATGCATGTGAGGATCACCAGAGGCATCCTCCGACTCCCACAGTGCATCCAACGAACCCCACAAATTGCCTGAGAGTCATGATGGCCATGTGCCATGCTGTCCTTTCTGACAGATGAGCTAGTCCTTAACCACACCTCTGAACTTTCACCAGCCAAGGGCTCAGATTACAGAGGGAGGAAATGGAGGCCCAGCAAACTGAACCTAGGCAGGTGAGCGGTACAATACAGAGTTAGTTGTCCAGCAGCAGCCTGCTGGTGACAGAGCGGTGACGGAGCACGGAGGCCTCCCAGTCCTGGCTTCAGACTCAATTCTCACCCTCTGTGTCACCCTGAGTATTGAAATTGCAGCAAGAGTGTGGTGGTCAGAAGAGAGATGAGAACTTCATATGTAGGAGATGTATGCCCTAGGTAACAGGCTTAAACATCTCTGTGACCTAGAACCTCCCCTCCCACCAAAACCCCCCCATATTTTAACTCATGGCATTACTATGTAGCCTAGGCTGGCCTAGAACTTGCAGCAATTCTTCTGACTTGTTGCCCAAGTACAGGGCTCAAGGTGTGCAACCCCACTCCTTCCTGGTGTTTTGTCTTCTTTATCTGTGTGTGGTGACTGTGTGCATGTGTGCTTGTGTGTATATGACTGGATCTGTGAGCGTGACTCTGTGTACGTATGTGCACACACACATGGGAGTAAGACTCTGAGTGTGTGAGACTGTGCGTGCACATGCACACATGCATGAAGGTCAGGGGACAGTCTCTGGTGCAGGTCCTTTATCTTCCATCTCCTAGGAGTCCAGTCCTTTGCGATTTGCTCCTATGTAGGCCAGGCTAGCTAGCCTGCAGGCTTCTGGACCCTCGTGCCTCTGCCTCTCATAGGAGTGCTTGGATTATGTGCCACTATACATGGCTTTTACGAGGTTCTTTAAAGAATTCACACAACGTATTGCCTGCCTAAGCCACATGAGGGATGTCTTTTTTGTTTGTTTATTTGTTTGTTTTTGAGACAGGGTTTCTCTGTACAGCCCTGGCTGTCCTGGAACTCACTCTGTAGACCACGCTGGCCTTGAACTCAGAAATCCGCCTGCCTCTGCCTCCCAAGTGCTGGGATTAAAGGTGTGTGCCACCACCACTGCCCGGCTAGGATGGACTGTCTTGATCTAACACCAAGCAGGTATCACTCTGGTCACCAGGAACAGGGAATGGGAGCCATTAGAAAATTTAAAAACTAAAACTTAAATTTATATTCTTCAAGACCAGCTCCCTGTAGAGCTTAGACTGGCCCAGATCTCATTTCCTGGCTCAGGGTGTTCTTGGATCTGTGGTGACCTTCCTGCCTCAGTGGTAAGGATAGGGACATGGACCACCAAACCTTTGAAAAACTTTGTATTTATAAACTATTTTACAAACTGGGACTCGGTACACAGTTTAGTAGTAAAGTGCTTGCCTAGAATCCCCAGTGAGGGCTGGGGTATGGCTCAGAAGTAGCATGTGAAGCCTTGGATTCCAATGTCAGCACCACAATCAATCAACCAATCAAATCAAAACCCCACTCTTCCAAAACTTTACCAGGAGAAGATAAAAGTACAGTAGGGGCTGGGCGGTGGTGGCGCATGTCTTTAATCCCAGCACTTGGGAGGCAGAGGCAGGCAGATTTCTGAGTTCGAGGCCAGCCCGGTCTACAGAGTGAGTTCCAGGACAGCCAGGGCTACACAGAGAAACCCTGTTTCGAAAAACCAAAACAAAAAACCAAAATAAAAACAAAACAAAAAAACAACAAAAAAAGTACAGTAGGTTAGGTGCTGTGCAGCAGGCCTCTAATCCCAGCACTGGAGAAACCAGAGGGCAGAGGGCAGAGGGTAGGTAGAGGCTCTCTGTGAGACTGATATCAGGTTGGTCTACAAAGAAGCTCCAGGCCAGTCAAGGCTACATGGCAAGACTCTATCTCAATCAAAAAGCAACCAAGCTTTGGAGATGGTCAACTGCAGATCATTATAAAGACGCTTCTTGCTGCTGGAGTAGCCTCCAAGATGGCGTCTGCTGTACAAGGCTGGCAACCTGACTTACGTGAATGAGCACTGCCCTCTCCACGCAGGCTCCCAACACATGTAAAACACACACACACACACACACACACACACACACACAAAGGGGCACTTTTACTCCACTTATCACTTATTTTAAGTTTTTTCTTAATTCTAAGTTTTAAAAAAATTTTTTTAGTGTGTGCATATGTGTGTTTTGCCTGATTCTATGTCTATGCATGTCTGCCTGTCTGTCTGTCTGTCTATGCACCATGTGCATCTTGGTGCCTGCACAAAAGAGAAAAAATATCCATTAGTTTCTTTGGAACTGGATGGTGTGAGCATCATGTGGGAGCTGGGAATTGAACCTGGGCCTCTGCAAGACCAGCCAGTGCTCTTAACTGCTGAGCTGTCTCTCAGCCCTTTGTTTTTTGCTTTTGTTTTTGTTGTTTTGTTTTGTTTTGTTTTTTGGAGACAGGGTTTCTCTGAATAGCCCTGGCTGTCCTGGAACTCATTTCTGTAGACCAGGCTGGCCTTGAATTCAGAAGTCCTCCTGCTTCTGCCTCCCAAGTGCTGGGATTAAAATTAAAGGCATGTGCCACCAAGTCCGGCTCCTCCACCCCCCCTTTTTTTGTTTTTGTTTTTTTCAAACAAGGTCTTAATGTGTAACTTTGGTGGCTTAGAACTGACTATGTGACCGAGCTGGCACCAAAATACGAGTGTTTGCTCTCTGCCTCAGGAGTGATGAGATCAAAGGCGTGTACTACCATGCCGACACATGTGACTTCTTGAACCCTGTCTCTAAGGATGTGCAGTATTCAAGCTCAAGCTGCCTGTGGCCCTCCTCATCCTGCTGTAGCTCCGAGCCCCTCCTTCCTGACGGCACCCACGTCTTGCTATGGGTCCAGGTCCACCGAGGGCCCAAGAGTGGAAGGTCTCTTTAATGGTTGAATTTTTTTTTAAAAGATTCAATAGTTTGTTTTTGGAGGGAAGGTCTCACTGTGTAACCCTGGCTGGCCTGACACGCAGGGATGGCCTGCCTCAGTTTCCCAAGCACTAGGATTAAAGGTAGGAGCCGCTGCTGCTGCCACTAACTTTTTTTTGTAACAGAAGCAATTCACTACTTCCTGACGTTCCTGGGCGTTACTCAAGTTCTGTCAGAAGTGGAGCGCTTTACTAGGTAGGCTAAGTGTGGACAGGACAGGGTGGGGGGGCACTTGGCTACAAATGTATCCAAAAGCAGTATAGTCCAGGGTGTGGTGACCCAGCTGACAGAGAGCTGGATTTACTTTGTGAGCCAGGAGCCAGTGTGGGGTGGGTGAAACTTCTCATTTACTTATTTATTATTATTGTTTTGCAGTCCTGGGGATAGAACCTGGGTTGTGTACACTATTGTAGTATTCTTTTGGTTTTTTTTTGTTGTTGTTGTTGTTTTAGGTTTTTTTGGTTTTTCGATTCAGGGTTTCTCTGTGTAGCCCTGGCTGTCCTGGAACTCACTCTGTAGACCAGGCTGGCCTCGAACTCAGAAATCCTCCTGCCTCTGCCTATATTGTAGTATTCTTAACTGAGTTGTGGCTCTGGCTGGCTCACTGTCTTTTTTGAGACCGAGTCTCATGTGGTCCAGGCTGGCCTCAAACTCACGGCCTCTACCTCCCAAGTTCTGGGATAGAACCCAGCACTTCCTGCATTCTATCAACCAAATTACATCCTCAGGTGGCTCTTGCTCTTGTTGTTTTGTGGGTCTTTCTTTACACCCCAGGCTTACCTTGTGCTGCAGAGCCTCAGTCCTGGGTGCTGAGATAGATGGCATGCTCCACTATGCCTGGCTTAGCGCTCCAGTTTTAAATGCTGGGCTGGGGGCTGGAGGGCTGGCAGGACAGCTCAGTGGGTAAGGGAACTTTCCTGATGATCTGAGTTCATCTATGTGTAAGCTGGACAGAATGGTGGAAGTCTGCAATTCCAGGGTTCCTATGGCAAGATGAGGAACCACTGGAAGCCCTTGGGTTAGTCTGGGGAACCAGCAGCAAAGGAGAGAGAAGCAGAAGGTGAGCACCGGCGTCTGACATGGGCATGCCTTCCATAGCAACATGCTTGCCTCCCCCAAACACACTACGAATAAAAACAGGAATAACGAGCCGGGCAGTGGTAGTGCACGCCTTAAATCCCAGCACTTGAGAGGCAGAAGCAGGTGGATTTCTGAGTTTGAGGCCAGCCTGGTCTACAGAGTGAATTCCAGGACAGCCAGGGCTCCACAGACAAACCCTGTCTCGAAAAACCAAAACCAAACCAAAACAAAAAAAGAACAACAACAACAACAACAACAACAAAAACCAAAAAGCAAAAAACAATGGGGTTGGGGATTTAGCTTAGTGGTAGAGCGCTTGCCTAGCAAGTGCAAGGCCCTGGGTTCAGCCCTCAGCCCTTAAAAAACCAAAACCAAAAACAAAAACAAAACTGGAATAACAATAAACCTTAGATATAGTCTGTGGGCTGGCTCATCACTATAATACCAGGCTCCAGGACTAGGAGACTGAGGCAGGAGGAACGTGGGTGAGTGCAGCCTATGTGTATGTGTATATGTGTGTGTGTGTGTGTGTGTGTGTGTGTGTGTGTGTGTATGTGTACGTGTATGTGTGTGTATATGTATATGTGTATGTATACGTGCTGTATATGTACAAGAGCCCATGTGAAGAAGAGAAAGAAGACAAATAAACAAACTAGGCTTAAAAGGTTCCTTCCAACGCCAGCAGGGTATTCACATGTTGAAATAACATCAGGTGCTAGCTGAGCATGTGGCTCACGTCTTTAGTCCCAGCACTCGGGAGGCAGAGGCAGGTGGATTTCTGAGTTAAATGCCAGCCTGGTCTACACACTGAGTTCCAGGACAGCCAGGGATACACAGAAAACCCTGTTTTGGAAAAAACAAACCTAAGCAAAACAAAAACAACAGCAGCAACCGCAGACCTACAGTGGCCCGTGTCTCAGCACTCTGCATCGGTGCACTCAAACAACTTCAGGTCAAAAACAACAGTAGGAAAAAAAAACAACAAAACCCTTTTCTGGGCCAGCAAGAGGGCTTAAGTGCTTGCTGCCAAGCCTGACTCCTGAAAGTTAGCCTCTGACACTCCCCATAAGTAAAAGTGTAACAATTTTTAAAAATCCCTTGCGCTGGGGCGATGGTTCAGTGAGCACAGCAGCTGCAGTTCAAGCCTTAGGATCGGAGTTCAAATCCCCAAACCCTGATGACCTGAGTTCATCTATGTGTAAGCTGGACACAGAGGTGGAAACATGGCAGTGTGTGTCTGTGATCCCAGGGCAGCTATGGAGAGATGGGTGCACAGCTGCAGACTCCCAGGACCCTAAGTCGGACAGTGGGGGAGCGAATGGAGGAAACAAAGCACTCCTCAAACCAATGTCTGTGGCTGTGCGGTGGCTGCTCACTGGATGCTCAAGTGTGTTCAGCACCTCCCACCCCTTTCTCCGGGCCTGTCTCCCCACTACCTGGGAGGTTGACCAGGAGGATCACAGGTCAAAGGCCTGCCCCAGCTTAGGTGGGTTTGAGACCAGGCTGCACAATTGTAAGACTTTATCTAAGAACAAAACAAATAAAGGGGCTGGTGTGATGACTCAGCAGGTTAGCCACAAGAGCCTGAATTCAGATTCCCAGACCCATGGAGAAACAGCTAGACACAGGGCTGGCAAGGTGGCTCAGTTGATAAAAGGAGCTTGCTGTCAAGCCTGGTGACCTGAGTTTGACCACAAAGTGGAAGAAGAGAACAGATCCTCCCCAAATGGCTCTCTAACCACCACACATTACCCCCCAATGGTAATAGATGTGATAAAATTCGGAAGCGGGCACTCAGCGGTGTGGCTCTTGCCTGGCTTGCAAGATGTCCACAGCCCTGTCCCAGCACTGGAGGGAAAAAAATTAAAGTGGAAAAAACAAGAAACAGAGAATCTTGTTTTTCTGAAACACAAGACCATTTAAGGAAATCAGGCAGGCACAGGGCATGTTTTCAAGGACACGAAAATCTAAATTAGCAGCTGAAGGTGGGGTGCAGCAATGTCATTAAAAGGGATATAGGAAGGCCGGGGTGGCGGTGCATGCCTGAGGGCCCAGGGAATGGAGAGGGTGAGGCAGGAGGATTGTTTGGTAGCCAGCCAGGGAAGCACAGAGAAACATCATCTTCAAAAAGCAAAATTCGGGGCAAGTGAGACGGGTCAGTGAAGAAAGGAGCTTGCTGCTAAGTGGCTGGCTTGAGTTTGATCGCTGGGACCCACAAGGTGGGAGACAGATGTCTCCCCAAAGCTGCGCCCGGACACCCACACATGCCCGCACAAACCCGGAACAAGTAAATACGTTTGTAAGTAAAACGAAAGAGGATAAAGTATGTTGGCCAAGCATGGCAGTGAGCATCTGTGACCCCGGTGCTGGGAGGGGGATGAAGGAAGATCAGGACTTTGAGGCTGTGGGTGGCTTGCACTACTTGGGAAAGTCCCTGTTTCAGAAAACTAAAAAAAAAAAAACAAAACAAAACAGGAGAAAAATGAAAAACATATATACTGACTGGATGGAGATGAAAGCTGAAATTGAGAAACGGGTGAGCCAGACTCAGTAAGATGGCACACACCATGCCACTGGACAACTGTGTCTGTGTTTTCTAAGATTTATTTTTAATCAAGAGTGTGCCTGGGGAGGCTCAGAAGGCTTGGGGAGACGCAGGTGGCTGTGAGCCTCCTGGTGAGGCTGCTGAGAGGCAAACAAGTCCTCTGCAAGAGCAGCCAGGGCTCGTACCTGCCTCAGAGCCACCTCTCCAGCCCCTGGTTTTATTTTATTTGTATTTTTGAGGCAGGGTCTTATGTACCCCAGGCTGCCCTTTAATTCTCTCTTAAAACACAATAAACATAGGGAAAGTGACAAGAACTTCCTTTTTTCTTTCTCTGTCTTCTTCAAGACAGGGTTTTTCTGTGTAGCTCTGGCTATCCTGGAACTTACTCTGTAGACCAGGCTAGCTCAAACTCATATCTGCCTGCCTCTGCCTCCTGAGTGCTGGGGTTAACGGTGTGTGCCACCTCTATAAAGCTTTTATTTTTTGTTTGTTTGTTTTTGTTTTTTCGGGACAGGGTTTCTCTGTGTAGCCCTGGCTGTCCTGGAACTCACTCTGTAGACCAGGCAGGCCTGGAACTCAGAAATCCACCTCCCAAGTGCTGGGAATAAAGGTGTGCACCACCTCTGCCCGGCTCAAGCTTTTACTCTTTTATTTTTTGCATTCTCTAACTGTTGATCCTTCTGCCTCCAACTCCACAAGCCCTCTCCAGCCAAGGCAGCCCAAGCCTGTGTTTACTCTACATTTTCTTTCTTTTCCTTTCTGTTCTCTCTTTATCAAGATGGCATCTTGCTATGTAGCCCTAGAACTACCTAGGACTCACCACAATCCTCCTGCCTCAGTCTCCCAAGTGCAGGAATGAGCTTGGAAGGTTACATATGCTACCGTGCTTGGTAGAGTTTGCATTTTATGTGGCTGGAGAAAACCAAAGGGAAAACAGGAGGAGTTCAGGGTCAGGGCCCAGCCCAGGAGCAGACTGCCTGCCCAGGACGCACAAGGCCCTGGGTGCCACTGCAGCTGAAAAAATAAATATAATCAACCAAAACAATAATATCCACCAGCTTTGTGGTACCAGATACTAAAAACATACTTTTCTTTTATGCATTTGAAAAATTCAAGCTGGCTATGTTGGCTCAAGCCTGAGGTCCCAACTTTGGTGAGCCAGATGGAGGAGGGCAACAAGAGTAGCCTGGGCTACAAAATAGAACTGTCTCAAACACACATACTCCTAGGAAATAAACATAGGACTGAGGCTGGGGCAGGAGAACATGTGAGAGCCAATTCCAGGCCCTGGGTACCACCCCCAGCACCAAGGCATGGTGGCTCTCCGCACTCAAGGGGAAGAGGCTATCCTGAGCTACCTCAGACACTGCCTCTAAATTAATGAATTAAACTAAAAAATAGAAATTCAGAAGTGGGGCTGGAGCATGGCCCAGGTAGAATGCTGGCCTAGTATGTTTGAGGTATGGCAGCCAAGAGCAGGAGTTGTGCTGGTTGCGTACCCCTGTAATCCCAACACTCAGAGAAGCTGAGGCTGCAGCATGACCATGAGTTCCAGGCTAGCTTGAGACCCTATCTCAGCAAAACAGAACAAACAAAAATCTAAAAAACAGCTACACCTAGATTTCTGGTATTCTAGATTTTTCTGTACTTTCCAATCCTTCTGCAAAGAAAATAAATCACATTTTTGTTGTTTGAGTCAAGGTCTTGCTTGGGCTGTCCTGGAGCTCACTATGTAGAGCAGGCTGGCCTCAGACTCAAAGACCTACTTGTCTCTGCCTTTAGAATGCTGGGATTAAAGGAATGTTGCCACCACATTTGGCTTTAAGATTTGGGGTGGTGTGTGTGTGTGTGCGCGTGCGCGTGCGTGTACATGTGGTGTATGTACAGGAATGCAGGCCTTTCAGTCCATCCTGTCTACCTCTCTCAAGCTAGGCAATGTGTCTGTGTGTTTGTGGAGGTGTGGGCTTCCCTGACTCTTCAGATGGAGAAAGTAAATTCCTGCTCTGCTGAAAAACATAGCCCTCACTAGATGCTAAAGAGGTCACCTCCCCTGCCTCTTCCTCCAAGGAGTGCCCTGTGATTGGTCATCAGGCCCACCACCTTCAGCAGAGACTATGTGGTGACGTCAGGAGTCTGTGACACTCACCCTTGGATGCTTAGATTCCCCCAGCACCTCACTCTTTGTCCTCCACCTTCTAGATCATTCATTAGCCCAAGTTCTTCTTGACCCCAGGGCCTTTGATCCTGGGCTGTGCCTGGCCTGGAGCTTTTTATCATCGCTTCTCTGCCCAAGAGGCTTTATCTTCTCCATCATCTCCTACTTTAGCATCTGCTGTTTAAGATTCACTCTATAGCCGGGTGGTGGTGGCACAAGCCTTTAGTCCCAGCACCTGGGAGGCAGAAGCAGGCGGATTTCTGAGTTTGAGGCCAGCCTGGTCTACAGAGTGAGTTCCAGGACAGCCAGGGCTACACAGAGAAATCCGGTCTTGAAAAAAAAAAAAAAAAAAAAGATTCACTCAGTAGCCCGGGCTGGTCTTGAAGCTGAGGTAATTCCCCTGTTTCAGCCTCCTGAGTGCTGGGCTTATAAGCTTGTGCTACCACACCTGGATATATTAAAGGGCATTGCAGAGCCCAGAGCTGACGGGGAGCATCCAGGGCCAGACTTCACAACTGGATTCACAGTGCTAGGGCCAGAACCCAGGGCCTTACAGCACTAGAAAGCTGATCTACCACTGGACCACCCTCAGCCCCTCACTGGGGGGTTCTAGGCAGAGGCTCTACCAACAGGGCCACACCCCAGCACAATGATCTGTCAGGACTCCCAAGTTACACATGGAGAGTATGGCAGTTTGAGCTATGGCAGTAGACCACACAGAGCTTGGAAAGTGTGCTCAAGATTACAGACGAGGGCATGGGGCAGCTATGTTCCCAGTGAACTGTCACTGGCTCTGCCCCGTTTCCCTCAGTTATGATCGAACACATATTTCTCATGTGCATACTTTGTCTCTCGTACATTTTTTTTGTTTGTTTGTTTGTTTTTTCGAGACAGGGTTTCTCTGTGTAGCCCTGGCTGTCCTGGAGCTCACTCTGTAGACCAGGCTGGCCTCGAACTCAGAAATCCACCTGCCTCTGCCTCTCAAGTGCTGGAACTAAAGGCGTGTGTCACCACTGCCTGGCTCTCGTACATTTTCTTAAGTTTTTTTTTTTTCTTTTCTTAAGTACACTTATTTCTGGGCATGTTGGTGTTCACATCTTTAATTCCAATACTCCAGAGTCAGAGGCAGGCAGATCTCTGTGAATTTGAAGGTGGTGGTGAAGAACCTGGTGGACATAATGAGACCCTGTCTCTAAAAATAAAGTACATTTACTTATGTACAATTTACTTAGTGGGGGGAGAAAGGGTGTGTGTCACGGCTTGGTGCCTGTGTGAGGATCAGAGGACAGCTTGTATGTGGGGGTTGGTTCTTTCCAATATGTGAGTCTCTTGGTCAGACATGGTGGTGTGTGCCTTCAATCCCAGAATTCGGGAGGCAGAGGAGGGGAGGTATCTGTCAACTGGAGGCCAGCCTGGTCTCCATGGCAAGTCTCCAGGACAACCAGTGATATACAGTGAGACCCTGTCTCAAAAAACAAACAAAATGTGGGTCTGAGATCGGACTTGGCAGCAAGCACCTTCACCTGCTGAGCCCTCTTGCAGGCCCTGAGCAGGGACATTGGTAAGTATGATCTGTTGCTGTGGTCTCGGTTATCTGTGACAGCAAGCATCCGCTGAAGGAGATGAAACAAGTGAATATACTACAGCTCCATCTAAGTGAGGCCAAGATGCAGCAACAGGGAGTGTAGTGAGACATGAGGGAGGACTTTTGGGGTGGTAGTCTTCCACAGGCAGTGAACATAGCTTTGTCTCTATGTCCTGTGAGCAGAAGGCCCCATGACTGCCCTGGGAGGCATGTCTGGAATGGAGGGTGCCTCTCAAAGATTCCAAGGCTGTGCTGGGCGGGCCCCTGGCCAGGGGCCAGAACCTCAGGGCTGGGTGTTTGGATGGACACGGAACAGAGGGGTGGTTTCCGTAGCTGGCCAGAAACAACAGGGAAGCGGGGAAACACAGCTGGGCCCTCGCCCTGCAGCCGGTGCCCGTTAAGAGTCAGCAGGGCTCCAGCCAGCATGACCCGGATCTGGGGGTGAGATGCAGGCTTCCATGGATCCTAGGTGCAGACCTGGCACAGTGATTCCTGGTGCTAAGCCTCAGTTTCCCCAACTATAAGCTGAAGTTGGGCATGGATTAAACGTCCTGTAATTCCAGCTACTGGGGTGGAGGTGGGGGTCTAAAGCAGACAGGTTGAGAGTTCAAGGCTAAGCCAGCCGAGGTCTCCTGATACACAGCAGTGGGGATGGAGGGAGGAAGAGAGGGAGAGAAAGACGGGACGGGCTCAAGGCTGGACCTTACGACACAGCAAGACTGCCTCAAACGCCACACACTCCAAAAGGGAAAAGAAGGGAAACTCAAGAGCAAGCAACCCAAAGGAAACAGATGAGGTCAACCTGCAAACTGTCAGCAGAAGCACTGCTTGAGCGCTTACTGTATGCATTCACTCCTCAGGGTCCTGGAAGGGTCTATCTGTATGAGAGCAAGTCACAGGGAAGAAAATGGAGGTCCAGAGAGGTGGTGTCATTCAGCTGGGGTCACACAGTGATGGAAACTGGGGTATCGGGCTGTGGGCCCATCTTCCTCGGCCCCCCGCTTGGTGAGACACTTAGCACAGCAGCTGGCACCCCTTGGTCTGTGCCAAGACAGTACAGCTGTCACTAATCTTATGAATCATTCTGGCAGCTTCTGGGCAGCCGGCGATCTGTGTACAGCCCTTCCTGGCACGAGGGCTCAGCACTTCCTCCGGGCACACCCCCTTCTTCTTCCAAAGGCCACTAGGCTTGGGTAGGGTCTCCTTTGCCCTCAAGGCTCAATGGTTGGTTCTGCCATTGAGGGCCACTCCTGGGGTTTTTATCTAGTGTTACGTGAACTAAGCAGATCTGTGGAGAGGAGATTCACTCATCTGAGCAGTGAGTTAGAGATGTCGCAGAACTCCTGAGCACCGGATCCAGCCATGCCCAAAGCTGTCCGTCAGTAACACAAACAAGACACTACTATCCATTGTCTTCATTCCTGCCAGCTTTTTTTTTTTTTTTTTTTTTTTT
>NW_022196906.1:15928620-15941743 GCF_008632895.1 Mastomys coucha
ACTCAGAAATCTGCCTGCCTCTGCCTCCCAAGTGCTGGGACTAAAGGCATGCGCCACCACCGCCCAGCAAATCTTTTTTTTTATTAAAAAACTTATTTATTTGTTTGTTTATTTATTTATTTATTGAGACAGGGTTTCTCTGTATAGCCCTGGCTGTCCTGGAACTCACTCTATAGACCAGGCTGGCCTCAAACTCAGAAATCTGCTTGCCTCTGCCTCCCAAGTGCTGGGACTAAAGGCGTGCACCACCACCACCCGGCAAATCTTTTTTTTTTTTTAAAGACTTATTTATTTATTTATTTTTTGAGACAAGGTTTCTCTGTATAGCCCTGGCTGTCCTGGAACTCACTCTATAGACAAGGCAGGCCTCGAACTCAGAAATCCACCTGCCTCTGCGTCCCAAGTGCTAGGATTAAAAGCGTGTGCCACCACTGCCCGGCAGGGATTTATTTATTATTATATCTAATTACACTGTAGCTATCTTCAGACACACCAGAATAGGGAGTCAGATCTCATTACAAATGGTTGTGAGCCACGATGTGGTTGCTGGGATTTGAACTCAGGACCTTCAGGAGAGCAGTCAGTGCTCTTACCTGCTGAGCCATCTCTCCAGCCCCTCCTGCCAGTTCTTAATTCAGAAGAGGGAACTTGCTATGAAACCAACAACCACGGAGAACCTCCTCCAAACAACTTGTATCTTCTGTTTTTTTTTCACACCTCAACATAAGGCAGTTTGCTAGATGATCAATTTCTTTGTGCATGTATGTATGTATGTATGAGTGTACATTCGTATGTATGGATGTATGTGGCGTGCATGCATGTATGTGCATACATGAGTATGAATGTGTGAATACATGTGTATATGTGTGTGCATGCATGAGTGTAAATGTATATGTATTCATGTGATGTATGCATGTGTGTGCGTGCGTGTACCTGTGTGTATGTGTATGTATACTATGTGCATATGTCTTTAGGCCAGATGGTGGTGTTCCTCAGGTAATGTCTACCTTTAAAAAAAAAAATTATTATTTTTTTTATGTGGTCAGGGCACACATGTGCCCCAGCACACCTGTGGAGCTCAGAAGACAACTTGCAGGAGTCAGTTCCTACCGTGTGGACTCCAGGGATAGAATGTAGGTTATATGGCTCGGCTGCAAGGTGTCTTTACCCACTGAGCCATCTCACTGAGCTGTCTTGTCTCAGACATGGTCTATCACAGGCTAGAACCCACCACATAACCTAGTCTGTCTGGCTCTCACTATCTTCCTGCCTCTGTCTCCCCACGATGCGATTACAAATGGGGATAAACACACCTGCCTTTTTTTACACTGGTTCTTGTACAGTAAGCACTTTACCAATTGGGCCATCTCTGCCTAGTGGCTACAGCTCTGAGGTCCACCCTGGAATCCTCTCACTTGGATAGGCTGGAGCCACCTGATTGGCCTAGGTTAGGATGAGGAGGGGCCCTCTTGGGACTCCCCTGATTACGTCACTCACCTGTCATACTGGACGCACCAATGCAACTCCGTTCTGTAATACTGATCTTCTTGGCTGTGTGCATGTTGCCGGTGGCAGCTGTGGGCAGCGGGCACATGGTCTCCACCACCTCATGACTGCGGAACACGACGGTCTTCTCTGGTCCCCCAGATGTGGCCAGGGCCTTCAGCCCTGCTCCGTAGGGTTCCAGACTCTGAGCTCGCTGTGCAAGGGCCCCAGCTGCCGTGCTGGCTGCCACCTCCACTTCCCGGGGACCCTCCACTACTCGCACGGTGTCCACGCGGATCTGCGTGTCTGGTGGTGGCCAGGCCTGGGGCTGGAGGTTGACCTGCTGGGTCTGAGCCGCCCGCAGGTCCTGCAGCGCTTTTTTGAGCTGGGTCTCCAACACGGCCACTTTAGCTACCAGGGCAGCTTCACCATCTGGAATGCCCAAGTCCCGTTCTCGAACCCAGGTGCCCACTGAGCGGGTCTCTAGCGCAGCAGGGTCGTCAGGGGCCTCTGGAAGATCCAGGCAGAGCTCGCTCCGGTTTCGTGTCCCTGAGGGGTGACCTAGAAACTTCTGGCTCTTGAGCTGCACCGTGAGCTGTCTCTTCTCCTCCTGGAGCACCGAGAGCTTGACCTGGAGCACGGGGATCAACTTGACCTGCTCCTCCAGCTGGCGCAGCTTGCGCAGGGCCCCGGCCATCTGTTCCCGAACGTGGGCCAGGTGACCAGCACTGGGTGCCACCGGGGTAGACAGGCCAGAGCTGCGAGGCGTGGGAGGCAGCAGGCCCACGCCTGCCAGGGAGCTGGTGGAGCCCGCAGCGCTGGGTGTCAGGGAGCCCAGGCCACCAGACGACGGGGCAGCAGCCTGGTCCTCCAGCCGGCGCCGCGCATCCAGCAGCGTGCGCTCCACGCGTGGGTTGGAGCCGCTGCGGGTCTCCAAGGCTCCATACTGTGGGTAGAAGCCGCGGCCACAGTAGGAGTAGGCCGAGTGCCGGCTGTCCCCACTGGCGTCAGAGCACAGCGACTCTGTGGACGTCCACCAGGAGCCCGGCACCCGTGGCAGGGAACCCAGGCGCGGCCGGCGCTGCACCGCCACCCTGCGCAGTGTGTGGCCCTTCTCAATGTCGTCCACATACTTAAGAAAGTCCAGGTCCAGTCGGTAGCCATAGGGCGTCTCCACTGAGTATGGCGGGTCTGGCTCCTTGCTGGCGAAGGCCGCTGGGGAGGCCTGGCCAGGGGTTCCTGGAGTTGGGGGAAAGCAGAGGCCTTTAAGTACTGCTGCGCCCCTTTCGGCCCAGCTGATAGCCCAGGGACACAAGTGGCTTTTGCCAGCGCTTGGCGGCCCATCGTAGATCAACAAGGTCTTGTTTGGCCATGTCACCCATGGATGCCAAGAACCTTCCCTCGCTCAGACCTCACATTAGGGCTGTCCCCTCCCTCAGACGGTCACAGTTAAAGCTGTCCTTCCCTGTCAGGCCCACAAAGTCAGAGCGGTTCCCCCACCCCTGTCCCTCCTATATGGCTGCCTCCCCCACCCCTCACCGTACCCCCCACCCGCAGTCAGATCGTCCTCCCCATTCAACCGCCCTCCCTCTCCGCCATCAGCCCCTGACCTGGGAATGGGGCAGGCACGTGCAGGACCTGGGCCATCCTCTCTCTGCGGTTGCTCCTCAGATGTCACTCAGGGAACCGAGTCTCCCCAACAGCCTGCAGACAGTCGAGGCTGACCTGCGGAGGGTTGGCAGGGCAATCTTCAGGGAGAAGGAAGGCGATGCGGCCACCCGACCTCCACAGACGGTCCCGTACCCTGTCCGGGTCAGACACCCCTCATAGACTTGAACACTCATGCTCCCCTTCCTACCCTTGCCTGGCTGTAGAAAGCCCTAGAACAAAGAAACCAAACCTCCCCGACTGTGTGCACATCTGTCCAGCCCTGGACAGGCTCCAGCTGTTCCCACAGCCTCCACATGGCCCCCAGGGCAGGTGGCCCCACCCTTCCTGTGCCCCTTCCCCTTGGCCCAGCATAGAAAGTGCACAGGGAGAGCAGGGTAAGGCCGGATGGAGGGCTAGGGTGCTAACAGGGACACTCCAGTGGGGTGACAGGGTGGGGCAAGAGACAACATGGAGGTGGGACACCTCAGTGACCTCAAAGCAGAGAGCCAGGCCCCCGGAGGGTCGGGGAAAGTGGTGAGGATACAAGTTCTAAGAAGCCTTCCTCTTTATGGAAACAATTTTCTCTAAAAATAAACAGTTTCACTGCCCAGCTACATAGAACTTCCTGCCCCCTCAGGATGTGTCCCGGTTGGGGGTTGGGGGGATGCAGTAGGGATAGAGTGGGGTTTGAAGACTGGAAAGTCATAGAGATGGAAGTAAAGGGAAGGGGTGCCTACAGGCTGCAGGGTGGGGATAATCAAGACTTCTCGATAAGCCCACCTCAGCCCTGGAGGTTAGCCAATGTCAGTCCTTTCTGTTGTCTGCCCTGCAGCCGTGTTGCTGCAGACACCTCCACCCATCTCACCCTTCAGAGTGGACCATTCTAGGCTATAGATGTTGGGACAGTGGGTACCTGGGAGGGTAGATCAAGTGGGGCACCTGCTGGGCATGAAGGCAGGCTCTGGCTTAGTTCCCCTCTATCTCTCTGTCCCTCTAGTTTGTGTCTCTCCACGTCTCTGCGCTTGCTTTGCTGGCTTGAACACCTGAAATGCAGTTACCAGTTGTGGTTAAAATTGGCTCTGCATCTGCCTGGAGTCTCAGAGCCTCCAAGGACAGGAAGTTAGCCCAAAATATTTTCTGAGGACCTAAGAGAGACACAGAAGTAGGGAGCTGAATTGGGGTAGCCTGGGATAGGGGTACTGAGGTGAAATGAATAAAATGAATAATTACCACACTGTTTTGTTTTGTTATTTGAGACAGAGTTTCCTGTGTAGCCCAGGCTGGCCTCAAACTCACTAAGTGGCTGGGGATGACCTTGAAATCCTGATCCTCCTGCCTCGACCTCCCAAGTGCTGGCCTTGCTGGCTGCACCGCATCACACCATACATTCTGGGGTGGAATCTCCCCGGTTTCATACATGCTAGGCCCACATTCTCCATCCCCAGCCCTGCTTCTGTTTTTGGGAAAAGATCTTGCAAGCTGGGTGTAGAGTCACATGCCTTAAATCCCAGCATTTGGGAGGCGGAGGCAGGCGGATCTCTGTGGCTTGAACCTAAAACGGGGCAGATTCGCCCAAGGCACCCCTAGACTCCACACATCTTATTCTCCAGACGGAGCGATGGAGGTCTAAGGGTCTCCAGTTATCTAACTTCAGGCTGGTAACTCTGTGGCGGGAGTCGGAGGAGGCCCCTCTCTCAACCAGACCCCTGGATGAGAGGCGAAGCAGGCTGGAAGAATCAACAGGTGGGAGCTTTCAGGAAAGGGCCACAGGGTCTCCCCATAGTGCACCTCCCCACCAGCCTGGATGAATCTGGGGGTTTTCCTGCCTCGCTCTCTCCGCCCCTGAAGTTGGGGGTGAGGAGGACCCCGCCCCGGCCGGGGGGGCGGGGCCTGCGGGGTCCCTGTATAATGGCAAACATCTGCTGATCCCCACACCCGCCCAGCAGCCAGGCCCAGCCCGGCCGGACGCCCGGATGCCTTCCCGCCGCTGAGGGGCCTGGTCCGGCCACGGGGAGCTGCGAGAGCGGGGACCTGGGAAGGGAAGGGGAAAGAGCTAGACGAGAGAGGCGGAGCAGAGGAAGAGAGGCAGGGAATGGTAAAGGCACAGAGGTGGGTTAGGGGCAAGGGAAGCAGGGCCCAGGTCAGGGCTGGGGAGGGGACGGGAGCGCGGGGACCAAAGACGCTCCGCTTTGCAAAGTTTGGGCGCAGATGGTAAGACTTGGGAGGGACTGGCTAAGAGAGAGCGAGCGAGCGAGCTTGTAGCCTCGGGTTGGAGGTGGGTTAGGAATCCCGATAGTCCCCCTAGCGTAGCCCGGACCCCACGCCGCCCCAATCAGCCCTCCGTCCCACTCGCCTGGCGCGCTCGAGCCTCCGCCGTCCCAGGCGTCCTGCCCGCTGCTCTCCGCCTTGGTCGCCGCAAGCCTGAGGAGCCAGCGCGGTGGCCACGCCCCCACAGAAGCCCCGCCCCTCCAGCCTCCCGGGCGCCTGGCCGCGGGCCGGGAGCGAAGTGGAAGGGTGGTCGTGGGGTGCGCGCGCCCTCGCTGCGGCCTGGGCACGTCCTAGGGGCTCAGTCGGCTCCTGGCCGCCAGCCCTCGGGACGGGGTCCCCGCGTCTCCAAGCCGGGTGCCCGCCCTTCGCAGCTGGGCGCTGCAGGGGGCGGAGCTGGCCGCGGCCCAGCTCCAGGGCGGGTGCGGTGGCGGCGACTGGAGGTCACCCCTCCCCCGTTGGCCGCCCGCAGCTGGAAGTCTTCCAGCTGCAGGCCGGGTGCACCACGACGGTCGACCCAAGCTCTGAGATTGCAGCACCCTCCCCCTCCCGCCCCCCGCCCCTGAAATTGAAGCTGGGCCTCAGTTTCCCAATCAGCAAAATGGGGTTAATCACATGACCTATCTGATAAGTGTGCTCAGAAAATTCCCTTCATACTACCCTTAGACACAAATCACAGGGCGTGGTCTATTGATTTTGCGGGTTTGGGGATGGACCCCAGGACTCTTTGAATGCTAATCACTCTGCCTGCAGCTCAATTACACCCTAGCCCAGAGGTGACCTTCTGTTTGCACTGAACTTTCTGAAGCTACTCTCACAGCAGGACTGCACACCTGTAGTCCCAGCACATCAAAGAGTGGAGCCAGGGCGATCAAGTACTAGACCCGCAACCTTCTTACTCCAGTGATTCTGGGCTATGAGAGATGGTCTCAAAACAAACAAAAACAGTTAAAAAAAAAAAAGAAAAAGAAAAAAAAAGAGCTTCCTGGAAGCTGCGTAGCACTTGTGCCAGGTTAACGGCTCAGTGGGTAAACTGCCTATGTGAACCAGGACCCGAGTCCAGCATCTACATAGGAGTTGGGCCCACAAGTTTACCTGTAAGCTGGATTCTGGGAGCTGGGCAGATCTTTCTCTCTGGGGCTTACCAGCCAGTGAACCTAGCTGGATCTATGAACTCCAGGTTCAGTGAGACCTGTCTCAAAAAATAAGTGGATGACCAAGAAGAGGCTCGTCAGATGTCAGAGAAGGTGCCTGCTGCCAAGCTTGATGAGTTCAATCCCTGGGATCCACACAGTAGGAGAGAATTGAGTTCTGCACACTGTCCTCTGACCTCCACATGTGTGTCATGGCATACACACACCCACAAACATATAGACACAAATAAATAAAGAAAAGAAAAAAATACAACAAAAATGATAAACCATTTAATCCCAGCACTTAGTAAGAAAAGGCAGAGAGGTAGATGGGTCTTTGTGAGTTCAAGGCCAGGCTGATCTAGAGTTCCAGGCCAGCCTGGGAAGCAAAGTAAACACAAAACAAAATGGAGAGACTGCAGAATATACATACAACACACGCTTGCGCATGCAAACCCTCACTCGTGACCACACACACAGAGCACTCTTTCCTATGGACACGTTAAATTGTGTGTGTGTGTGCGCGCGCATGTGTTCTCTTCTCCAACTGAATGAACGTCAGTGCCCCCAGGCAGGAACCATGTCAATTGTCAGCACACCACACAGGTTGTATATAAAACTCACTTTAAATTAAAAACAAACAAACAAAAACAGAACTTTGAATCCATCAGTGCAGACAGATATCGGGCCCGGCTCCAAGGGCTTTGACGAGGCAGGTACAACTCCAGACAGGTACAGACCGGCACAGGCAGCTGAGCTGTGGTCTTCTCAGTGTGGCTCTTAGCCATCATCAGAGGTCAGCCTTCCTGAAACTCGATCTGTTCATGGAGTTCCTGGGGGCAGAAGGCAGGTTAGCAGGGCCAAAGGACCGCAGCTCCACAGTCCTCCCCAACCTCCTCATCCAGCACCACGCAGCTCTTCTAAGAATCTGTGTAGGCTTTCTTCTGTCTAGCCTGATTTGATCTTTTTCTTTTAAATAAATCATATTTATTTTTGTGCTGTGTGTGTGTGTGTGTGTGTGTGTGTATGTGCGCGCGCAAATGTAGACATCAGAAGATAACTTACTAAAACTGGATCTTCCCTTCCTTCTACCATGTGGTTTCTGGAGACTCAAACCCAGGTGTTCAAGCTTGGCTGCAAGCCCCTTTAGTCACTTAGCCATCTTGCTTTCCCTGACCAGAAGATTCACAGCATATTGGAATCATGTCTAATTCACAGGTGTGGAAACTGAGGCTCAGACAGCCAGCTGAAAGCTGGGGACATGGCTCAGTGGTGGGGCACTAACCTAGTGTAAACCTTAGGGGTCAATTTCTATCATGTTTGGGTGGGGAGAGTAGGCAAGATGGTTCAGTGGGTCAAGGCACTTGCTACCAAGCCTGGGACCCACTTAGTGGAAGGGAACTGATGGCTGCAATCTGTCCTGTGATTCCCACACATGCATTGACACAGACATGCCCCACTCCACTAAATCAAATGCAGTGGAAGACCAGGACAGATGAAGTCTCACGACCCAGTCCGGACACCACCCACAGTGCACATGTATGTGCATGTGTGATAGCTCCACGGTGGGCACCTGAGGCTGGTGGAACTTGGTGCCAGCAGCTGGGGTAGTCGCTGGGTAAGCAGAGGCTGCAGAGCCTCCCGCAGGCGACTGTAGTGTCGTTCCAGTTCCCGGTGATACTCCTTCTGGTCTGGGCCAATCAGGGCCTTGTTCTTTCTCAGGGCATCCTCACACCTGAGGGGCGAAAAGGAGGCTACTGGGGACTGGCACCCACGAGAGAGCAACAAGAGGGGCCAGGGAACGCTTAAGGAAGTGCATGCGTCTGGGGGCGATCCTGCACAGGCCAGCAATGGGGTCTGTGAGTTTAAACAGGGAGTGAGGACGGGTATAACAGGAATCAGGCTGGTACAGCATGGAGTCAGGGTGGCAGGGTTATTAATAGCCAGTGTACTTTTTGCAGAAATCCTTGAAGCAGAGCCGTAGTTTGTTGTGATGTCGGAAGAGCTTGGGATCTTCTGGGATCTCTGACAAAAATACTTGGGCCACTTCCAAGGGACCCTACTGGGTGAGAAGATTCATGAGGGTCCTGAATGGTGACTGGAGGCCCATGGTAGCCAACGCTCCCACCCCCCCGAAATGCCAGCCATGCCTGGTTCACAGTGGGTCCCACAGAGCCCTGAAGAACCATCTGTAGCATCTTGGCATCTGGAGGGTCCTGCTCGGTGGCAAAGGCCAGCTCCCGTGTCTTCTTCTGCATGTCCTCAATGGCCACCTCCACTGGTGTCAGAACTGTCTGTGGGGAGAGTGGGGTGTGTACTGAGTACGTGTGTCTGTGTGTCTGGGTACACCGGCTAGGGCCTGTGATGTCCTGTAGGGGCAGGAGGGTCCCAGGCTATGGACAGTGCTGGGGGATCTGTGCTCCCTGGTGGGTCTTGACTCAGCTGGGATTTCTCGTCCAGTTCACTTGCTGTTTGCCCTTGGGTCTAGGGACTCTGTGGTTGAGATTCCCACATTTCTCCGGGCTGGATGGTAGAGGCTTGCGTCTGGAGCCTACAGCTTGTGGTCCTTCTACTCCCCAAACCCAATCTGCCATGTCCCCATCTCTCCCTTCCCAAGTCCAGCGTCCCTCAAGTGTCTGTGGGGTTCCTCTGCCTTTTCCTCCTTGGAAAGTCTCCCTTGGACCTTGAGTCCTCGAACCCCCCTCCCCTCTCCAGGCCTAGGGTCCCACCTCCTCACGGTGGCACACTCGTATGCGTGTCTTGATGTAGGGAAAGGCATGCTCTGTGCTCAGCAGTGTCTTGCGTTTGTGCTGTTCGGCCAACTCTCCATGCGCGCGTCCATCCGGTGTGAAGGGTGTGCAGAAGAGAAAGGCCCGCAGCCCGTAGTTCCGGTCGAAGTACGTTACCCTGTCCTTGAGCTCGTAAGTGTCAAAATGCGGCTCCACGTAGGTTATCTGGATGTAGGCCTGGAGCACCAGGTCCAAGCATGAGGCTGAGAGCAGTGTGGGGCCCACCACAGCTCTGGCCTGAGGCCCCGGTCCCTGCAGGCCTGCAGGCTTTGAATCTAGAGCCCAGATCTTCCCATAACTGGATGTACAATACAGGACTCTCCCAAGAAACAGGACTTGCCCCCACCCTGCAAGTGGTGGTGTCTGCAAACTCCTTCAATGTTGGATCTTAGGGGCGGGTCAGAGGGCTCACCTTCTGTGGGTCCAGCTTGGACTTGTCCACTGGGTTAGAATCTTTGATGATCTCTACCACATCATCACCGAACCTCTCCGTATAGAACTCCTAGAGACACGGGGTTGACTCAGGGTCAGCCGGGGCAGCCCCCACTGTAACCCACATGCCTGTGCCACCTCCCAGTGCCAGGACGTGCCTCCAGCCGGTGTGAGATCTCTGCCAGCTTTGTGATTGACGGTTCCTTGTACACAAACTCTTGTTCATCCAGGTCACCAAATCGTGCACCATAGAAGCCCACTCGGAAATACGTCCCAAAAACACGCTGGGCTGAGAGAAGCCAGTGCTGTCAGCAGGGAGGCCTCCCTGCAGATGGCCTCCACCCCAGACACACTCAGGGCCAGATGGAGAGGGAACCAAGCTGGGGATGGGGAACCCCAAGAACCCTCTGGAGCCTGTCTGGGGATCTCAGACACAGTGAGACAGAGGAACATACCAGGGACGCGGATCACAGAGGCTGATCACCATCTTTTCATGTTTATATGTGCACTGATGATTGACCCAGAGCCCCCCATGTGTTAGGTGAGTGCTCCTTGCCTGAGCAGCACCCCCACCTCCTCACTACAAGAATCCAGCTTAGGACTCCATGGCTGTGCTAAGACATTTCCTTTTTTTAACTTAAAAAAAAAAAAATGTTTGCTTGTTTATTTATTTGAGACAGGATCTCTCTCATAATGCTGGCTGACCTGGCACTCACTATGTAGACCAGGCTATCCTCCTGTCTCAGCCTTCTGAGCTCCAGTCTTCTGTCAACCTCCTTGCTTAACATAAACTTGAGCTTCTGTAGTTTCTACCGGCTGGGCACTCATCAGCATCATTCCAATGCCAAATTAGGGCGGAGCTGCTCCCAGTTCTATCTCAGTACCCATGGGACCCAGGTTCAGCAGGTGCCCTGGTGACTAAGTGACTAAGGGACATCCTGAGCTGCCCCCTGTCCTGGGACACTGGGCTCTAGTTCTAGGACATTGTTCTCTCTGTTTCTAGCTCCATATGTGGAAGGAAGACCTTTCACCCTTAGAGACCATCCCCCAACCCATGGGGAAGGAGGTGGGATCCTTCCAAATTCACTCACCAAAGCCGATCCAGACAGGGTGGGGCAGACATTGTGTGGCCAGAAACAAGAATGGAGGGATGGTAGACAGAGAGATGCCGTTATTGGAGAGGTCAGAGGTGAGAGTTACCCCTCCCAGAGTCCTGCCTATACTCCCATATGAGAATCATGGGGATTCTATAGTGGGAGAGGGAGATCTTGGTCGCAGGAAAGGCGGGGACCTACCCACTTGCCCCCACCCAGCCTGCCTAGGGCTCTGGGTTCCTGCCATCTTTGGCCAGAAAATTCTCCCTCAACTGAGAGATGCCTAAAAATAGAAAGGAGAAGGCGAGATTGGTGGGGAGCACCCTAACAGAGATGAGGAGCAGTTGTCCAGGGCAAAGCTGAGAGCTGGGGAGGCTGGGATGGAGAGAGCATGGGAGCCCTAAGACAGATGGAGAAGAGGAACGAGACAGAGAGGGAGAGATTGCCTCCGCCACCCCCAGCCCTGGTGGTGACTGAGCTGGTCCTACCCGAGGGAGAGGGAGGGGTGTCTCTGGAGAGTTCCCAGCTGGGTGACTCACAGGCTGCCCTTGAGTGGGGGGGGGCACTTGGGGGAAGAGAGTAAGTAGGAGACTGTGCGTCATCGCCCACTGAGCCCAGGCCCCTGTGGAGGGGTGCCATGCTGTTCTGGCGCCTCCTAGTGTTCGTTGACCACTGTTCACCAGGGCTCAGGATCCCCTCAGACTCACCTCCCAGCCAGAGCTCTGTGGGAAAAGAGGAGGCAAGATTAGGGGAGGGGAGTGTGCTGAAGAGGGCCAGAGGGCCTATCCTGGAGCAGCGGCCCGGGGCCCACCTGATGCATAATCTTGGTGAAGGCCTCCTGCAGTTTCCCATGCACCGCGGCCAGCTTCTTGTAGTCTCTGTGGGCTTCAAGGATGGGGATGAGGTTTTTGTAGACTTCGTTCACCGCTTCATACAGACCACCCTGGGGAATAGGAGAAGTGAGGTATGGAGCCTGGAAGCCTTCTGTGCTACCCTGAACCCCAGCTGTCCCTTCCCCATCACCTCCCACTGCCCTGACAACCCTTAGAACATGCCTATTGGGTTAGGCCCCCCACTGTGGTCTCCACACCTTCTCACAAACATCTACCAAGGCCCGAGAGCTCTGGCTTCTATTCTGGTTCCTCCTTGGTGGGAAGAGAGGACAGGTTTTGTGGTGGTGAGACTAGGGAAGAGGCCCAGAGCCTCTGAATATGCTAGGTAAACCCTTGGCCCACCACTGAGCTACATCACCTCTCCCAGTTTGCTTTAAGAAAATAAAAAATAAAAAAACAGGACTGGAGAGGTGGCCCCGTGGTTAAAAGCACTGGCTGCTCTTGCAGAGGACCTGGGTTTGGTTCCTAGCACCCACATGGTAGCTCACAACTCTCTGTCCCTTCAGTTACAGGGAATCCAGCATCCTCTTCTGATCTCCACTGGTACCAGGCACATAGATGGTACCCACACATACATGGGAACACTCATTCACATAAAATAAAAATAAATCTTCTTTTTTAAATTAAAAATATTTTAGCTGGGCTGTGGTGGCACACACCTTGTCCCAGAATTTGAGAGGCAGAGGCAGGCAGATCTCTGAGTTTGAAGCCTAGTCTACAGAGTGAGTTCCAGGACAGACAGGGCTGTGTAGAGACTACCCCCCCCCCAAAAAAAACAACAAAAGAACAAACCCTACTACCACCACCACCGACAACAAAAGAAAGAAAAAGAAAATGAAAGGAAAAAGGAAAGAGGATCCAGGCCAGCTTGGGTCATGCAATGAGAGATACTATCACAAAAAAAATGACCGACAGACACCCAAGGGCACTTATGACACCTGTGGGTGTGCTGCTTAGGATTGTCTGTCACCTTGACACAAGCTAAGGTAATCTGAGAAGGGACCTCAGGTTGAGAAAATGCCTCCTTGGGACACTTTTGCCATCTGTGACTGATGTGGGAGGCGGATCCTCACTGGGCAGGTGATCAGAAAGCAAGCAAGCAGTGAGCTTCAGTCCACAGTCCATGCATTACCTCCCACCTCCAGGTCCCTGCCCTGAGGTCCCTCGGAGGGGTACTGTTCCCTGAAGTGTAAGGTAAGATAAACCCTTTCCTCTCCAGGGTGCTTTTGGTCCTGGTGGTTATCACAGCAACAGAAAGGGAAGCAGGGCCTCAGGAAGAGTCACTTGCCACTAAGCCTGGTGGCCTGAGTTAATCCCAGGATCCACGTGGTAGAAGGAGAGGATGAACTTCTGCAGGTTGTCCTCTGACCACACCCCCCCCC
>NW_022196906.1:15941787-15949277 GCF_008632895.1 Mastomys coucha
CGCGCACATATGCACACACACACACACACACACACACACACACACACACACACACACGCCCGGAGGGCACTGAGGATGAAATCAGTGTGTAGAGTACTTGGGCAGCATGCATAAAACCCTGGGTTCCATCCTACCACTACACAGAGGAGGAGGAGGAGGAGGAGGGAGAAGGGGAGGAAAAGGGAGAGGGAAGGGTGGAGGAGGAAAAGAGAGAGGGAGGGGGAGGGAGAGGAGGAAGAAAAGGAGGAAGATGAGGGGGAGGAGGAGGTGGAGGAGGAGGTAGAGTAATCTTAATCCCAGGAAGGAGGAATGTGCTAACTGATTTTCCTGGTTTGGGCTTTTTTAGATTGAGACTCCGGGAAGTGGCCTATGGACAATCCTACAGTGGGGTCTGTGGAGCTGAATGTGTGCTAAAGCCTCCAGACTATGTATATAACCTAGACTGACCTGGCTGTGAACTCTGGACTGTGGGGCAGGGGCGGGGGCGGGGGGGTGGGGTGGGGGAACGACAATATTGTGTCTGTCAATGGAGCTTTATCGATTGGAGCCAACATACAAGCCAGCGTGGGGTGTTGACAATGGGGGAGGCTATGTATACTGGGGGAAGAGGACATGCATGCAAACCAGGTCTGGGGGCCACTTCTGCAAGCCCTGTGGTCTGGAAGTGGAGGTGTGAGGACCAAGAGTTCAAGGCCATCCTCCACTGTATAGGCGACCTGAGGAATGCCTGGGTTATTGTAAGCCTTTCTCTCAAAAAATGAGAAGGGGAAACATGGGAGGAGATGTATTCAAAGTGCATTAGGGGTTGGCATGACAACCTGGTAAGAAAACTTAAAAAGTACCCCTCCTCCCAACAAGACACAGGCAGTTTTTATACTTCCCACTCAGTTAACCATGGACAGAAAACTGTACTGAAACAACAACAACAAACAAACAAACAAAAACAAACCATTCTTAGCTGAGTGTGGTGGTGCATCCAACATTAGGATTTCTATAAAATATATATTTCTATAAATTATTATCCGATACACAGGACAACACGGCCCCATGGGTAAAGATGCTCGACCAAGCCTGCCGACCTGAGTTTGAGTCCCAGAACCCACACGGTGAGAGGGGGGAGTTAATTTGGGGCATATTGTCTCTGACCTTCACAGAGAGCCAAGGCACACTGAGTACTCCACCCCCACACAAATAAATTAAAAAATTCAAAAGGAAAAACAAATAAGCGCGTGCACCCATCCTGGTGCACATCACCCCACAAGCTACTGGGATGTGCTCCACCCTAGGCGCTGTCCTGCTCCCACATCTGTGGACAGGGCCATGGAGACTTCCTCAGGTGGGAGTGCTAGGAGGCACCTGTGAGGCTTAGGGCTGGCAGGGGGATCTTCGTGAAGCTGGAGCTTCTTAGACTTCATCAAGAAAGGGGATCTTCCAGATCTTGTTAAATATAGGGCCGCTGGGGTGCGTGAGGCGGCAGATTTGATCCTTTGCTTTTCTGCTGGATGCACCCCACTCTAGGCAAGTGCTCTCTCACCATGCTGCACCATGAGCCTCTTTGGTTTTGTTTTTTGTTTGTTTGTGACAGGGTCTCATGTAGCCCAGGCTGGCCTCAAACTCACTATTCAGCCTCAGGATGACCTGCATTCCTGAGACTTCCTCACCCTCCCAAGTCGCTGGCATGTCAGTTCTGCTGCACTGGGATGGGAACCCAGAGCTGCCTCTGGCTAACCTGGTGCTCCACTGGGCTGACCCCAGCTCCTGTCTTAACTGGCCAAGACAGCATTCCCAGAAACAGAAACTGTCCAAGGACCAACAACAGTAAGTCTGGAGGCTGGCTTCATAGCTAGAGTAAGGCTGGGAAAAGAGAGATACAAAACCCACCTTCTTTTATGTGTACTTCAAAGTTCTAGAACTTAATGCACAGGCCTCTGTGAGGGGTTGTGAAGAGAAAGGCAGCAGTGGTTCCAGGGCCCAATTCTCTGCTTGCCTCTTATTTTCAAAGGGTTGGTTCTGTGAGTCCAGGCCAACCCTGAACTTCTGGTCCTCCTGCCTCTACCTCCTGAGTGTGGGCAGGTTTCTGAGGTACTAGGGATGGCACCTGGGGCTTCATGCCTGCTAGGCCACTGCTCTTCTAGTTTAGCCACACCCCAGCCCTTTCAGAGGATGTGTGTGTGTGTGTGTGTGTGTGTGCTCCCGTGTGCGTGCCTGCGTGTGTGTGTGTGTGTGTGTGTGTGTGTGTGTGCGCCCACACCACACACACGTGTGAAGGCCAGAGGTTGGAACTGGGTGCCTTCATCTGCTGCACACTACCTTATTTTCTGAAACAGGGTTCCTCACTGAGCTGGAGCTTGCCGTCTGAGGAGACGAGCTGGCCCACAAGCCCTCAGAATCCTCAGACTCCAAAGCTTTCACTGTCAGGCCTGGCCTTTTCTGGAGATTCAAACTCATGCTTGACTGACAGGCATAGCAACGACTGAGCCGTCTCCTAGCCCCATATTTTTCCTACCCCACCCTGCGGTGGCACTGGGGATTGAACCTAGGCCTCCATTGTTAGGCAAACACTCTCCCAATCCCAGTGCCATTTGTGCTCCAGGTGTTGGTTTTAGTTTTCCTTCTTGTTTTTTCTTTCCTTCTTTCCTCCTTTCTTCTCTTTCTTTTGACAGAAATGCCCATAACCCAGATTGGCCTAGGACTTGCTATAATGTGGAGGATGCCCTGGAACTTATCATCTTCCTGCCTCTACCTAGTGAGTACTGGGATCATGGGCATGCAACACCATGCGTAGTTAACGGGGTGATGGGGACAGAACCCAGGGCTGTGTGTATGCCAGCCCTAGCCCCAGTCCCAGCCAATTTTGTTTTCTTTGGAGGAAAATGGCTCGGTAGTCCAGGCTGGCTTCAACTTCCAATCCTACTGCCTCAGTGTCCCAAATGCACTGCCATGCCTGCCCCTTACTCCCCGTTCTAAATCCCTGGCCAGGAAAATGTTTGGTGAGCTGTCTGACCATGCCACATTGTCCTAGGTTTGTGTCCTGAACCCCCAGGCCTCACCATGGTGAAGTAGGCAGCTGCCTGCTCCAGCAGCCCCACCAGACCCAGCTCTGTGAAGTTTTTCCCAGAGCAGAAGCCCTCCTCATCTGGCGACAGGATGTCATCAGAGATGGCAGATTCCTCCAGCACATTGGATGAGACATTCTGGGGAGGAAGGGAGGTGGCATCAGACCCAGCTTTCACCCAAACAGGCCTTCCTCTACCTCTCAGGCACCCTGAACACTCACCTGGAAGGACACACAGCCCACAGGCAGGTGGCGACTGTCCTCGAGGAGGGCAAGATACTCGGCCACCAGGGCAGCGGCATGGACCATACACTGGGCAGCTTCTGCATGATTGCCCAGCTCTGCGTGTTTGCCAGCCATGTTCTGCAGCCATGTCAACCGCAGGTCTGGAGAGCCTTGGTATCCCCGGGCAATTCTGGGGTGCAGGACAGCAGGGGGATCAGCACCTGTCTCTGTTTGTCCAGCCTGGACCTTCCCCGCATCTATTTACCTTCTGTCCATCTAACCATTGCCTATTGGTCTGCATTGCCCCGCCCTGCCATGGCCCCACCCCTTCACCCAATCCCAGTTTTCTCCATCCTTTTACTCATCCTCATTGCCTTGTCTAACTTTTATTTTTTCTTTTTTTCCTTTTTCCTCTTTTATTTTTTTATTTTTATTTTTATTTATTTATTTTTTATTTTATTTTATTTTATTTTATTTTTTGGTTTTTCGAGACAAGGCTTCCCTGCATAGCTCTCTGGCTGTCCTGGAACTCTCTGTAGACCAGGCTGGCCTCGAACTCAGAAATCCGACTGCCTCTGCCTCCCAAGTGCTGGGATTAAAAGGCGTGCACCACCACTACCGGCTACTCTTTTATTTTTGAGACAAGGTCTCATGTAGCCTAGGACTACCTGGAACTTACTATGGAGTTCAGGATTATTTTGAATTTCTGAACCTCCTGTTTCTCCCTTGAGGTCTGGGATTACAGGTGTGTGGCACATGTCCAGTTTGTGTGGTGCTGGGATGAGTCCCTTTTCGTCTTTCTTTTTTCTTTTTTTTTTTTTTAAAAGATTTATTTATTTTATTTATGAGTACACTGTAGCTGTCTTCAGACACACCAGAAGAGGGCATCAGATTCCATTACAGATGGTTGTGAGCCACTATGTGGTTGCTGGGAATTGAACTCAGGACCTCTGGAAGAGCAGTCAGTGCTCTTAACTGCTGAGCCATCTCTCCAGCCCCCCTTTTCATCTTTCTTTGTTTGTTGTTTCTGAGGCAGGGGTCATGTACCCCTCTGGCTAGCCACCTGATCCGCTTAGTTCTTTTTGTCAACTTGGCACAAGGTAGAGTGATCTGGGAAGAACCTTAATTAAGACAATGCATCCAGCTGGGCAGTGGTGGCACACGCCTTTTAATTCCAGCACTTGGGAGGCAGAGGCAGGCGGATTTCTGAGTTTGAGGCCAGCCTAGTCTACAAAGTGAGTTCCAGGACAGCCAGGGCTACACAGAGAAACCCTGTCTCAAAAAACAAAACAAAACAAAAAACAAACAAACAAAAAACCCAAAACAAAACAAAAAGATGTGTCCATAAGATTCGCTGTAGGTAAGTCTGTGGAGTGCAGTCCTAACTAATGGCTGATGGCCCAGCCCACTCTGGGTGATGACACCCCTGGGTAGGTGGTCCTGGGTTGTATAAGAAAACTGAGTAAGCCAGTAAGCAGTGTTCCTCCTTGGCCACTGCTTTGACTCCTGCCCTGACCTTCTACCCTGACTTCCTGTCTCTGTGACAGAACATGACTGGGACATATGCACCAAATAAACCTTTTTTCCCCAAATTGCTATGTCACAGCAATAGAAAGCTGGCTTGGTATGGTACACCTTTAATCCCAGCACTTGGGAGGCAGAGGCAGGCAGATGGGAGTCCAAGGCCAGCCTGGTCTTTTGACAAAGTGAGTTCCAGGTCAGCCAGGGCAACACAGAGAAACCCTGTTTACAAAATCAAAATCAAAATCAAATCAAAACAAAACAAACAAACAAAAACCCTGCCCCCAACTCCCCACGTAGCCACCAATGACCATAAATGGCTCCGGCTCCTGCTTCCACCTCCCGAGTGCTGGTGCCTTTAGCACTCGCCAGGGCATCTCCAGCACTGCTTGAGATGAACCTGGGGTGTATGCGCTGGGCAGACAGTCTATCAACTGCATCAGCCATGGCCAGCCATTACTTATTTTCTTCACTTTCACTTACTGGGGGACCCAGACTCTTCCTGCCGGCTGCCTAGCTTCCTCACCAGGAGACGAGTGGCTTCAGTGGGCCACAAGCTCCTACCGCAGGGTGCAGCCCTCTCACAGGCCCAAAGAAGCTACAGGCCAACTGCTGTAGATCAAAACCTCCAGAACCATGAGCTTAGATGAACCGCCCCCTCCCTCCCTCTTTTATTTATTTATGTTTTTGGTTTTGTTTTACACTTGTTTTATTGCCTATGTACATATAATATACGTATGGAGAGGAGGCACATAAATGCTTTATCATGCATGTTTGGAGGCTTGAGGACAACCTGAGGGAAATGGCTCTCTCCTTCCACCATGTGGGCCCCGGGGTTTGAACTCCGGTCATCAGCATTGGTGGCGGGTATGTTTACTGAGCAGACTTGCTGGTCTACACTTTTCTCTTTTGAAGCTGATTGTCCTGGGTGTGTGTTCTAGTGCTGGAGAACTGACACACGTGGCCGTCTCTGTGTGTTCTCCTGTGACCACCCTCACCCGGCACTCCCCCCTCCAGCCTGACTCCTGCCCTCACCGGTACATGAGGTCCATGAGCATCTCGGGGTCCTCCTGGTGCTCTTTCATCTTCACCGTGTCTGTCAGGATCATGTGCAGGTTGAACATGAGGTCCTGAACCTGGAGCACAAGGATGTCCAGGGTCAGCAAGGACAACAGGGTCGGGGCTGGATGGGAGAGAGGGGCTGGGGAGATGGCTCGGTGGCAAAAAGTGCTTCCCATGCAAGCATAGTGACCTGAGTTTGCTCCCCAGCACCCAAATAAAAAGCCAAGCGTGGCAGTGGTAAGGCTTGGCTACAGTCCTAGTGTTGGGGGAGGGGAAGGGGCAGAGTGGGCACCGTTGAGCAGCCTACTAGCTGAACCAATGAGTTCCAGGCTCAGTGAGACTGTCTTTAAACTCAGGTGGAACTGACACAATGGCACATGCTTTAACCCCAGCACCCAGGAAGCAGGGAAGCCCATAGGAGGCTAGTCTGAGTCTAGCCTGGTCTATATAATAGGATCCAAGACAGCCAGAGGTACACAGTGGGACCCATCTGAAAAAAAGCTCCATCCCCCCAAATAAAACCCACTGCCCACAACGAAATAAGGTGGAGGAAGACTGAGGAAGACACCCCCTGTTGACCTCTGCCTTCCACGTGCATGTACATACAAGTATACATGCAAAGGCATAGTGGTGTCAGACAGAGAATAACAGGGCAGGCTGGGTGTGCACATGAATACGCCATGCAGTCCTAACCCTGGGGAGGCAGAGCCAGGATCACCTCCACACTCATCCTAGACCACAGAAAGAGTTCCAGATCAGCCTTGGCTAAGACTGAGACATCCACAAGAAGACAAAGAAGTTGGCAGATTCCAGTTACCTCAGAACACAGCAAGCAGGAGCAGGAAAGTCACAGGTTCAAGGCCAGCCTCAGCTACATAATAAGATCTAGGCCTCCTTGACTGGGTGGTGGGGGAAGGGAGGGAAAGAGAGAAGGGAGGGAGAAAACTTATCTCAAACACACACACACACAAAAATAAGGCTTATCTTGGTGTATCATTTGTAAAATCCCAGCACTCAAGTAACAGAGGCAGGAGGATTGCTGTGAGTCTGAGGCCAGCCTGGGCTATAGCGTGAGACCTTGTCTCATAATACTAAATAATATAAATGAATATAAATGCCAATAAACAAACAGACAGATAGACAAATAAACCAAAAGGACATCAAGGCACACCCGCATGCTGTCCACAGCAGGGGAGGACCACCATTGGCATCACCTGCTCAGCGAAGGTGCTGTCCCTCAGCCCTATGTCCTCCTCTGCGTAGGTAAGGATGGTCTTGAGGGACCGTCTCAAATGCTCTTCACTGAAGTTCTGAGTTGTCCCCACGAGGGACGACAGGGACATGGTCACCAGCATCTTCACACGGGCAAAGTTCTGATGGAGCAGGGGGGCAGCGTTACCCTGAGAGCCTCAGGGCCAAGGCTCCCCACATTGGATCCTTTAAACCTGCTGACCTGTCGGCTGCCACGGCTACCTCTTCCCATCCACCTCCCCATGCACACTTCCCACGTTCTGACCCCTCTTCCTGGCCTGTGACACTGGGTGATACTTGCTGATCATCCCTGGGTCCTGTGGCAATGCTCTGTCCCGCCCCTGAAGCCAGAGCCCTGGATGAGCTCCGTGGAGAC
>NW_022196906.1:15949491-15954328 GCF_008632895.1 Mastomys coucha
GCCGATCTCGAAGTTCTGGCGCATAAGCAGGTAGAGTGAGGCGCTGGCGTGCGTGCGGATGGTGCTGATGCGGCTGCCGCAGTGTCGGAGAAGCCTCAGGCAGAGGTCGGCACAAAGCTCCGTGTCTTCCTCGAAAAGCAGCTCTGGAAACTGTCCCCAGGACCCAGAGAGGTGCTGTTCAGTGCTTCTAGGTGGACCTAGGGGCTCCCAGACGGAGCCTGGGAGGGACAAGCTCCCATTCTGATTGTGGCCAGTGGCCAGTGATTAAGACTGGGTTTGGGTCTTTGTTTTGACCCTATCAAGTGACTTAGCCATTTTGACCCAAGGTCTATAGTTTCATTTTAATTAATATATTATTTGTGTGTGTGTGTGTGTGTGTGTATGCGTGAGTGTGTATCTGTATGTGTGTGTGTGTGTGTGTGTATGCGTGAGTGTGTATCTGTATGTGTGTGCATGTGTGAGTGTGTATGTGTGAGTGTGTGTGTGAGTATGTGTGCATGGGTGTGTACATGTGCGAGACAGTCAGGAGTTGACATTGGATGTCTTCCTGGAAAGTTGTCACCTTGTGTTTTTAGGCCACCACCTGTTTGTGGAGGTCAGAGGACAACTTTTGAGAATAACTCCTCTCCTGCTGTGGCTTCCAGATCTCAGGCTGTGAGACTTCCTCAGGAAGTGCCTTACATGCTAAGCTACCTTGCTGGCCCATTTCATCTTGTTTTTTGAGACAGGGTCTTTTATGTAGCTTAGGGCTGATGTTACACTCCCTGTAGAGCTAAGAATGTTCCTGAACTCCTAATTCTACCTCCTAAAGCCAGGATCACTATTTATATTTTTGCAAGTTTTCTTTCTTTCTTTGTTTTTGTTTTTTTTTTTGTTGTTGTTATTTTGCAACAGTATCTTAGGCATTCTGGGCTGGCCTTAAACTTGCTTTGTAGCCAGCCACGACCTAAAACTTCAGGTCCTCTTGCCTCCATTTCCCAAGCCTGGGATGACAGGTGAGAGCCACCATGCCATGCTCACATCTCAGTGCAGTTGTGGTGTCCCCATGTCATGAACCTGTCCAGCACGTAGTAGGTGCTTAGTAAATGAGCCACTGTCATCTCTGTGAAGCACAGCTGTAGTTTAGGAGTGCTCACCTTGGAGACCAGGGCCCGCTGGGTGGCCAGGCCATGCTGCAGAAACAGGGCACTCTGGGCGCTCCCGAGACTATAGAGAACGACTTTCAGCACGGCACCCAGGATGCTCTCACGGGCCTCGGACAACATCACTGTCTTCATGTGTTAGAAATCCAGGCATTAAGAGACATGGGTGGCATGGGGACTTGGAAGCTGGGGGATTATTGGGTCAGAGGTCCTAGGCCTCCACGAAGGAGGAGAGGATTGGCAGGTGCTGGACACACCTTACCTGCACTATGATTTCCAGCATGTCCAGAACCACCAGGCTGGCCTCTGTCGCCAGGTTTCCGTCCACCAGAGCTTCATGTTCCATTTCATCCTTGGTCCTGGAGGGCAGGGGAGAGCGTGTGATGTCACTTGAGTCACATCAATGACACAGAGGAATGCTCTCCCAGCCGCAGCTGTCCCTGGAAGGAGCAGCTCTCTAGAGCTGGTCTAAATCAAGGAATCCCTTGTCCACATGTCATGGTCAGAGTGTGTTCCCAAGGGATCTTATGTTGGAGGGCTGGTCCTCAGCTTGAAGAAGTTGAGAGATGGAGGGTGGGGGCAGTGTTGCTCAGTGGTAGAGCCCCTTCCTCCCTGCCTAGAATCCTCCAGTGAGGGGCTGGGAGCATGGCTTAGTGGTAGAATACTGACTTAATATTGGTGAGATCTGTGGTTTGAAATCCCTAGACCCATTTAAAGAGATAAAAAAGAGATAGGGACTAGTTAGATATTCTTTGGTCTTTGGTTATTAGGAGCGTGGCCTAGGAAGGATTCTTTTCTTTTTTTTCTTTCCTTTCCTTTCTTTCTTCTCTCTCTCTCTCTCCCTCTTCCTCTCTCTCTCTCCCTCTTCCTTTCTCTCTCTCTCTCCCTCTCCATCTCTCTTTCTTTCTTCTCTCTCTCTCTCTTTCTTGGAGATAGGTTCTCACTGTGTAGCTCTGTATGTTCTTGAACTCACTATTTGCACAGGAATTCCAGGTCTGCATCACCATATCCTATGAGAAAACCCTTTTTTTTGTCTTAAAGTGGCTTGCCTTAGTGGGGTGGTTTGAACAGGAATGGTCCCCACAGACTCATGTGTGTGAATGCTTGACCCATACATAGGGAGTGGCACTATTAGGAAATGTGGCCTTGCTGGAGAGAGTGTGTCACTGAGGGGGTGGGCTTTGATGTCTCCTATGCTCCTGGGGATCAAGATGTAGCTCCTCTCAGTCCTCTGGCACCATGTCTGCCTGCATGCTGCCATGCTTCCCACCATGACAATAATGGGTTAAACCTCTGAAACTAAGTCCTCCCCGATTAAATGTCTTCCTTTATGAGAGTTGCCTTGGTCACGGTGTCTCTTCACAGCATGGAGACCCTGACTGAGACACTGTGGCAGCTCCTCATGGCAACGAGTGAGTGACAGACTCATCTACTATTCAACCTACTTGTCCACACGGTCTGAGGTCTGTCTCCAGTGTGTGATACTCTTGCGCCAGCGGACATTCTCTTGGTTTCCAAATGGACTTCTCTCTGCCACCCACAAATGTATGTACATAGGTAGAGACAGAAAACCATATGTAAGCATAAGGAAACACACCCAGGCAGGAAGACATCTATGTAGGGCTAAGCGGAGTGGGACTACATAAAGACAGACTTGCCCAGCAGGAACTACCGCTAGACACAGACAGCCTGTGCAGACAGATGGGAATCACATACATCCATGTACAGGACAGTGAAATAGGAATTGTTTCTCTCCTAGAGCTGCCCTTGAACTGACTTCCGGCCTCCATCTCCCACGCTCGGGATTACAGGTATGTCCACCACAGCAGTTAGCCACTGCTGTCTCACCCCGACTCCGCCGCACCATCTCCTGCCGAGCTCCGATGTTGCCCAGGATGGCCTCCTCCAGCCGGGCTCTCATGTCCAGGGACTTCTTGAATGTGAGGCTGTTGATCCGCTCAAAGGCTTTCTTCCCCTGGGAGAACAGAGACCTGGGTGATGCGACCCAAGGTAGCCAACTTCTCCTGCTCAGGCAACTCCTATCTCTAGGGCCCTTTGCCAGAAGCACAGCTCCGTCTTTCTCTCTAAAATCTCACCTCCTCTAAATTCTCTCCCTCAATGCCCTTCCTAACATCCATCTGTCCTTCCTTCCTTCCTTCTTTCCTTCCTCCTTCCCTTCCTTCCTTCCTTCTTTCCTTCCTTCCTTCCTTCCTCCCTTCTTGCCACACTCCTACAAAGCCAAAACCTATACTACCAAGACCCCTTGTGGCTTGCCTTTCTTTGCTCCTTCCTTCCCTCTCCAACTTCCTAATTTTTCTTTTTAATTAATTAATTAATTAATTTTTGGAATTTGAGATGGGGTTTCTCTGTGTAGCCCCTGGCTGTCCCGGAACTCACTCTGTAGACCAGTCTGGCCTCGAACTCAGACATCCGCCTGCCTCTGCCTCTGCCTCCCAAGCGCTAGGCGTGCACCACCACTGCCTGGCTCAACTTCCTCAATTTTAAGATAGAGCCTCAAAGAGTCTAAGCTGGTCTTGAATGATCTTGAACTCCTGCTCCTCCACTCTAGTGCTAGGGACAATAAGCTTACGTGGCCTTCCCCCTGCCCCCTTCTACCTCTCTCATTCTCTTCCATGATGGGGATGGATGGACCTTATACATGCTAGCCCGAGCACATCTCCAGGGCAACCTTCCGGTGAAGTCATGTGACACCTTACTGGAGAGCTGAGGACAGACACTGTCTACCCTTCAGCCTCAGTTCACGGATGCCCACGTGCAGATGGTCTGCCCCTTCCCACCAGGCTCCTGCTGCAGGGGGGTCTGGAGGAATGCTGAGCTCATCCCACTGCAGGCTCACCCGCCCAGTCACACCTTGTACTCGAAGGCAGCCAGGCAGAGGTAGAGTAGGTCGAGGAGGCGCCCTAGCTGGGGCAGGGCCAGATCAGCAGCCCAGCGCTGCAGGAGTGCTGGCTCTGCATTCTTCAAAACCCACAGCACACACACCAGCAAGGTCCGGCTGGATTCAGCAGAGAGAGGACAGCCTGTGCGAGCTGCCTGGGTGCAGAGAGGGAACAGAATCCATTTCCATTTTCCTTATAGAAGGTGAACGGTGGCCCCCTGTATCTCATGACCTGAGTTCCCTTCTCTTTTGTTTTGTTTGGGACATAGGCTGGCATCAAATTCGTGACATAGTCTGAAGATGACTTTACTCTTCAGAGCCTCCCACCTCCATCTCCCCAGTCCTGAGATCACAAGTGTGCACCATTCCACATGCTGCTGGGGATGGAACCCAGGACTTCATGCACACGAGGCAAACACTCGAGCAACAGAGCCCCAGAAAGCAGCATGGGCTTTGTTTCAAAGGTATCTATGGGAAGTGAGCCCCAGACTTACTGTTGAAGGTCCCTGGGAGATGCTGGTGCGAGAGCCAGGAGCCAGGGGCCCCCCAGCGATGGCCATGGCCACAGATGGGTTGATGGTGCCCCCAATGTCCCCTTCACCTTCTGTGTCTGAGTCCAGCATGGAAGCCAGTCTTGACCGCTGCCCTGAGCCCTCTGCAAGCAGAATGAGACATTGGTAAGCACTTCAACTTAGGCAGGAACAGTGGCACGTGCTTTCTTTCCAGCCCTCAGGAGGCAGAAGCAGGTGGATTTCTGAGTTTGAGGCCAGCCTGGTCTACAGAGTGAGTTCCAGGA
>NW_022196906.1:15954569-15968053 GCF_008632895.1 Mastomys coucha
AAAAAAAAAAAAAGAAAAGAAAAAAGAAAGAAAGGAAGAAAAGAAAAAGAAAAACAACAACAAAATCTCCCAGTGAGGGCCTGGGAGTATGTCTCAGCCTCCTGAATGCTGGTTATGTGTGCCATGACACACCTGGCTCCCCAGGACAGTTCTCTTCATGAGTGTTTCTCTATCATAATGGATACCAACACTGTTTTACTTTCCTGGTGAGACTGGCTTTATGCAGACACTGTGGTGAGTCTGGCCCGAGCTGCTCACCCTGAGGCTGATCCCCCACCCCAAGCTGGGTTTTCTGAACCCCCACCCCACCCCCACCCCATGATCAAGTGTCTGGCCCATGAAACCCCATCTTCCCCAGCCCTCTAACCGGCAAAGCCATGCAGCCGTGGCAGTGTGTCCCTTGCAAGGGAGAGCAGGGGCAGGTACAGCTCAGCCACTTTGGCCTTCACAGTAGCTTCTGTGTAGCGGGAGTCAACATCATGGCTACACAGCAGGCTGTGAACAGCGCTAATGGCCTTCTTGTGCAAAAGGGATGCCCTGTGGAGTGACAGGGTGTTCAGCATGGTGCAGACATGGCTCCTGGCCCATGCCACTGTCCCTAGGCAATACCCAGGCCCCATGTTCACCCCTCAGCTTCTGGATCCAGGGCTAAGGCCAGCTCTGTCAGCAGGAGTCCGGATAGGAAATGCTGCTGCCTGAATGGCCCGCTCAGCTCGAACATGCTGGTCACCTTTGGGTCAGGGGCCTGGCTGGAGAAGGTGGAGCTCTGCAGAATGGATGCCCAGGTCAAGGGTCAGAGGTGAAAGGTCACCACCATGGCTACCATGGAAATAACTGAAGTTAGTTAGCATTAAGAGCTGGAGATGGCTGGGCGGTGGTGGCGCACACCTTTAATCCCAGCACTTGGGAGGCAGAGGCAGGCGGATTTCTGAGTTTGAGGCCAGCCTGGTCTACAGAGTGAGTTCCAGGACAGCCAGGGCTACACAGAGAAACCCTGTCTCGAAAATAAAAAAAAAAAAAAAAAAAAAAAAAAAAAAAAAAAAAAAAAAAAAAAAAAGAGCTGGAGATGGCTGGTTGGGATGGGAGAGACATAGATCTGAAATCTGAGTATTTCCCATTTTTCTCTCCTAAAAGTGCCTCAGAAGGGGCCGGCAAGAGGGCTCAGCCCGGAAAGGCTCTCTCCATCCAGATTAGTTGCCTGAATTTAAGCCCCAGGGCACACATGGAGGATGGAGAGAATCAAACACTGAAAGTTGTTCCCTGACTGCCACACCATTGCACAGAACACATGCTCCTCCCATGAAATAAATACAAGTGTAAATTAAAAATATCTCATAACAAAGTGTCATCACAATATTATTCTGCTCACTTATTGTGTGCTGACAATGTCAGTGCGATAGTACTGTCGGTGGGCATAGAGAGATGACAGGGCTCAGCAGCTGAGAGCACTGGTTGCTCTTCCAGAGGACCTGGGTTCATTTCCCAAGTATCCACATGGTGGTTACAACCATCTGTAACACCAGTTCGAGGAGATCCAGTGCCCTCTCTGGCCTCTACTGGTACCAGGCATACATGTGATACAAGTCATACACATAAAATAAAAATTAATAAATCCTCAAAGGTCAGAGGTGAGAGGTTAGGGTAACCCATCCATCAACTAGGAGGAGGTGGCGTCAGAACTCAAGGGGATGAGAAGCAGCAGATTGAGTGCAAGTCCAGGAACTGCATTTGGGGACCAGAAGGGGTCATTGTTCCTAGGGAATCTCTGAGAAATCACACGTGAAGACTCAGAGATGAAAAGTCAAAGGTCAAGGGTCGGCCAGGGTAGCAGCCCAGAAGGAAGAGAACAGAGGTGGAGATAACAGGTTGAAGGTGTGTCACTTTAGGTGAAAGGAAGAGGGCTGGGGGGAGGCCCACCTACCTGGGAGGTAGTGGAGGACACTGAGGGGGAAGGGGAGGCTGGGGGCGACAGGGGGCAACAGGGGAGGTTAAGGGTCACGTAGTGCTCGTGGCTACACAGGATGCGGGTGAAGTCCATTCGTAGTGTGAGCAGTGCAGCTGGGTTGGGGGCGGACTGGAGCCGAGTGGCCACCTGCAAGGGATGCCATGACCTGGTGACATTGGCATCACCATGCCCACACACTCCACGGATCCCATAACACGTCACCCGCCACACACACCCCCACCACGCACACGTACCTGCTTGTAGTGAGCGCGTACCAGGCTGAAGATGTAGCCTCGGTCTGCTATGGACAGGAGGTCACTGAGGAAGAACGCCAGGCTAGCGTTGAGGCGTTCAGCTAGCTCCACATCCTGGGGACACGGGGACATGTCAGTCCACATGCACAACGGCCAGCCTGGCTCACCAAGGCCTCCTGTGGATGACTTCCTTATGCCCTGGCTCTGTGACCCAGGTCCTCTTCCCCGACTTCATCCTCTCCCTGACAACCCGCTCACAAGACTTCATTTCACAGTCTCACTGTGTAGCCTTAGCTGTCCTAGAACTCACTGTGTAAAGCTGGGTGTTTCAAACTCAGAGATCTACCTGACTGCCTCCCCAGGGCTAGGATCAAAGGCCTGCGCCACTATGCCACACCCAGCCCCACGGTACATTTTCTTTTCTTCTCCCACCCACAGCTGAGTAACTCACCCTCTACATTCCAGCCTTCAAAGCTCAAGGGAATGTATTTCCCAGGCTCCCTGACAGCTGAGAGCTAGGTGACCATATTCTGACCAGTGAAATTAGAGAGGAGGTGAAAAGCCCTCTTTCGTTGTTTGAAACCCCTGGTGATCTGGGCCAAACTCTGGAAGCCCCACAGCCTACCCGTGTGCAGAGAAACACTTTGGTTCTTAAATGCCTATCATGTCTTCCAGCAAATTCATGTGCTCGACTAGTAGTCATCAATCCTTTAATGAGCATCTACTGAGCACCTACTGTGTGTCAAAGCTGTGAAGAAAACACATTGTCCTGGCTACTTGTCTAAGAGTCTTTAGGAGAGACAAGTGATAAGCTAACATTACATAGATAGCCCAGGCTATCCTCAGACTTGTGATTGTCTGGTCTCAATCTTCCAAATGCAGGGATCACAGGTGTGCACCACACCTGGATAGAGTCCAAATGCAGGGATCACAGGTGTGCACCCCCACACCTGGCTGGAGCCCAGGTGTAGGGATCACAGGTGTGCACCCCCACACCTGGCTAGAGCCCAAGTACAGGCATCACAGGTGTGCACCCCCACACCTTGCTGGGGTCCAAGTGTAGTGATCACAGGTGCCCAGAGTATGGAGTCAAACATAGTTGGTGCTCATTACATGCCAAAGGAATGAGTTAAAGTGCACTGCCCATCACCAGTGACACTAATGTCAGTGCTTGGAACTATTCCAAGGACACCAATATTGGGACCTCTGGACCAGCCGGGAGGCTGATGGGATTGTGTGACTTGGACAGGATTTTCCAAATCTGAAATGTTCCTACCAAATCTCCAAGTGACATTTCTTTTTAAAGAAATTTTTTAAAGAGTTGCTGGCAGTGGTGGCGAATGCCTTTAATCTCAACACTCAGGAGGCAGGGGTCGGGGTGGAGACAGAGGCAGGTGGAAGGAGGCCAGCCTGGTCTATAGAGCAAACTCCAGGACAGCCAGGGCTACACAGAGGAACCCTGTGGTAGTGGGCAATCAGGTACTTGCTGCTCTTCCAGAGGATCTGGGTTTGATTCTCAGCACCTACACGGTAACTCACAACTATCTGTAACTCTATCTCCAGGGGACCTGAGGCCTTCTGACCTTCAAGGGAACACTGCACGTGGTGCTCAAGCCAAACACCCATTCACATAAAAATATATATTACTTAGAAGAAGAAGAAGAGGGGGAAGAGGAGGGGGAGGAGGAGGAGGAGGAGGAGGAGGAGGAGGAGGAGGAGGAAGGAGAGGAGGAGGAGGAAGAAGAGGAAGAGGAAGAGGGAGAGGAGGAGGAGGAGGAAGGAGAGGAGGAGGAAGAGGAAGAGGAGGAGGAGGAGGAAGAGGAAGAGGAAGAGGAGGAGACGGAGGCCAGGCAGTGGTGGCACATGCCTTTAATCCCAGCATTTGGGAGACAGAAGCAGGCGGATTTCTGAGTTCGAGGCCAGCCTGGTCTACAGAGCAAGACAGTCAGGGTTACACAGACAGACCCTGTCTCAAAAGACAAAACAAAACAGGCAAGACAAAAAAAAAAAAAAAAGGAAGAAATGAGGAGAGCCATCTCTGCAGGGCCAGGGTTGGTCAGAGCAGCGCAATGGAGCCACACCTGCTGCTGGGCCAGCGACTGGGCCTAGAACACCAATGATCATCAGAGTCTCAGAAACACATCATCTACTCATTATGTTCCTGCTGTTTACTGGTACTCTGCTAAGGGCCAAGGATGTCCCACACCCTCCTGGTCCTTGCCAACTTTTATTCCTCCCTTGATTGTTCCATTTCAGCCACGCTCACTTGCTCTCTGTCCAGCTGTGAACCTGCCTCAGGACCTTTGTACTTGCCATTCCTCCTCTCTGCAACTCCCAGGCCTCACCCATTCCACCTTTCAGTTCTCTTTCTAAAACTGCTTTGTAGAGGCAAGAACTTCATCTGTTTCATTAATGGCTGTGTCTCTACATCCAGCCAGGGCTGTGTAAATCATAGGTGCTCAAGAAAGAGACCATGGGTGAACAGACCCACGTGGCACACTGCATCCTTGACCATGGCATTGGTCATGTTCCTCTAAGAGGCCCAGAGTCCCTCCTCACCTTATGGACTCGGGTAATGACTTCCAGGCCCACGGAAGCCACCAGGGCCGCGATGTCATCCAGGAAGCGCCCAGGGAAGCGCAGCTTGCGTGGAGTGTCCAGTCGCTGGCCCAGGAGCAGGTGTAGCTCCATGCTTTTTACCTGGGAGTGAGGCAAGCAGGCAGGGCTGTCACGTGGGTGGGTGCTTGAGGGCTGTGGGAGGGGCTTAAGATACACTGATGGGGCTTGAGGGAAACTGGGTGCTGACAGGGGAGGTTCTACAGGCACAGAAGGGGGGCATGGGTGGCTCTGAGCTAAGTAGTTGTAGCTGAAGGGTGATCTGGATTTGACAGAAAGGGCAGAACTTTAGCATCGAGAACGGTGGGCTTAAGGGGTCCTGACCCCACCGGGTGCAGCCTGAGGGCTGTGGGCAGGGCTTGAGAAAGGGACAAGAGGTAGTCTTGATGTAGTCTGGGTGGGGGAGCAGCGGTGGGAGGGACGTGAGCAGGTGGAGCCATGGGGGAGCCTGAGGACCCAGAGGTTGGTGGGTGTGTGAGGAGGCCAAGGCCCACCTCTTGTTTTGAGACAGGTCTCACTGAGGTTGGCTGGTCAGCAAGTACCAGGGTCCTCGGCCCCTCCTCTCCAGGGCTAGGATTACAGGCCTGCCCTTTCCTTTTTACCTGTGTGCTGAAGACCTAACTGACATCTTCGAGTGTGTGTGGCAACCACTTCACTGACTGAACCTGCTCCCCAGCCCTGGGGGGTTGGGAGGGATAAATTTGAGAAATTCTGGGCTCTGTCTTGGAGGACTATGGGGGATGGGCCGGTGGAGACAGAGCCAACAGGCACTGGGGAACAGGCCATAAAGGCACACTTGAAGGGATGTGGGGGCTCTGCAAGCCTGGCCTCTCAGTGCTTGGTTTCTCTTGGAGGAGGGAGGCCCCCATCTCTGGGTTGAGGAGTCCTCTAGAAAGGGGAGTTCACTGTCATGGTACCCTCCTTCTCTCCTCACAGAAGAGCCTAAAGGCCATTTCTTAGGGTTTCCAACTGCAGTTCCAAGGTACTTTTTCTCAAGGGTCTCCCGGGATGGGGGAAGTCCTCACCATGAGCTGGAAGAAGAACCAGGCATGCTGCAGGACCAGCTCACGAACAGCACTGCCGCTCACCACCCATTGCAGAGCCAGCTCCTCGTGCAGCAGCTGTAGGCAGGGCCAGGGTCACCGGGAGCCACGAGCCACCCCACCCCACCCACACACCCCTTAGGAAGGCATCACTTGGGGGATGCAGCCCTGAAGCCTGGTTGGGGGTCAGAGCAGCAGGAGGCCATGCAGGATGGGATGAGGGTGGATCCAGTCCCTGCTGGGCTTTGGATGTGGGGAGGAGCACTGGACCCCTTGCCCATGGGGCACTGGAGTAGACATCAGATCAGCCACCCTACTGTCCCCTCTACCTTCTGCACAGTGTGTCTCGGCTGAGGGGCTGGCAGGGCCAAGGAGGAGGCCTCGAGGTAAGAGGAGGCCCTGCTAGAGCTGCGGTCGATGGCCTAGGGCAGGATGGGATGGAGAGCATGGAATGGAGGAGTGAGTTAGTGATGCAGATGGACACAGAGGAGGAGCATGGATGGAGGAAGGATTGGTCCACATGGGCATGGGACAGAGCGATGGGTCTGGATCAGCATGAACACAGGAGGAAGCTGTTATGGTTTGAATACATCTCCAGAAACCTCATTCATGGATTAGAGATTTAGTGGTTTTTTGTTTTTTTTTTTTGAGACAGAGTGTCATGTAGCCCAGGCTGGCCACTTTGATGGCATTTGGTGGTGGGGCCTTAGTAGGAGACTAGCATTAGGTTAGGTATGAGGGTGGGACTTCAGTGGTACTATCAATGGCTTTACAAGAAGAGGAAGAGAAAGGCAAACAAAGTGGACGTGTAATCCTCTGAGGACACTCCTAGTCAAGGGAGATCTTCTCTCACAATAAAGCAAAGAAAGGAGAGGAAGGAAGGAAGAGAGGGGGGCAGAGGAAGAGGGAGGAAAAAGTGGGGAGGGGAAGAAGAGGGGCCCAAGTGAACTAACTGCCTGTCACCATGGGTCATCCTTCACCACATAATACAGCAAGAAAGGCCTGTGTCGGGGGCTTCCCTTACCCTCCAGAGCCATGAATTAATTACTTTTTTCTTTTTCTTTTTCTTTTTTAAAAGAGAGATTTTTTTTTTTTTTTTTTTTGGTTTTTCGAGACAGGGTTTCTCTGTATTGCCCTGGCTGTCCTGGAACTCACTCTGTAGACCAGGCTGGCCTTGAACTCAGAAATCCGCCTGCCTCTGCCTCCCAAGTGCTGGGATTAAAGGTGTGTGCCACCACCGCCCGGCTTAAAAGAGAGATTTTTTAAAAAGGTTTATTTATTATTATATGTAAGTATACTGTAGCTGTCTTCAGATACCCCAGAAGAGAGCATCAGATCTCATTACGGATGGTTGTGAGCCACCATGTGGTGGCTGGAATTTGAACTCAGGACCTTTGGAAGAGCAGTCAGTGCTCTTAACTGCTGAGCCATCTCTCCAGCCCTAAATAGTTATTTTTTTTATAGCCCATCTGGCAATGAGGGCAGATGGTAAGAGACTCGGGTGTCTGTGAAGGTATGTGTGGATGGGCAGAGAACACTGGGGCTGAGGGAGGACATGGGGGGCATAGATGAGCTACAGAAGCTGTTGAAATCAGATGTGTTGAGAAAAGAGGGACCTGGACCTGGTGGGGTCCACCCGTCACCTTGGTGCTCAGGAGGCCGAGGCAAGAAGACTGTGACTTCCAGGCCACCATGGGCTACACAGCAAGACTTTGTCTCAAAGTACAACAACCAAACAAAACAAACAATGAAAGCAAAGGCCAGGTGGAGAGCACTTGCCTTCCCATGTGCGAGGCCCTGGGCTTCCTTTGGCGGGGGGGCGCAGAAAAGGGGGTGCAGGTGGGAGAGATGGAGTCAAGACTAACAATGAAGATGGTGATTGTGTGGGATGAGTGCAGAGGGCACAGCCGAGTGGGGGTGGGATTGGTTGTGGCCAAAAGTCAGGGCACCACTGCAGACAGAGAAGGCATGGCGAGCGGAGCATAGATGAGCTCAAGAGTTAATCAGAGGGCTGGACCACAGGTGGAGTGTGTGAGCATGAAGGAGGCACACATGGAAGGGAGGGAAGACAGCGAAGATGGTATGTGCTAAGCACCCTGGACAACAGGCCTGGCCTCCTGCTCCAGCCTTGCTCGGCCTCACAGGCCCTTAGCATCTCTCTCTGTGAAATGGATACAGGGGTGGCCCAAGCTTCACATCCCTTGCCTGGCTTCCCTGGCCAGGAGAGACTCGATGGTGACGCTGTCTTAGCCACTGGCACTCCAGGCTCCAGAGCCCAGGACACACTGGCTACTCAGCATGTCTGAGCCTGGCCACATGCTACAAAGACCACTTCCTGCCAAGGACACCACTGTGCTTCTACCTTGTCACCTCCTCTTGGCTGTCCAAGTCCTGACTGACACTTCGGGGAAACTGAGGGCAACCCTGATTAAAAATGCTAGGGGTTGGAGCTGGAGCCATGGCTCAGCAGTTAAGAGCACTGGCTGCTCTTGCAGAGGACCTGGGTTCAGTTCCTACCATCTATATGGTGGCTTAAACTGTCTTGTAACTCCAGTTCCAAGGGATCTAACGCTCTCTTCTGACTTTAGAGGGCACCAGAAGAGTGTGGCATAGATATACACGCAGGTAAAACACCTGTACACATAAAATAAATCTCATATAAAGACTTAAATGCAGGGGGTGGGCTGGGCCTGGGTCTGAGCTGGTAGAGCACCTGCCTAGCTTCCTCAAAGTCCTGGGTCCCATCGCCAGCCCAGTATGGACCAACCACAAAGGCTAAGCATGTGATTTACCACTGAACTGCATTCCTATCATTTTTCTTTTATAGCCGAGGATGACTTTGAACTACTGATCATCCTGCCTCCATCTCCAAAGGCTAAGTTTACAGGCATGTACCCCCCATGCTTGCTTTATGTGGTGCTAGGGAGGGAACCCAGGGCTGTGTGCATGCTAGGCCAGTGCTCCACTGCCGAGCCCCAGCTCCAGCCTGCTGACGGCAACTCTGACAGCACTTTCGAGCCTGCTCACTTGTTTGATGGGCGTCTATCTCAGGGATGTGTACTACAGCTCAGGAATCATTCTTCCTAAGGAGACCCCACTAAGAACCTACTCTATGCCCAGGCTTGGTGCGCTACCTAGCTTCATCTTAGAAACTGACAGATTCAGAGGCAGCCAATCACCTGGGGCACAGGGCAAGGCCTAAACCAAGGGGGGTTGGAGCCCAAGCCCACTGCAGGCAAAGTCCCTCCCCCTACCAGGTTCCTGGAAAGGGGCAAAGTTAGGGAACCCCCTGAATGTAAACAGATGGGGAGCTACAGGGGTCTAGGGCTGCGTGCCACCTTCTAAGTGTTCTGTATGTCAAGGGGATGGTTAGAAGTCCCCTCAAACAGAGATGGGTTAGAGTGGAGAAGAGCCATGCAGGGCAGTGAAGTTATAGGTGGGTAGATTTATATCCATTTATATACCACCCCAGTCTTTTGTCTGTCGGGGCTAGGGTCTATGTTTGCTTCTCCACTGTTTTTTGTTTGTTTGTTACAACAGGGCCTCACTTGTGAAGCTCTGGATGGTCTCCAACTCACCATGTAGACCAGGCTTGCCTTAAATTCAGGACTCTGCCTGCCTCTGTCTCCCAAGTGCTGGGATTAAAGGTGTGTGCTTTGCTTCTTAGCCTTAATTTTACTTCTTGGTGGTGCTGGGGATAGAACCCAGAACCTCATGCCTGCTGTGGGAGAACTCTGCCACTGAGCCCCACTCCCAAGCACATAGTGGCCTATGTGGTAGCCTAAGGCTGGCCACAGATACCTACAACACAGACCTCCACAGCCCCAGACAGTCATGTGGGGTCCTTGCTGTCCCTCAGGCAGCCCCCAGGGATTAGTTCACTGCAGCCAAGAGGGTGGGAAGAACGCATGCAAAGGCGGTGACACACGTGTCGAGGCGGGTAGTGAGAGCACCTGTCTGGGATCAGCCCCACAGTATGGGGGCACCCGCCGCAGCACAGCCTTGCTGCCTCCTGGAGCATAAGCAGAATTCACCCAGGAGTGTGAGCGATCGACACCCTGGAGATACAGAGAGAAGGGATAATGTCCTGGGCCAAGCACAGGGAAGGAGGTATAGAAGACCAAGTGTGGACACTGCCCCAAAGCACATATGTGCCCTGCACATACCTGGGCAAGTGTGGCATGCTTATGTTGTATGTAACTGCCTGGACTGCACATGCCTTTAAACTCATGTAGATTTGTGCATGGAGAGCATGTATGTATGTATTCATATATGTATGTGCATGAGGCCTGTCCGTATGCACTTCTTTGTGCATGGGGTAGGCACATATATGTGTGTGCATGGCGCATATATGTATATGCAGTATGAACATACATCAATGTATATGTACATATAAGCTACACGTGTACGTGCATCTGTGTACATCTGTGCAAGGGACATGTACACACACCTCCATATTGGTGTGCACGGGGCCCCATGTGTACATGCACACCTGCTGAACCATGTACATTATACTCTGTTGCCCTATCCCGCCAATCTCCAGTCAACCAAACAGTGCAGAACACCCGACCAGCCTGGGAGTGCAGGTGGGATGCCCACCACCTTCTTCGGAGCAGTGATTTCTGGGTGGTCCTTCCTCCATCCGCACTGAGCCTGCAGCCAGGCCTGGGGGGCTGGGGCTTGCCCTACCTTGCTGGCTAGGATGCGGGACACCTCATCGTCCACAGAGCCAGGGACCACGGCTAGGTCAGGGTTGCTGCTGCTGATGCTCTTAGACCGTGCCAGGTAGAGGCTGGCGGGGCGGCCGGAGCCTCGGGCCAGTGTGGCAGCCTGCACGGTTGCTGGAGGGGCCTCTGTGGAGAGAGGGAACCCGTTAGCTCAACACCTGTCGGTCCCTTCCCAAAGGGAAGCCCTGGTCGAAATCACTTTCATCCCCTGAGTTTCCAGGTTCTCCCTGTAAAATGGAGTGGAACATGGTTACTGCTTCACATGACTTGGGGCGGCCAGCACATGACTTGGGGCGGACAGAAGACACTCAAAAGGAGCCTGGGTTCCGTTCTCATGGCTGTCATCCACTATGTACAAACAGGAAAAAAGCTAACTTTCTTCTCTTCCATGCTGGGGATGGAACCAAGGTCCTGTGCTGGCTAAACACTCTAGCTACCAGGAGCTTCATCCCTGCTGCCCAAGTCCCCTTCTCTCCTGTCCCTTTCTGCCCCCACCCTCAACCTCCTCATTCTTTCTGGTGCTGGGATTTAAACCCAGTGCCTCAGGCATGCCACTGAGCCAACCACAATCTAGTGACTGCTCATTGTATAGGAGAGCTTTGAAGAGCACTGTCATACGTGGCTCTCTGTCCTCATGAGGTGAACGCCACCATCACCATGAGGTGAACACTGCTACCCACCCTTCGCAGACGCCATTCTTTACTACTCAGTGCTTTTCTCACATTTCCTGTGGCCCAGTGTTCTCCACCAACACTCACCGCCTGGCAAGCCGAGGTCACCGCCAGGGAGGTGAAAGGCGTAGTGGACATAGGCAGCCAGCAGTGGGCAGTGGCCACGGGAATCTTGGATGGCCTCCAGGTTCCGGTGCACAAGGCTGGCTACATGAGCCATAGCTTCAAAGGCCCCTCGACCCAGGTTCACTGTTGGACAGAACAAAGGTCAAGGTCTACGGCCCAAGGCCTCTCAGGTCCCCATTCATTTTCCAGAGGAGGGGAGGGAACGTAAGGGCTCACACATCTAGGATCTTAAAGGACCTGCACTGGGGTCACCGTCATGAGGGGAAACTGAGGCCCAAGAAACGATGAACCACGGGAAGAAACTGGTTTGGGGAAAGAGACTTCAGTGACTCACCCATCTGGCCACAAATGATCGGTGGCCGCACAACCAAGCGGACAAGCTTGTCTAACACGTGGTGGGAAAAGGCCACAAGGGGCTCTGGGCTGGCAAGGCGCAGGGCTGCCAGGCTGGCTCTCAACTCCTGCTCCATAGTTCCCTCGCTCAGCACCGTCTCCTTGAGCCGGAATGGAAAGATCCCTTCCTCTAGAACATGTACCAGGGTGAAGAACTTATCCAAGTGGGGGTCCTAAGTAGAGAGGAGGGCAGGAAGTGAGCAGTGAGCCGAGGGCAGAATGGAGTGTCCCCCTCCCTCCCCTAGTCGGCAGTCTGGGTCAGACAGGCTAAAGTCACATCCAGTGGCTGGAGGCCAGCCCTTTCCCAGCCAGCTGCAAGTAAGTCTTGCTCAATCCCAGGGTGAGCAGGAGAACGGGCCAGAGAGCCCGGGGTTCTCATCCCACCCTATACCTGGGGGTGCACGGATGACACAGCTGTGAGCTCCACACTGAATACACCCTTGTGACCGTCCACCCAGCGCATGCCCGGCAGCGCCACCTGTGGGAGGAAGAGGCGGGGTGGGCATGGGCTGACCGTCCCTCCCCCATGCATCAGGCCACCAGGCCAGGCGGTGGCTGAGGCACTAGCCATTGCGACACCATGGCCAGGAGATGAGCCCAGCCTGAGAGAGCAGGAGGGTGCCCTGTCCCTAAGTCCATTCCCAGTGGACGAAGGGAGAACCCTAGGGGTGGCATAGGGACCCACAGAAAGCGGGGGTGGGGTGGGGGGAGGGTATGTTCACGGAGTGAACATTGACTAGAAAAGGCAATGGTGTAGGAATACCATTCAAAGGGGAACCACAGGACTAGCTCATCAGCTGGTAGAAGGGAAGAGGGATAGTGCAGTCTTGTAATGGGGTGCATGAAGGGGAAATGGCAGCAGGAAGAGTCAGGTACGGTGGGACACAGCTGCCATGCCAACACTTGGGAGGCAGGCAAGGATCAGGAAGTCAAGGTCATCCTTGACTACACAGAATTCCAGGCCTGCCTGGGCTAGAAGGTCAGCTTATAGCTGAGTCTGAGCTGGTACCAGCATGGCAGGCAGCAAGGGCTGACTCCACAAAACCGTTCTCTGACTTTCACACATGAGGCACATGAGGCCCACCCCCAAAATAACAAAAAAAAAAAAATGAAAAACAAAAATAAGGCCGGGCAGTGGTGGCTCACGCCTTTAATCCCAGCACTTGGGAGGCAGAGGCAGGTGGATTTCTGAGTTTGAAGTCAGCCTGGTCTACAGAGTGAGTTCCAGGATAGCCAGGGCTACACAGAGAAAACCTGTCTCGGAAAACCAAAATAAATAAATAAATAAATAAATAAGGAACAGATGCCAAGGACCATGTCTGAAGGCAATAAGAGAGGAGAGGGACATTCGGAGTATAGAGAGACACAAGGGATGCAGTAGCCCACCCACAGAGACATCCTTGTTGGGGTGGCAGGAGGCACAGGGAACTGGCAAGTACCCACTGAGGCCAGCGAGGCTCTCAGCGGCATTGAAGGGAGGCAGGCAGGAGGCTGCTGAGGGCCAGAGGGCAATGAAGGCATCCGTTGTGGGTACAGGCACGTACATCCGGGGTCAGGACTGAATAGCTGGGTGGAGGTTGGTCCACGGACACGGGCAGGCAGAAGGGACCAGTCCTCAGGTGGCCATGTTGTAACAGAGGGATCCACTGGGAAGACAAGGGATAGATGAGGGTCAAGTGTGGCTGAAGACCTGGGGGCCGGGGGGGGGG
>NW_022196906.1:15968072-16023713 GCF_008632895.1 Mastomys coucha
GGGCAGGAGCAGGGGCAGGGAGGAAGCTCTGGGGTAACTGTGACTCACAGTGAAGCCCACAGGCGTCTCCAGGGCTGTTCCTGGCCGTGGCTGGCAGCTGACATGGTAGAAGGTAAAAAAGAGGTGATGGTTCTCAGTCACACAGGCAGGAAGTCGCAGCTTGAATTCCTCGTAGAATTCAGGAGATCTGGTAAGACAAGGCCAGGGGCTGGGGAGTGCGGATCTTATGGGATGACGCCCCGCCTCAACTCACCTCATCTGGCATACTGAAACTTAAGCCTCTGCTCTTCCTGCTCCATACATACCCTCCTGACACTTGGCCACCCAACCCCCTTAGAGGCTCCGAGGGTCAGTCGATGTCTCCGGCCCCCAACCCTGCATACTTGTTATGATAGACCACTGGTGTGAAGGCCTCTCGGGTGAATTCGCTGCAGCTCGATTTCCCAAAGATGACCTGTGGGAGTGGGGACATGAGGGACCCACTGGGGAAAACCTATGCCTGCTCCGTCCCCATCCCTCCAGGGCAGGGTCACCGCACTGACTGGCAAGGCCTGGCTCTGGTCTTCGCCTGCCATGTACTGGATCCGCACGGCCAGGTTGCGCACAGAGCCCTGGCGACTGCTGAAATTGAGGCTGTGTGGGTACACGAAGAGCAGGTTCCTGGAAAAGGAGGGATTGGAGGGACAGAGGACCCTTTAGAGGGCTGGGGACAGCCATGGGAGAGACGGTCATGTGAATGTGAAACAGGGTGGGCTGTGACCCCAGGTGACACGAACAGTTATCGGTAGGTAAGACCTCTGGATGCACACATCTAGATTCAGGGAGGTACAAGGCCAGACCCAGGTGGGCACTGAGGGTCAGAGGATTTTTGTTTTTGTTTTCTAACTCAAGGTCATCTTGGTCTACATAGCAACTTCTAGGCCGGCCAAAGCTATGTAGGGAAATCTCTCTCGGTGAAAACTAAAACCAAGCAGCAACTAACATTCGAGGCAGGGTCTCATCTTGCCCAGGGCAGATCTGAGTTTGCTATTTAGCTGAGGAGGACTTTAAGGTCTTGATTTCCTGTCTCCACCTCCAAAGTGCTGGGGTGACAGGCATACCCTACTATTCCTGGCATATCGGGTACTGGGGGTGGAGCCTAGGGCTTTGTGCACACTAGGCAAGCACTCTACCAACTGAGTGCCCCCCACCCCGGCTCCAGTCTCCGAGGTCCTGAGGTCTGGAAAAGTGGCTCAGCAGTTAAGGGCATGCACTACTCTTTGAGAGGATCCAAGTTTAGTTCACAGCACCCACATCAGGCAACTCCAGGGGGACCTGATGCCTCTGGCCTCTTTGGACACCTGTGTTCAACCCTGCCCTCCCCAAACAATAAATAATTAAAACCATGAAATAAACCTTTACAAAAGGTGGTCCCACCAGTAGGCAGGTGACATGACCAGCCTCCCCAGCCCACACTATCACCTTGTTGGCCCACTGGAGTTATATATAAGGTCTGTCTTTCAGACACAGAGGGAACCAGAACCTGGGGCCAGAGTCCTTGTCCTGCCTCTTTTTCCCAACTGTAATTACACCAAACCCCAACCCTGTAGGCCTCCTTGAGCTGCATGATGGGGGTATCGAGCCTGCTAGCTCAGCCTTTGAAACATGGTATCAGCAACCAATAACAATGCCAGTCATCACACACAACTCTCATGTGGCACCCTCTGGGTGTCAAGCTCCATTCCAAACACTCAGTGTGAGTGACAGCTCCACAGCCATTCTCTGTGGTGCCAGTGATTGGATGCTGAGTGCCCCACAAGCCTTCTACCTCTGAGCTTCACCCCAGCTCTCCGTTTTCTTGAAATAAGAGAGGATGGAGTTCTGTAATCCAGGCTGGCCTTGAACTCACTCATGTTCCTCCTGCCTCAGCCTCAGAGTGTGATGTTCCATTTGCAAGGAAAGCAATAGCGGTTCTTTGAGGGGAGCATAGTGGGTGTTCAACAAATGCTTAGTACTACACTTGGGACCCCTAGGTAGGGAAAATGGGGTGCAGTACTTGCACTGAGTCTTCTAGGAAGTTAAATCGAAGTTAGCCACGGATCACAGACCGTGCTGGGAGTCAGGCTCCATGACCTCAGAAGGAGGCTGTCATGTCACTTTTTTGCCACCCCCCCCCCAACCACAGCTATCAGCTACACCCAGTGACCCCTGCATTAGCAGGAGGGAGACAAGGCTGGAGCCCCTGGATGGGTCTTTGGGTGGCCCAGCCACACTGGGCCTGCTGTGAAGGGAGCCATGGCTCACGGAGGCCATGTTTACACTTAGAGGGGAAACTGAGGCTCAGGGCAGTGCTATACTCATACAGACCCTGGCGCTGAGATCTCTGGTCTGAGTTTGCCCACTACCCCCAACCCCCACACACAGCTGGCCCTGAGTTCTCGAAGCGTGATATCAGCATGGCCTGCTTAGCCATCATCCTGATGCAATGGCTGAGCCTCTGCCAGGCCCTTGTGCAACAGTGGCTGGTTAACCATTGACCAGGGGGGGTTAATGGCAGCCTGTGGAAATAAAAGGTGGCAACAGCGGCATGGGAACCACACCCCTCCAAGACTGTCAGCCATGGCTGTGCTTGCTCTCTGCCTCCTATGGGCCTTAGCAACAGCAGTGAGACCTGCCCCGGTGGCCCCTCTGGGTGGTCCAGAGCCAGCTCAATATGAAGAACTGACCCTGCTCTTTCATGGGGCCCTGCAGCTAGGCCAGGCCCTCAATGGCGTGTACAGAGCCACAGAGGCTCGCCTGACAGAAGCTGGGCGCATCCTGGGCCTCTTTGACCGAGCCCTGGAATTTCTGGGAACAGAGGTCAGCCAGGGCCGGGATGCAGCGCAGGAGATTCGCACCAGCTTGTCAGAGATTCAGGTGAGCACTAGAGCTGGGGTGCTGTTGGGTGGGTAAAAGTTTGAGGAGAGTGACAAAGTGTGGGGTGAGCAGAGCTGACCTAGTGACCTCACTGATGCCATACTATCTCTTGAGCAGGTGGAAGAGGACGCTTTACACCTTCGAGCAGAAGCCACAGCCCGGTCGCTGGGGGAAGTAGCCCGGGCCCAGCAGGCTCTGCGGGACACTGTACGGAGACTACAAGTGCAGCTGAGAGGGGCCTGGCTTGGCCAAGCCCACCAAGAATTTGAGACCTTAAAGGTAAGGGGCTCCGGGGTCTGAGAGGGGTACAGCCTGCTCCCCAGGAAGAACCCACCATTGAACCCTGGGCTGGAGGACCCTCCAGTTGTATATGGGGTTCCAGCCTCAGTGACCTTCTGGAAGTGACCTTTGCAAGTAAGAGAGCACGGGGGTGCTCTCGCCTGTGGTTCTAGAACTCCAGAGGCAGGGGCAGGAGAAATAGAAGATTAAAGCCAGCCTTGGCTACAAAGTCAGGCCAGCCAACTACATGCTGATACCCCGTCTCAAAAAGAACAAGAGAAAGATAACCCACAACCCTAGCACTAGGGGATAAAGGCTAGGAGTCCAAGTTTCTGGCTAGATAGACATCCGGGTTAAGCTTGGGGTACATGAGCCCTGTCTCAAAATAAATGAATGAATGAATGAAGAAGGGATCGACAAGGTAATTGAGCGGGTAAAGGCTGCCAAGCCCAATGACCTAAGATCGATCCCCAGGATCCACATGGAGGAAGGCAAGAACCACTCCCAACAGTTGGCCCTCGACTTCCAACATCTGTGCTATGGCATGTGCACAGGCTAGCTAAAATAAACTTTAAAATAAAGTAAGAGTAGTGACCGTCATTTCAGAGCAAAGGTAGAGGCTCAAAATGCAGGGGGAATGGGCGCAGTAAGTGCTCAGTAAATGCTTATTATTACGGCATCTGGTGCTATGTATTAAGAACCCAATCAGCACTGTTTGATGTGCATCTACAAGCTATGCAAAGCAAGTCCCATCTTAGATACACCTTACAAAGAGGGAAACTGAGGCCAGAGGATCTTGGATATTTGCTGGGCCACATAGATTGTAACAGAGTGGTCAGGAGATGGGAGGTGACCCAGACATTCCAGCTAAGGTCTACATGCCACCCCACAGGCCCGAGCCGATAAGCAGAGCCACCTCTTATGGGCACTCACTGGCCATGTGCAGCGACAGCAGCGGGAGATGGCGGAGCAGCAACAGTGGTTGCAACAGATCCAGCAGAGGTGAGCCTCATGGGTTTACTCTGGGGTAGCTAGTGGGTGTTGCCTAGGTCCACTAGAGGGCACCTCCACCCAGCACTGGCCTTGACTGAGCTCCGTCTCCCTCCCTAGACTCCACACGGCGGCCCTCCCAGCCTGAGACCACCTGGATGCCACTGAGGACCAGTTGTGCTGAACTCGCTCCACCAGGCCCAGAGCAGGGCCAACAGAGCCGGCTGCCCATCAGCTGGGCCCAGCCAGTGCACCCCGCTTCCTGGCAGAGCAGAGACAGAAGCAAGCAGGCGGGATGGAAGCCAGAAGCCAGAGCCCTGTGGAGGAGGGCTGGAAAAGGGCATGAGCCCCCTTATGCCCACACACCCCACAATAAAACAGAACAGAGGCAATATATAAACACAGTGTCCATGCCTGTTTCTGCAAGCATCAGGCGTCTTGGGTGGGGGCTTAGTGGACCTAGCACTTGCCCAGCATGCACAGCCCCGGGTTCCAACTACAGAACCAGAGCCACAGTGCACACTTGTCACCTCAACATTGGAAAGGTATAAATAGGAGGATCGGGAGTTCATGGAGGCAGAGACAGGTGGGTCCTTAGCCAGCCTTGGCAAGTTCCAGGCTGTGACAAACTCTGAGAATAGAAACATTGGGAGCTGGAGAGAAGGCGGCTCTGGTTAAAAGCATGCTCTTGTAGAGGAACCACATCCGATTCCCATTTCTCCCATCAGGTGGCTCACAACCACCTGCAACTCCAACTCCTGGGGATCCACAGGTGCATGTACCCTCACAGGTGTGTGTGCCCACACACAGGTGCACATTCCCACACAGGTGCACATTTCCACACACAGGTGTGTGTACTCAAACACAGGTGCGTGTACTCACACACAAGTGAGTGTACCCACACACAGGCACATGAACCCAAGCACAAGCACATGTGTGTTCCCCCACAGAGGTGCATGTCCCCACACACAGGTGCATGTTCCCACACACAATTAAAAATAATAAAAGCCAGGCATGGCAGTGCACACCTTTAATCCCAGGTCTTGGGAGGCATAGGTTGTGAGTCCGAGGCCAGTCAGGTCTACACAGTGAGTTCTAGGACAGCCAGAGAGCTACATGGTGAGACCCTGTCTCAACAAATAATAATAGTAACAGTAAATGTTAAGGGAAAAAGGTTGGGATCCTGAGATAATTCAGAGGGCAAAGGTGTCACCACAAGCTTGTCAACATGAGCTCCATTCTCAAAGCCCACACGGTAGAAAAGAATTGATTCTGCAAGTTATCCTCTGACTGTGTGCTGCACCCCTCCCCCAAATAAAATGAAGAAATATGATGAAATGCACACCCACGGGCCGTACCTGTAACAGGTATGGGGGGCGTAGACCTCACGGGCAGGGAACTCCAGGATCTCTTTGGTGGGCCGGCCCCTGGGGTCAGGGTAAGGCTTGACATGAAGTAACTCAGGGGACAGGCAGAAGTGCAGGTTCTCAGGTGCAGGGGAGATGTCAATCTTGAGCTGAGCTGCGGATTTGAAAGGACTTGGTTTTCACCTGCTCACCTGCTTCAGCTTCCTAGCTGGGGCTCTGCCTGTCTCCTAATGGCCTCTGGGGGCTGCGCCCATTAGGAACTAAAGCCCACTAGCTGCCCTGTTCCTTCCACTGCCTATCCATGCCCCGGGGGTTGGGTCCTTAGTACCCATTTTCCTCAGCATGGCTGCTGAATGACTATGTGAGCAACAGCTCCGCTTTATAGGGTATGCACACCAGTCACAGGTCGCAGTCGCCTCAGCAGGGAAGATGGGCGCCGCATATCCGCCAGAAACTTGAAAAGGTCTTCATCACTGAGCCGTTCTGCCTCCTGCCAGGTACAGGTTCCCCAAAGTAAGGGGGCTGAAAGTCCCCAGGATAGATGGGGCTGGGGGGGGGGATCTCCATGCTCCTTTCCGCCCAAACCCCTTGTCCAATACCACGGTCACCTGTTTAAAAAAGTTGGTGACAGTTAAGGTGGCCGGGCGGAAGCTGGAGAAGCTGCAGGCATCATCCCCACTATAGCCTCGATCCTGGGGCCCACGACGGCGGCGTTCGGCCCAGGTGGGTCTGCGTTCTAGGAGACATCAGCACCGCGGCAGAGCGGGACAGCAATTAGAGATCAGAGTGCTGGTGGCAGAGGGAGGGCGATGGGGGAATGCTGAGGTCAGTCAGCCAGCCAGCCAGCGGCGCGCGTCCTCACCGCCCTCGGAGTCGGAATCCCGGTCCTGTGGCCCGACGCTGCTCAGGATGTTGGCCAGGTGTACAGCCGTCCAGGCGAAGGGCATGCGGTAGCGGCCCAGCCTGGTGCAGAACTGCTCGGCGGCCAGGCGCAGCTTCTCCAGCTTCTCTTTGTTCTGTGGGGAGATGCACCCGCCCCCCAGCTCAGCGGGCTACACAGGGGACGGACCCTTGTGCTGCACCCGCAGGACCTGCGCTCCCACCCTGTCCGGCTCACCCACACATTACCTTCACTGTGTCCGCCTCCTTCATCACCATATAGGGTTCGCAGCACTCGCTGATATCCCCCTGCTGCAGCACCTTTTCCAGCTGCAGGGCAGAAGGTCCCAGAGAGGGACTCCTTTAGCCCCCTTTCAAGTCTTCTGGACCCCCCTCGACCCACACATACTTCACAGGAGACCAAGGACGAACCCAGGACTCTTGCTCTCACTGTGCAGCTCTAGTTGTCCTAGAACTCTCTGCATAGACTAGGCTGGCCTCAAACTCACAGAGATTCGCCTGCCTCTGCCTTCTCAGTATTGGGACGGAAGGTGTATGCCACCACACCCAGCTTTTCTTCTCTTTAACAAATTTTATTTTTGTTTTTTAATTATGCATGTGTAAGCGCAGTGCCCATGGTGGCCAGAAGAGGGCACTGGATCCTCCCCTTGTAGGGCCCCAGTAGGCACCTTGACAACCAGGAAGATGTCAGGAGAGGGGTAGGTTACGGAGAAGATGGCAGAGCGTGCCAAGGTGGAGATGGCCGGGTGGGTGCCGTGGGCTGAGATGCGTAAGGCCATGGCACATGCTACATTTTTGTCAGTCCACACTGAAGCCATGACCCTGAACCCCAGGGCCGGAACTCCAGTCCTGAACATCTCAGGAGTTGTGGGACCCAAGGCAAGGTTCTTATGTATTCTGTGCCTCAGTTTCCCCATCTATAAAATGATGACCACTGCAACTGTCACCTTGAGGAGCTAGACCTCAAGGACCTTTTCCTTTTGGGACAGAGTCTGATTTAGCTGCTCAGTAAGCAGGCTGGCCTGAAAGTACTCTAGTTGTTCCATTGTTGAAACCTAATCATGACTGAGGAAATCCCAGGATGCACTAGCTCATCTTTCCTGCCCCACCCACAGAGAGAGACTCAACTGCTCCTGTTTGCTTTTAAGACAAAGATTCTATAAGCAGCCCAAGCTACCTGAAACTCACAATCCCCCTGCCTCAGCCTTGAAATGCTATCCCACTGCTCCCCCTTGTAGGGCCCCAGTAGGCACCTTGACAACCAGGAAGATGTCAGGAGAGGGGTAGGTCACGGAGAAGATGGCAGAGCGTGCCAAGGTGGAGATGGCCGGGTGGGTGCCATGGGCCCGGAGCAGCCCCTTAACGGAGTCCGAGTTTAGGTCAAAGTAGAAGTTTTCTGAAATCTGGGGATAGAGAGGCAACTAGCTGAGAAACGCCACTCTACAGCCACTCCACCAAGGAATAAGAGGAAAGATAAAGAGGAGGGGAGAGGGAGGAGGAGAGAGAGGGAGGAGGGAGGAGAGATCACTGAAAGGAAGTAGGGGAGGAGGGAGGGAGCAAGGAGGAAGGGGAGAAGGGAGGAGGAAGGAAGGGGCGGAGGGAGAAGGTGGGGCACCTACCTTCTTCTTCTCCCGCACATCATACAGGGCCAAGGTGCCAAAGATGGGCTCAATTTCAATCTCAAACCTGCAGGTAAATGGGGGCCAGCTCTTTGAGAGCTGTCATCCACACACTGTGCCTGCCTGCCTGTTTGCTTTCTTTCTCTTCTTTCTTTCTTCCTTTCTTTCTTCCTCTCTTTCTGTCTTTCTTTCTTTCTTTCTTTCTTTCTTCCTTCTTTTTTTCTTCCTTTTCCTTTTGGGACAGGGTCTGATTTAGCCCAGGCTGGCTTCCAACTCCCTTTGTACCCAAGAATGACCTTAAATTCCCAATTCTCCTGCCTCTGTTTCTCAAGTGCTGTATCACAGCCCGTCTCTGCAGTCCTGTGAAGAATGACCTTAAATTCCCAATTCTCCTGCCTCTGTCTCTCAAGTGCTGGGTCACAGCCCGTCTCTGCAGTCCTGTGGATACACCCAGGGTTTCCCAAATGCATCTATTCTACCACTGAAAATGGTAGACTTCTGAACTACACCCCGGCCCCACTGTTTTAGGCAGCCCCATGCCTAACTAATACCTTCCCCCTCCCCTGTCAGGTGAGGGTATGTGGAAAACTGAGGCACAAAACAGCACAGGCACTCTGCCTGAGAGCATGACACTTAAAAAAAAACAGTCTGGCTCTGGCTGCCCCGCCTCCTGCTGAGGCACAGTGTGGATGGAGGGGTGGAACCTGGCTAGTCCAAGGCTCATCAGTATCAGCCCTCAGGAACAGCCAGAAGAGCGTGGGAATGGAACTGAACAGGAAGTGCACTCTGAGCCTGGCCCTGCCCCTCCTGGACCCCGTTTATGTCTATGTCTGGATCAGAGCAGGAAACAGAACTCCATTCTGGCCCTCAGCCCCAATCTCAGAAGTTGGGAAAGCTGTGGGCTCACGTAGTCATTCAGCAAATGCTCACAGGACACAGGACCAGGGAGTGGACACAGAGAGGCAGAGACACAGCTTGGGGGACCAGACTGTTAGTGAGGGGGCTGGCTGAGTGTGGGGGGCTCAGCATGTGCTGATGCGGGGCAGTGTGTGTGCCTTCTGAGAGGGAAGGAAAAGCCCATGGTGCCCTTACGCAGGGGAACTCACAGGGCTTCTCTCTGACTCACTTGAGTGACAGGCATTTCACCAGGATCCTCTGTCCAAAGTGCTCTCGGGGTGGCTCAGGGCGGCTGCAGCGTTCTACAGCTTCATCCTGCAAGGGGGGTGGAGGGCTCTGGGATGTATCCTTCAGGGTGGTTCTAGGATGCCCGGCCCAAGATAGGCTGCACCGGACCCCCAGCTCCAGCCCCCCCATGCAATGACTCCCTGCCAAGCCCTGCTATATGTTGCTCCCAGCCCGGAATGCCTTCTCTCCTTCTTGCTCAGCTGTAATCCCAGTATCAACCATATAAGAACTGCTGGTCCAATTCAGGCATATACAGTAAGTGCCAACAGATTTTGTTTGGATAAATGTCAGCGTTTAAAGAAAGCATTTGGGCTGGTGAGATAGCTCAGCAGGTAAAAGCACCGACTGCTCTTCCAAAGGTCATGAGTTCAAATCCCAGCAACCACATGGTGGCTCACAACCATCTGTAATGAGATCTGACACTCTCTTCTGGTGTGTCTGAAGACAGCTACATTGTACTGACAATAAATAAATCTTTAAAAAAAAAAAAGAAAGAAAGCATTCACTAAATGCGGAATGCATACAAAGTTTCTGATCTTTAGCAGTTAGGTTTCCAAGTATGTGACCTTGCAAGGATTATGGATGTGTAACCAAGCAACCACACTTAATTTCTGTACCGTTTCCATATGCCACACGTGACAGTCAACACTTTAGTATAAAATACAATTTCCACCTCATGCTTTTGCCCAAGTACAGGCTATGACACTCAATAAGATATCTATCTACATTACACATCTTTCCTTGTTTTTTGTTTTGTTTTTTCAGAAACATGGTTTCATGTAGTTCTGGTTGGCCTCAAATTCACTATACAGCCGAGGCTGGCTATGAGTGTCTAATCCTTTTACTTCCACCTTCTAAGTACTGGAATTATAAGCATAAGGCACCATACAAGTTTGAATGCATTTTGACTCTTTGAACTTCCAATAGGTTTACTGGAGTGTAACTTCATCATAGCCAAGGAACATCTCCACTTACTACATACCCAATGAGTAGTGACTAAATAAACATACAGGCATACAGCCAGCACTCAATAAAGAGTTAAACAAAACACAATAGAAAGCACTAGATGCCAAATAAATGGCTAGATAAAGAGGTAGATGGTAAGCACATTGGTTGATTAAATAGAGATGTATACAGTAGGTGTACAGTGGATACATGGCTAAATAACTATAGAGATAAGCATTTGGTATTCAATAAATGAAGGTCAGACAAATAAGGATCCAAATAATGTCACTAGCTGAAGATGGGTATACAGTAGGCAGCCAATAAATATTGGCTGGACTCTGGTCTGGGGGCAGTGAGCCAGCCGATGGGCACCCACCTCATCAGGTGCCGGGTACAGGGTGAGCAGGGCTTGGGCCCGGTGCTGCCGCCTGAGGGCTTCATTGCGCCGGTCCACATCCTCAGGGGCTGCCCGCTCAAGCAGCGTGGGCAGCAGTGAGTCCGCAGCCAGGTTCCTCAGGCTGAAAATGCCCGAGGCACCGCTGCTTCGAGGGGTGTCCTCTGGGGAGCCTGAACAGTGCTGGGAGTCATCCTGCAGGAGAGGTCATACATTCATGAGTATTTGTGCAAGTACTGAGCACCAACTGCATGCACCTATTCTCCCGAGTCTGTCCTTGTAGACAACTAGTCTACATGGGACAGAAGCTGAGGGGCAGGTTAGGTGGGGTCACCACTACAGGGGTCACTTGGGGACCTGGCTGGCCTCTTCAGAAACTTCTGGAAATACTCCTATGTGGGGAGCTCTTCACCACTGCTGTAGGAGGCTACCCCATCCCACAGGAGACTCTCCTCTGGCCAGTCAGAACACACCTAATAACTTCTCTGCCTTTATGCTAAGCTCAAAATGGCCACACTGGCCAGCTCCAAGGATTAGCTCCAAGTAAGTCTCCTGGGCTGGACCAATCAGAGCCTTTCTGAGACTCTGTTCACTGTTGCCAGGGAAAAGGAGAGTCCTTGCCTCCAAGTGTGTGGCTGGCCTAGGACCACCCACAGTCAGCTGTGCTCACAGCCCTGACTCAAATCTAGTTCAGCTCTTTGAGTCTCTGGCCTGACTACCAGTCTCAGTTTCCCCTCCTGTATCTCCTTTCCTTATCTATTCTTCATCTCCCTCCCTAACCCCTACCCCAGCTGAGGGACGAAACCTGTGCCTAGCATCTTCAAAAACACTTCTCCACTGAGCTAAATCCACACCTCCTGAAATGCATCCTACAGCAACAAAGGAACTCACACTAGTAATAACAAATGATTATTGGTAAAAAGTGTTCAGTAAATGCTGACTAAGAAAACATAAGCATTCGTAACTTTGTTGTGCTTCAGTGTCTCTGCCTGTGCAGAGGGATAATGGCTGTGGCCCCACTCACAGGGTGATAGGAGCATAAGCGGAAAGCCGTCAGTATACACTAAGCACTCAATAAATGTGCATAATTGAGACTCTTTCCACTCCTGATCAGGGCTTACTCCACTTACTGGGGTCAAGGCTGAGCGGGCCACTTTCCTGAGTCTGACCCTTCAGTGACCTTAGTCAGCGCCCTGAGACTGACCCCTCAGTGACCCAGTCAGCGGCCCCTTACCACATCCTCAGGACTCGTCCTCTCATCCCCAAGGGTGTCCTGCTCGAACACCTGGCAAGTGAGACCTTTCTGCCGCTCTCGCTGTGTCTCTGTAGTGATGGGGCTGTATGCTGTACTCAGGTGCTGGTACCTAACAGGGAGGTGGGTGGGGCTAAGCGGGTGGCGGGGCTGTGGACTCTGTGGTGAGCCCACAGGACAACCTACCTTTAACAAATGAAGTCCAACTGCTCTTGGAAGGAATAGTGGGTGGATAAACAGAGGAAGGAACCACAAACAGTTCAGCCCTTCGACTCTCCTTCCCCTCCTGTGAGCTGCTCCGGGTAAGACCCACCTTCTATGTACAATGACCCAGTCCTCTGAGTACATCTCCACCGCAGCCCTCACCTGGGCATCCAACTTTCTGCAGCAAAATACAAGCAGGGTAAACAGAGTCAGGGTGAACATTTCCAAAGGCCTAGGAGGAAAGGACTATAGATACTAGTGCTCAGGATGCTGATGCATGAGGATTTCTATAAGTTACACAGGCTGGGACACAGTGTGAGACTGTGAGGATACAGCTCTGTGGCTGGTTTCATGTACCCCAAACCCTGGGTTACAGTCTCAGTACTGAATAAACCAGGAGGTACCACACTGTCCTCCCAGCAGTAGGGAGACATAAGCAGGAGAAACGGATGTTCAGGACCTAGTCTGGGCTATATGAGACCCTGCCTCAAAACACAAAAACAGCCGGGCAGCAGTGGTGCATGCCTTTATCTCAGCACTTGGGAGGCAGAGGCAGATGGATTTCTAAGTTCGAGGCCAGCCTGGTCTACAGAGTGAGTTCCAGGACAGCCAGGGCTACACAGAGAAACCCTGTCTCAAAAAACAAAACAAAACAAACAAACAAACAAACAAAACACAAAACAATGGGCTCCAGAGATGGCTCAGCGGTCAAGAGCACTGGCTGCTCTTACAGAGGACCCTAGTTCAGTTCCCAGTTGGGTCACAATCACTGGTAGCTCCAGTTCAGAGGATCAGATGCCTTCTGGTCACCATGAGCACCAGGCACATAGGTGAGACCCAGAATTACAGCCAGTGAAACAGCCACACATGTAAAATAAAATAAATAAAACTTCTGCAAAGCAGGTGGGCATGGTGGCCCACCCCGTCCCACACTCAGCAAGCAGAAGCAGGAGATCCCTAGGGCAAGCTGGCTAGCAAGACTCTGGGTTCAAGTAAGAGACTCTGCCTCAATACATTAGGGAAAAAAAAAAAGAGAAAGAGGAAAATTCCTTAAGTTTGACCTTTGTCCTCTGAGTGCACACTTATCAATTGAGTGCATACACATTCATACATACATACACACAGTATACACACACACATACATCCACAAACAACAACAAAATACTTTTAGTCAAAGATTCGACAAATGAATGCTCAAGTGATTTGCCCAAAGCCACACAGGTTGAGTAAAGAGCCTGAAGGTGAACCTGAGAGTATGAGACTCTGAGAGAGGGAGTGGGGTGTGTGTGTGTACGGGACGCACCCATCTTCCGGCACCCCAGACTCTGTGGTCCGGCATTCTCGGGGTTGCTTCAGTAGTTCTATGTCATCAGCTGGAAACTCTATCAAGTCCCTGAGGGGACCGGGCTCTACTTCAGGTGGCCGGCTCAGAAGCATGTCCTCAAAGTCCAGGGGTTCGATGACCTCCGTCAGAGGGACCTGATTGGAGTAAAGGGGCCGTGGTGCCCCTGGTGAGAGGCTGGGAACATGGTCACAGCTGACTTTAGCCTGCAAAATAGGGGGTGGTGGGAGCCCCCGAGGCTGCTGGGTAAGCGGAGGGTCTGGGGAGCCAGTGAGCTCAGACTTTCCACAGCAGCCTGGCTAGAGGCCTGCCCCCTCCCTCCAGGGACTCCAGGAAGGAAATCACACCCTAGTGTCTGGAAAGACTCTAATGGTAAAAGGAATGGCCAGAGACAATTCCTGAGGCCCCACCCCTTTCCACTGCAGCAGGAAGTATCTTCCAGCCCCTAGCCTGGGGCCCCCATGTGGGTGGTCCAGGAAGCTGGTGTAACCCCCTGACCACCCTTGGAACACACACACACTCCCCTGCATCTGTGCAGATGGGTGAAGGAAGGACAAGAACTCCCTCCTCCCTGGCCAATGGTCCAAGCAGCGTCAGAGCAGTGTGTGCCCCTCCGCTGCCAGCCACAGGGCAGCGACTCACCCCCAGGGAACTACTGGAGCGTCGGCTGGAGTGGGGTGAGCCACTGCGTTCCCGGGACACCTGCTTCCGGACCTCAGCAGCCACAGTCCTGGGAAGACAGGAAGGAGGAAACAAAGAAACTCAGACTGGTGTGGTGGGGGAATGGGGGTAGTTTTATTTGTAGGAGAGACCTGGGGAGGGGAGGAAGGAAAAATAAAAACAAGAGGCTTGTGAGATGGTTCAGCAGGTACAAAGCACTGCCCCGCCTCCTGAGCCTGAACACCTGAGCTCAGTCCCCCACCCCAGGCTCACACAGTAGAGAGAACTGAGTCCCCAAAGGGGTCCCCTTACTTCAGGAGCCACACACGTAAACAAACTAAAAACAACAATGAGCTGGGGTACAGCACAGTGGCTGAGGGCTGTCCCTGCAAGTGACAGGCCCTGAGGTCCACTGCCAGCACGGCAAAACTAAATAAACAGATGAGCCAGGATGCAGGCCTCTCGGCCCCCCAGTCCCTCCCCACACCAGACACAAGCAGGGAAACATCATTGTGCCAGACTCGAGGGAGTGACAGGTTCCCCCAACATTGTCCCCCTCCTAGACCCATCAAGGTCCAGAGGGACACATGCTCCCTCCATCTTTCCTCGGTTCTCCAGGCACACCAATCCAGCACCCCCAGCTCTGGTACAACACTCCTGGCTCCCAGCCTCAGTTTACCCACTCACAGCTGCCCTGACCTCGGAGGGGTCAGGGGAGACCAGAGGAGCTTCCTACAGACACTCAGTAAGCATTCTGTAAGTGTGTGTTCTCAGGGAGTCTAGGACAAGGCTGCCAGCGCGGAGTCCAGTAAGACCCTCAGTTCAGGTAAAGAACGGTAGCTGATGCACTCCTGGAATCCCTGGCCTGAAGGAGGTGGGTCTAGGTATTCAATAACGGTTACTTTGTCTTGCACACCATTAGTCCCTCACTGGAGGATTCACGACAGGGGCTCCGGCACAAGCCGCACCCCAACCCTGGCCTCCATCTCTTAAGTTCAGCCTTTCAACACAGGAACCCTGCAGAAACATGAGGACCGTGGCATGTCTGAGAGAAATACCCTTGGTTCACACCAGTTACTAGGGGGCTGCTCCCTCCACGGACAGCTGAGGGTGGGAGAGGGCTCCTCTGTGGCACAGGATGGAATTAATGAGACACCCCACCCCAGCCTTCCCTACAGTCTGACCTGTCCACTTGAGCTGAACAGGAGAGGCAGCCTGATCCCGCCTCTCTGTGCCTTTGGGCATCTTTTCTCTCCTTTAATTTTTCTGGGCTGCTGGGGATCCCTCCTCCCACTTACTGTGTCGATGATCCGATCCACCCCAGTCCCAGTCTGTCATAAAAATCAAATAGCCAAGAACCTGAATTTGGGGGCTCCATTCCTTCCCACTACCCACATGCATGCCATTGCATGCCCCTTCCACGTGCAAAATAAACCAGTTAATGTTGTTTCTAGAAGTTAGTGCTGCGCTACTGCTGCAGCTCACAGTCAGCAAGCCTGAAGCCCCTGGTTTATGGGAGCAAACCCAAAACCAAGGAAAAGACAACTGGTGGGAGTTACCTTCCTCCTCCCACGATTGGGTTGGGAATCACACTCAGGATGTCAGGTCTGGTGGCAAGCCCCTTACCTGCTGGGCCCTCTCACTAACTCCAGCAACAAAAGTAAACTTAGATGTACTACTTAGGCATGTGTATGAGTGTTTTGCCTGCACGTGTGTGTGTTTACCAAGTGCATGCCTTAGGAGAGTGTAAAGTGTCCGATCTCCTGGAACTGGAGTTATGGATGATTTTGAGCCATCATGTGGGTGCTGGGAACCCAACCTAGGTCAGTTTACCTAACCCTGAGCCACCTCTCCAGCCCCAGTGACATTAAAGTCAAAATGAAGGCTTTGTGCTCACATTCAACCCTGCAAGCAGACTCCCCTGAGGCCTGAGGCACTAGGAGCCAGGACAGGGACGAGGCTGCCCAGCCCAGCTGGTCTCTTTGGCTGGAGAAAAGGCTAGGGAGGGTGGGACACTGCCGTTGGCCTTGGAAAACACTGATGGATCTGCAAGCCCAGTCATGGAAGCCACTGAGTACGTGTTCTGAGTTCTTACAGTGGCCGTATGCCCCATTACTAGGGAGTAAGTAACTGGGTAGAAGTGCATGCAGTGAGTGTGTGTGTGCACTCATGTGCGCTTGCTGTACAGATAGAGATCAGAGGTCAACTTCATGTGTCCTCAGGAACCATTCATCTTACTGTCTGAGACTGGCCTGGGGCTCTCCATCAGGACAGGCTACTGGTCATTGAGCTCCCGGAAGTTACCATTCTCCATCCTCGAGCTCCTGGAAGCCATGATTCTCCAGCCTTGGCTTCCAGAAGCCACTCTTCTCCATCCTCAAGCTCCCAGAAGCCACTGTTCTCCATCCTCTCAGAGCCCCAAGGTTTCTGCTAGTCCCAGCTGTCTTGTATTTGGATGTCAGGCACTGACAGGGCCTCATGCTTGCGTGGTTGTTTACTGACTTCGTTATCTTCCTAACTCCCCAAACATCTTTTGAGACAGAGTCCTATACAGTCTAGGCTGGCCCCAATTTCACTATGTAACCCAGACTGGGCTTATGTTCACAACCAGGCATGCACCATTATGCTGAGCCTCCTCCATATTTCACTCCCAAATCTAACTGGTTTAGGTGTCCTGGTAGAACACCTGCCTCCCCACCCCCAGGGGATTCTCTGTGTAGCCCTGGCTATCCTGGAGCGTAACCTGTAGACCAGGCTGACCTCAAAGTCAAGAAGAGATCCACCTGCTTATGCCTCCTGAGTGCTGGGATTAAAGGCATGCGCCACCACTGCCCAGCCGGCAGAAGACATTTCTAAGAATAGAGAGCCTGCAAAATGACTCTGCAGGTAAGGGCATTTGCCACCAGATGTGATGACCTGACTTTGACCTATGCAAAGGGGGAGGAAGAAATCACCACCCTCAAGTTGACCTCCAACCTCTCACCTGTGCTGTGATACCTGCACACACACACACACACACACACATACACACACACATCATGCAATAATAAGTGTAATTTTTTAAAAGAGACAACACATGAGTTTCTACAAATCAGGTTCCAAGTGCAACAAGAGATACTGTAGCAACTGTGGAGCTCATTCCAGGCTGGCAAGGGTTACTGGGCCTATCTTTATAATGGGGAGGATGAGATGGCTCAGCAGTTATGAGCACTGACTGCTCTTCCAGAGGTCAGGAGTTCAAATCTCAGCAACCACATGATGGCTCACCAACCATCTATAATACAATCAAATATCCTCTTCTGATGTGTCTGAGGATAGCTATAGCGTACATATATAAAATAAATAAGTAAAACTTTAAAAAGAAAAAAAAAAGCCAGACTCAGAACCCACATCCAGATCTCAAAAACTCACAGGAGGAGCAGAGACAAGAAGATGCCCAGGGCCAGTTCCCTGACCAGTTTATCTGAGATCCCAGTGAGTGATCCTGCCTCAAAAATGAAGATGGAGGGAGGTTGGCAAGATGGCTCAGTAGTTAACTTACCAAGCATGCTAAGTATAATCCCAGGAAACCAAGTAGAAAGAAAAGGCTCCTACAAGCATCCTGTGACACACACACACACACACACAATCAGTAAATGCAAAAGATATGTCAGCGAGGATAGGATGAGAACCTTTCTCAGAATAAAGCAAACACAAAAGCAAGGTGCCGCAGATGTGGCTACCACAGAAACTGAGTGTGGCCGTGCACACCTGTACACCCAGCACTGAGGCAGGAGTACACCCAGCACTGAGGCAGGAGTACACCCAGCACTGAGGCAGGGGGACACCCAGCACTGAGGCAGGGGGACACCCAACACTGAGGCAGAGGAAGCAAGGTGCCGCAGATGTGGCTACCACAGAAACTGAGCATGGCCACGCACACCTGTACACCCAGGAGTTCACGGCTACATAGTGCACCTGAGGTCCGCGTGGGCTATATGACCCAGTCCCAGACTAACAAAACACAACAAAGTAGAACCAAGATGCCATTCAGTCACTGGTGCATCTGGGATTGAGGGTGAACTCAATGGATAGGTGAGGTGTGTGTGCAGAAACATCTACTTGTCTAGCAGGCTGCTTGGGATGTCTTGGGCTTCCTCACTACATCAAGACCCAGTGTTAGCATCCAGAATCTGCCCGCAGCAGATATGTGGGCGGGTCCACAGAGCTGTCGCCAGGACAACGACCACCATATTCCCAGAATCCATTGGGCTCAGGCTCCCACCTTTACCTGGGTTACTACGTCACAGCTTATATATAATTGGCAGCTTCTTCTATCTTTCTCTCTCTCTCTCCCTCTCTCCTCTCCCTCCCTTCACGCGCCGCGGTCCTCACTCCCCCTCCTTCTCCTAATTAAACCTCCAAAAACGCAGAGCTGCCTGTATCTGGTATTTGTAGACGCGCCGCTACGAACCAAACCCATCACCCAGGACCATTCTGCACAAGACCCATCTTTCCCACTTGAGCTAAAGGAGGCATTAAAACACACGGTACTACAGGGAAACAGAAAACTGCCCAACTGTTCTGCCCCAGATCATAACCTTCCTCTATCCAGAACTCTCTGTGACTCTCACTTCACTTGGGGTCACAGTCAAACTCCTCCTTCTGGTCTACAAGGCATAGGCCCTATAAAATCTACTCCTATTGGTCCCTCTGTTGCCCCAGGGCCTTTGCACTTGCTTCTTCCCCGATAATGGGCAGGAGATCAACTCCTTCTCACCTTTAGGTCTGTGCTTAACTATACCTGGTCTACCACTGAGACCCTACTCTTTTATATCCACATCATACCACTGACACATCTATGCTTGTCCCACCATAGCAAAATCCAAGGATGAGACTACTTTCTTGGGTCTCCATCAGGGTGAGACCCACAGAGTGGCTTCTCTCACCTAAGGGTGGTCAGACAGGTCTCCAGTAGCTCGGATACCAGAGATGATTACTAGCCTACCCCAGATTTGAGCCTCTCTCACAATCCAGTGGCCACGGAAAGGGATCTCCCAGCATCTGTCGCCTGTCCCCTCCCCTGTCTGTCCACCAGCTGGTTCAGTCCCCAGCCCCCTCGGCCCCCTCCCACGCCCAGCCGGTGCTGGGAGAGGCTGAGGCAGGAGACTGAGAGGCTGTCCCCAGCTGTCCCCCGGCTCCAGCAGCTCCCTCTTCTTCCCAGACAGCTGAGTCCCGGGATCCTGGGCGGGGGAGGGGTGCGAATTTCCCCAGGCCGGCGAAGGGAAGGACGGCAGGAGGGTCGGAATGCAGCCTAGCATTCCCGGAGCCCGTCCCGCAGCGACCCGGGATGCGCTTCCTCCTCCGGGAAGTCCTCGGGGAGCCCGGCACGCCTCCGCTGCCCGCCAGCCTCCAGCACTCGCCCGTCCCGCCCAGGATGACCGTGACCGCGGCCGCTCACACTACCTGTTGATCTTGTGAGCGAAGGCGCGGCGCTCCGAGGCCGCCATGACGCCCCGCGTCCCGCCACAGCCTTCGGAGTCTGGGCAGCCGGGCTGGGCGGAGCCGGCGCGCGGGGAGGCGGGGCCTGTGCGGATGGGGCGGGGCCTGCGCTCCGACCCGCCTCAGCCGCCAAACCAAGACGGGAACGACTGGGGGGTCTAATCGGGGCGTGGTGGCGAGGCAGGGCCGACTCTAGGATGGGGAGGAGCCTTCCCTGGAAGGGGCGGAGCTTTCCCTAGATAGGGCTGAGCCTTTTCTGGGATGGCGCAGGGCCAGCACTGAGAGTGGGACAGAAACACTGGGGCTGGGGAGGAAACAACGCTGACAGGAGGATGGAGCAGTCTGTGATCCGGAATGTCGCTGCTCCCAGATGAGGACCGGACAAGGCTGGAGAGCTGAGGATCTTTGTGGGCGTGGCTTGTGAGGGACGGTCCTTGATGGGCGGGATTTTGTGAGTGGCTCATCTCTGCGAAGGGCTGGGAGTTGGGAGTTGGGGACCAGGCACAGCAGGGCATGGGTGGGTGTGGAGCATGGAAGGGACTGTTCCCCTCACATTGGGGTCAAGATGGGGAAATTGGCTGGGCGGTGGTGGCGCATGCCTTTAATCCCAGCACTTGGGAGGCAGAGGCAGGCAGATTTCTGAGTTCAAGGCCAGCCTGGTCTACAGAGTGAGTTCCAGGACAGCCAGGGCTACACAGAGAAATCCTGTCTCGAAAAAACAAAACAAAACAAAATAACAACAACAAAAAGATGGGGAAACTGAGTCTTCTGTTAGGCTGGGAGAAAAATACTGAACATCAAAACCTGTTAGGTCCCCACTAGCCTGGAGGCACGCTCCCTAGAAAACGACATCAATGTCATACAATAATTTCTAAGGTTTTGTTTATAGCCGTGCAATGGACATAGGTGAGAAGAACTGTTGTTTTCCACTATTGACAAATGGGTAAACTGAAGCCTAGAAGTGTGGAGGCTTTTACTTAGACCTCAGAAGGGGCTCAGGGGACTTCCAACAGTCTCTGGGCTGTGATAGAGAGGCGGATGAGTCCAGCTAAGCTCAGGGGTGTCACTCTAGGAGGTGTGACTCAGAGAGCTGGTATCAATACCTGAGTGAGCCAGACCAGAAGCTTCTGATTACCAGAAGTTGTGGGATGTCTTCATTAATTTTTGGCCTTAAATATCTTCCTAACAGCTCCTCTCCCAACAACAGTTTCCTAGAATTTTTCCAGTCCTGGCTCATCTTTGGATATGCCAATTGTCTGCTGCCTCCACACCCTCTCCTGAGAAACTTCTACCTTCCGAGTAGTCATTCTCAAAACAGTCTAGGGAGAGTAGGCAGCTGTGCAGCACAGGACATACCTGCCTCAGAGCTTTGTCAGCCGCTTTTTCCCACTTATGGATGGATGCTAGCAGAGCCCCATCTACAGAGCATGAAACTGGGGCCAGAGGGCAGAGCAACTTGCCCTAGTTGCCGAGCAAATCTGTATCAGCTCCTAAAGACATAGAAAGGAAACCTAGATGGTAGGGGCACCCCCTAGATATCCATCTGCGCCTGGTCTGTGTACACAGCTGTCAGGAGCCCACACACGTGCCCAGAGTGGTCCAGCTGCTTAGGCCTGGGAGATGCTGACTCTAACTCCACCCACCACTGTGCTGGGCCACACCTAGTGTCACTCAGGTCCCAGCCTCTTCCTCAGAGGCCGGGTAGGGAATGTGGAGCTGGGCCCTCCCTGATGCTTCCGTTGTGCATGGTCTTTGAGGACATGTATCTCACCTTATGCTTCCTTGTGCAGAGCCTCTGTGGCCCACCTCACTTGGGTCATAGCCCATCCCTCCAGGCCCTGCGCAAACTGCCCTGTCACCACTCTGTCCTCATAGCCTTCCTCTTGCACTGCAGCCCAATTGTCTTCCTGCTTCTGACCCCTAAATATTCCTTTGAACACAAGGATGTGGCCCACTCTTACTCCAGGGCCTTTCACTAGCTGTGAGTTCATCCCCCACCCTCTCTACCTGTGCTGTCTTTTACATGAGGGAACCCAAGACTTGCCCTATTTACCTTATGTATCCATTTCAGATTTAAGGTTTGGACATAATGTATCCATGTCCAACTTAAGATTTGGACACAATGTATCCATGTCAGATTTAAGAACTGGACGGGAGGAGCTTGATGCCCACCCCCCAAAAGAAAGCAGTTGGGTTCCAGTCCAGGCCTGGCTGTGTGACCTATAGCTCAATTTTTCAACCTCTCGGAGCCTTGATTTTTCTCTTCTGCTCAGCGAGGGCTTCTGGTGAGTCACAGCACAACGTGTGGATCTGTGCAGGGGGAGCGGGCCTCCAGAGCCGATTCTCTGGAGAAGCTGATAGGGGCCTAACCTGAGCCAGAGGATTTTCAGAGTGGTGTTAGTTTCAGAAAGGGTGGTTTCAAAGATCCCCTCGGGTTAAGATCGTGCCCAACACCACCCAGGTCCCCGCTAGACCCGATTGTCAAGGCCACACCTCTGCAGGGCACTGCGGAGTCTGACTCAGCTGGGCGGGGCAGGGGTGCTTCTGCAGCCGTTCAGATTCGAGAGACTTTGGCCTCCACAGGTGAAGTGTAGGTGGGGCTGGCACACCTGAGCGGAGGAGACTGCTGTGCTTCCTTCTGGGAGACACGATCAGGGTTGCATGTAGGTGGGGCTGACAGGGAAGTAAGAAGGGGGTGTGTCCATCGCCTTGTTGGCTAGTTCCCTGTCTGTTCTAGAAATGAGGGGTTGGAGATCTGCTGGGTGTGGCAGGATACACACCTAACTCCAGCTCTTGGTAAGAGGAAGCCGGAGGATCTGGAGTTTAAGGTCAGTCTTGGCTATCTATTGAGAGATTTGAAGCCAACACGGGCTACATAAGGCCCTGTCGTAAACAGCAGGAAGAGCTTTCCGTCCACCCGTGCTGCTGTGCAATGCTGCTCCCTTTCCTGGGACCCTGTTCCATCCACTGTGACATTAATCATTGGATTCTCCACATCTCTGGGGGTGCCTAGGACCTGGTGCACGGCTGCTGCTAAAATGGCTAATTCTGGACTCTGTTCTCATGTGCTCCTGACCTGCCAGTGTTCATTTATTCCATGAGCTTGTGATGTGAATTGTTGTGCCATTAAAACTGTCCTGGAGATGGCCAGTGTGTAAAGTGCCCGCTGGGCAAGCCTGAGGACCCAAGTTCAGGTCCTACACACTCACGTGAAAATCAGGCATGGTTCACCCCTTTCCAGCCTCAAAAGAAAAAAATAAATAGTTTTTTAAAGAAATTAAATGGCCAGGGTAGTGATGGGACATGCCATTAATCCCAGCGCTTGGGAGGCAGAGGCTGGAGAATTTCTGTGAGTTCAAACACTGTCTGGTCTACAGTTTGAGTTCCAGGACAGTCAAGGCTACACAGAGAAACTGCATCTTGAAAAATGATGGATGGATAGATAGATAGACAGACAGATAGGTAATAAATAGAAAATAGCTACAGATAAATAAGCAATAGGTAGAGAGATAAATAAGTAATAAATAGATAATAACTATAGATAGATAGATAGATAGATAAAATGGAGAGTTTTAGAAGGAGCTTCTGATGTTGACCTCTGACCCCCACAAGTACGCACATCCACCCCCACACAGGTGCACACGCATGAACAGGTAAACATACACATAACACATGCAAATTCTCTTTAAAGATTTATTATATATGGGGGTTTGAGTGTGCATGTGTGTATCACATGTGAACAGGTGAAGTTAGAAGAAACCACAGATACAGGCAGAAGAGAGCATATTGTGGGTGCTGTTCTGCAAGTCCATGTTCCTCCCCAGCAAGAGCAGCAACGGCTTCACCCTCTCTCCAACCCCACAGTTTGTGTAACCTGTCTTTTTGTGTTTGGTCTTTTGCAGCTGTCTCTAGACCTTTGCACAAACCAAGGCTGCCTCCTGAAATGCAGTTTCCTCACTTTATACTTTTAAACATGGTCATAAAAAATGGATATGCACTTCAGAGGTTGAGCACCTGTCTAGAATACCCCATGAAGGCTGGGGTATGGCTCAGCAGTGTGCACATGTTAAACGTGTGAGACCCTGGGATCCATTGCTAGCTCCATTATATAATAAGCTTTTATTTTATATATATATATATTATATATATAAATTTTTACATATACATAATGAAAAAGAAACAAAATATCTTCCCATCTAGAAGACTTCCTGAGAATGCTGAGGCTTGACATCTGTGAACACATCTCTCATTCTATGAATAGAACTGCTGAGACCAGAGAGCCCTGTACCACCCACAGGCAGGGAGGTGATGTGGCAGGGACATTTTTCCAATAAGAGTGAGGAGCAAAGCCCTCCCTGGGTGTGGAAGTTTCACAGGGCTGCTCATGTACACACTCCAGCCAGCAGCCCGTTTTGGTAAATTGATGACTCACTGAATGAATGAATAAATGAATTGATTAATTAATAAAAATCATAAATTAAGCCAGGCGGTGGTGGCACATGCCTTTAATATTAGCACTTGGGAAGCAGAGGAAGGCACTCTCTGTGAGTTTGAGGCCAGCCTGGTCTACAGACTGAATTCCAGGACAGCCAGGGCCACACAGAGAAACCCTATCTCAAAAAACCAACAAAAGAAAAAAAGAATAATAAATTAATGAGCAAATGAGTGAATGAATTTGTGTCTGAATGAATGAATGAGTTAGTGAATGGATGAATGTGTGAGTGAATGACTGACTGACTGAGTGAATGAATGAATGATTGTACAGCTTCTAGTGTGATAACAATCTCAAGTGCAGAGATTTTTGAATTCCATTTCCAGGTTGGCCAAAGGTGGCTTGGGTCCTATTGGGCCTCAATATCTTTTTTGGTAACCTGAGTGCAGGGAGGAGCCAGGCCTCAACCCACAGAGCCACAACAGGGCCAGTAAGGTATGCCACCCCAACATAAGCCACCAGGGCCTCACAAGATTGTTTTCTTTGCTCCTTCCGGAGCTAGGAAAGGAAGCCGAAGCCAGGCAGGGTGTCCAGGCCTGCCTTCAGGACTTGAAGTCACAAAGAGAGGCCACAGGGGCAGGTTCCAGGCTTCCTGTTTTCTTTGGATAGATGACCTAGTCACCGGATGCTTGGGTCTCGGGTGCTGCAGTACCCTGGAACTTGATGCTTACAGTTTTTTTCATGGATGTTCTAAGCAAGTACTCTGGTACTGAGCTACAGCCCAAGTGCTTTTTTGCTTTATCTATATTTATATATCTATCACATGTGTTATGTATATATTACATGTCTATGTATTGTATATACTATATAATGTATTATATTTATGCATATATGGTATATGTGCATGTGAATACATATTGATACATATTTATAATACATAGTCACACATATAAGTGTTATTTATCGTGGTATGCTGGTGTTAAGTAGAGGCAGGAGGACCAGAGTGCACATTTTTTTAAGCCCTGTCTCAAAAATAATCAAACAAGAGTCTATGAGATTACTCCACCCACAGGTAAAGCCGATTATGTATAAGACTGGTTGGTGACCCAGCCGGGCAGCGGTGGTACACACCTCTAATCCCAATCCCAGCTCGTGGGTGGCAGGAGCAGACAGATTTCTGAGTTCAAGGCCAGCCTGGTTTACAGAGTGAGTTTCGGGACAGCCAGGGCTACACAGAGAAACCCTGTGCCAAAAAAAAAAAAGCTTGGTGACCTAAGTATAAAGGTGTAAGGGGACAGCCAACAACCACCCGTGAGCAGCCGAACACCTCACGTTCAGCCGCACACACTCGCCACACACACCAGTGTCACACATGGCACATAGCCACACCACATGCGCAGCACAGGCAGATGATGGTTATTTTATCCTACTTTATTTTATGTGTGTTTTACATGCATGCATGTATGTATGTGCACCACGTGCATTGGATCCCCTCAAAGTGGAGTTACAGGTGGTTGTGATCTGCCATGTAGGTGCTGGGAACCAACCTGGGTCCTCTGGAAGAGCGTCCTCTTAACTGCTGAGCCAGCTCTCCAGGCCTGATAATGACAATTTTTAAAAAGTGTGACTTTCCTTCCTCCTAGCCCTTTGTGTTAGGTAGTATGTGGTTTTTTTGTTTGTTTGTTTGTTTGTTTGTTTGTCAACTTGACAAAAGCCAGGGTCATCTAGGAAGTGAGAACCTCAAGTGAAAAAAATCCCTCCATTAGATTGGCCTGTTGACAAGTAGGGCTTTTTTTTTTTTTTGCTTGATTATTGATGTAAGAGGGTCCAGCCCACTGTGGATGATTACACTCTGGCCTGGTGGTCCTGGCCATCTAAGAAAGCATGCTAAGCAAGCTATGAGGATCCAGCTAGTATCTAAGTCACTATTCTATTGTGTTGAAAAGACACTATGACCAAGGCAACTCTTATAAAGGAAAACATTTAATTGGGACTGGCTTACAGTTCAGAGGTTTAGTCCATTGTCATGGTGGGAAGCAGGGAGACGTGGTGCTGGAGAGGTAGCGGAGAGTTCTGCATCTGGGTTCATGGGTAGCAGGAAGAGGCAGCGAACAACTAGGCCTGGCTTGAGCTTCTGAGACCTTAAAGCTTACTGCCCAGTGACTCACCTCCACTGACAAGGCCACACCTCCTTACGGTGCCCTAAGGAGGCCATTTCTATTCAAACTACCGTATTCCAGTGCTTGGCCCCCATAGGCTGGTCATATCATAATGCATAACTGCATTAAATCCAACTTCAAAAGTCTTCATACTCCATCACAGTTTCTACAGTGTTTAAAAGTCCAAAGCTTCAAGTCTCTTCTGAGATTCGCCGTCTCTTAACTGTGATCCCCTATAAAGTCAAGATGAAAAGCAGACCCCATACATCCAGCATACAGTGGCACAGGGTGTAACTGTTTCAATGGGAGGAAGGGGAACAGGGTGAGGAAACACTGAGCCAAGGAAAGACTAAACACCAGGGAGGAAAATTCCACACTCTGCATCTCCATGTCTGATGCCAAAGCGCTCTTCACATCTCCAACTCCGTTCAGCTTTGTTGACAGCAGCACACTCTTCTGGTGGGCTGCTCCCACTCCCCGTTAGCAGCTTTTCTCAGCAGATACCTCACAGCTCTGGCATCTCCAACCTTGGGGGGGGGGGGTCTCCCAGGCAATCCAGGCTTCAGTTTCACAGCTTCAGGCAATGGCACCCCTGCCACACCCCTGCCCTCAGTGGCTTTCCTTAGTCACAAAGGGGGATTCTATAGCCTCTTTCTTCTGTCCTTACCTCTAAACTCTAAGGCCAGAACCATGTGGCTGAAGTTGCCAAGTTCTGCTGCTTTCTCGGGCTGGAACAGGGCCCCTTGTTCAAATACATTTTCACCAGCTTTCTGATCTCCAAGCTTTCCTTCATTGCTTACACCTGAGTATCCTGGAACTCACTCTGTTGACCTAGCTGACCTTGAACTCTGCCAACCTCTGCCTTCCGAGCTGGGATTAAAGGTTTGCACCCCAACGCCTGTGCCTTTTCGTTTTTCTTTAGTCATTTTCACAAGCTGGAAGCTTAGCTGGGTGGGACCTTGCTCTGAGGAAACTGCTCCCTTTTTTCAGCTTAGCATCTGAATTTTCTTTAATCTGTTTACACTTCCTGGTGCTCTTTTCTCCTCCAACTTTCAGTTTTGTATTTTTCCTTGCTCAGTTTGCTCCTTTTCATTTTAGATCTGCATAAGACTGGCCACTAACAGCCCCAGGGAACAGTTGATGCTTTCAGATGATGTTTGGAAGTGTCCTTTGCCAAAACTGTTAATCCATAACTCTTGAATCTGGCCTCACTGTCTTAGTTAGGGTTTATTGCTGTGAACAGACACCATGACCATGGCAAGTCTTATAAAGGAGAAGATTTAATTGGGGCTGGCTTACAGGTTCAGAGGTTCAGTCCATTGTCATTATGGCAAGAAGCATGGCAGTATTCAGGCAGACATGGTGCTGGAGGAGCTGAGAGATCTGCATCTTAATCTGAAGGCAGCCAGGAGGAGACTGGCTTTTACCTTAGGCAGCGCTTGGGCATAGGAGACCTCAAAGCCCGCCCCACAATGACACTCTTCCTCCAACAAGACCATTGTTGTGGATGCTTGCTCTCCTGGGAGAGGCTGCCAGGAATGAGGAATGAGTCATGTGTTCAGGTGATTTCTTGTGAACCAATCTCCTAATGAATAAAGGAGCCAATCATTGGGTGAGTAGGCAGGACTTCTGGGTTGGATGGAGAAAGAGAGGTAGCAGGAGAGAATTAGGTCCTTTTTGGAAAGGGGACAGTAGAGGGGTAAGACGTAATTGCTAGTTTCCTGTTATCATGGCGGATCTGCAAGGATTTGTCACCAGAGGAATCAGGTTATAAGGCTTACAAGATTAGGTGTTAGTTGTTGTACTCAGAGATTGAGCTACCATTGCTTCTGAACTGAGTTTGCGTTGTGTTTTCCTTCATACAGTGGCTTGTCTGGGTTCAAGAGATAAAGGTATGGCAGCAAAGCGTGGGTTCACCAGATGTGCACCACAAAGGCTCTGGGGGATTTGAAGCACGGGGTGGAGAGATTGTAGAGTTCTGAGTCAGTCTGCACGAAATAAAAGCAGTCTGGCCATTGCCTGACAGTACATAGCTGGCCTGGCTGCTGGGGCAGAGGAATAAGCGCAGTTGCTTGCCTGTTCTACATTTGTGTTTTGTTTTGTTTTTTTTAAATTTATCACATCAACCACGTCTCCTAATAGTATCTCTTTTTTACCAGTATGGCCCATTAAACCCCAATTAAAGGAGTCCACTGCTTTGCTAGTCCAAAAAAACCCCACTATCTGCCAAGAAGAAGCCACATGATCGGGCCTACTATAACAATACCCAACTCCTGGTACCGATTCCTGTTAGGATTTTATTGCTGTGAAGAGACACCATGACCATGGCAACTCTTATAAAGGAGAACACTTAATTGAGGCTGGCTTACAGTTCCAGAAGTTTACTCCATTATCATCATGTCAGGAAGCAAGGGGGCACCTAGGTAGACTTGGTGTTGCAGAGGTGGCTAAGAGTTCTACATCTGGATCCACAGGCAGCAGGAAGAAACAGTGAAAAACTAGGTTTGGTTTGAGCTTCTGAAACCTCAAAGCTTATGCTCAGTGACACACTTCCTCCAACAAGGCCACACCTCTTTTTTTGTTTGTTTTGTTTTTTGTTTTTGTTTTTTGAAACAGGGTTTCTCTGTGTAGCCCTGGCTGTCCTGGAACTCACTCTGTAGACTAAGCTGGCCTCGAACTTAGAAATCCACCTGTCTCTGCCTCCCAAGTGCTGGAGTTAAAGGCATGTGCCACCACTGCCCTGCAAGGTTACACCTCTTAATAGTGCTGCTCCCTATGGCCTATGGGGACCATTTTTATTCAAACCACCACAGAGCCTTTCTGATTCAAACAAACACAGCCAGTAAGGAGCTTTTCCCCATGTCCTCTGCTTCAGTTCTTACCCCTAGGCTCCTGCTGTCACTTCCTAGCCTGACTTTCTCCGGGAAGGGCTGTGTCTTGAGAGTTGTAATATGAAATAAACAATTTTTTACCCCCAAATTTCTTTTGGTCATGGTCTTTACCATTGCAATAGAAAGCAAATTAGGGCACACCATTTTGTTTTGTTTTGTTTTGTTGTTTTTTGTTTTGTTTTGTTTTGTTTCTGAGACAGGGTTTCTCCTTGTATCCCTAGCTGTCCTGAAACTCACTCTGTAGACCAGGCTGGCCTCTGCCTCCCAAGTGCTGGGATTAAAAGGCGTGCACCACCACCACCCAGCCTTTTCTTTTTCCTTTTTTTCTTTCTTTTTTTATAAATCTTTGCACAATGAACAAAATCCTAAGGCTTTCTCACTATTTTCTCTGAAGATTCCTCTGCCCCTCCATGGCCAATGCAAATGCTTGCCGATCGCCATTGTCAAGCCTGATTGCTTTCTTTTATATGTGTTTAATGATTTGTATGTATGTGTAAGGGACATACATGTGCATGTGTGCCATGGTGTGTGTGTGTGGAGGTCAGAGAACAGCTAGTGGGAGTGGATTCTCTCCTTCCATCATGTGGGTCCTGGGTATTGAACTCGGGTCTCCAGGCTTGGCGGTAAGCACCTTCATCCCCTAGGCTCTCATGCTGGCCCAACCTGTCTGCTTTCCTGGACCCTAGGTCGCAATGGTATGGTTTTTCCCCTTCCACTTGCTCCCATCCTTTCCCAGTGTCTCTTGGGATTTCAGTGTGTCCAACTAACTGCTTTTCTCTTGAACTACAGCTAACTACTGCCCTGCACCCTGGCAGAAAACCCACTGTCCATAACCACAGTGGAAATAGCAGCTTTATTCATTGTTGCCAATGACTTGAAATGGCCAATTGTGTGTCCAGGAGTGAATGTTGAGCCAGGGTCTGTCCGTACCATGGAATATTCTTCAGGAAGACAAAAAGAACTACTTATTGCTACAGGCGACAGCTAGTCAATCTTAAAGACATTACGGCCACTTCAGGAGGCTAGATGCGAAAGGCAGCATTGGGGCCAGCAAAAATGGCTCACTGGGTAAAAGGCACTTGCTGCCAAGCCTGGTGACCTTCAAATGGTGGGAGGAGAGTTCTCTGACCTCCACATCTGCACTCTGCTCACCATGCACACATCATGGCAGGTGTGCCCATCCACACACAAACAAATAACTTATTAAAACTGAAAAAAAAAATGTTATGAGGCTTGTGATAGTCCTGATTGAGTGGTGAGGTTTTCTGACCAGTTTTGGGGGTGCTTGGGGCAAAAGTGCTCCTGGAAACTGTGGGGAGACAGGCTTGCCAAGGGTAGCTGTCGATGACGGAATGCCTTAGAATTCACAGAACCTCAGCTCTGGGGAAGGTGCCATCATGAGTCCATACTGCAGGAGGGGAAACTGAGGAGGGAGGCTCAAAGTTGCTTCCCTCTACTGCAGAGCTAAGTGGCTGGCCTTAGAAGAAACCTCAGCCCAAGTCAGTCCCAGAAGGCTGAGACAGGGAGATCACGAACTCAAGGTCAGCCTGGGCTATGTTGTGAATTCCAGAGCAGCCTGGGTCATACATGCCTCAACAACAAAACAACAAAAAAGTCACCAGAGCTGAGTTTGGGTTCAATCCCTGGGGTCCTCATGGTCCTGGGAAAGAGAAACCAGTCTCTACAATAGAGAAGTGAAATGGTAAATTCAAAATTGAAATGGCATTCTCTCTACCTGCACAAAACACTCAGAGGGGCTTCTCCTTATTGCCTTGTAATATGCAATATAAAACTGTTTCCACATGGACATGCTGAGCTATAAACCACCCAGGTTTCTTGAATTCTCAGGAAGGATGTGTGAGGCCTATAGTATTACAATGCCAGTTCATTATTTAAATGTACTTTTCAACCTGGTATGGTGACACACTCCTTTAAATCCAGCACTCTGGAGGCAGAGGCAGGTGGATCTGTGAGTTCAAAGCTAGCCTGGTCTACAGAATGAGTTCCAGGATAGGCAGGGCTATACAGAGAAACCCTGTCTCAAAAAAAAAAAAAAAGAAAGAAAGAAAGAAAGAAAGAAAGAAAGAAAGAAAGAAAGAAAGAAAAAAGAAAACTAAACAATGCCGGGTGGTGGTGGCACACGCCCTTAATCCTAGCACTTGGGAGGCAGAGGCAGGCGGATTTCTGAGTTCGAGGCCAGCTTGGTCTACAGAGTGAGTTCCAGGACAGCCAGGGCTACACAGAGAAACCCTGTCTTGAAAAACCAAAAATTGAAAAAACAAAATCAAAACTCAGAAAGTATATTTAAATTTAAATAGTTTTAAATCATTCATGCTGTGTGTGCAACTGTGTCCAGCCCCATTTGGTGGTCAGAGGGCAGCCTCTGGGACATAGTTTCATTTTTCTACCTCATGAGTCCTGGGATTTAAACTTAGATTGTTAGGCTTGGCAGCAAACTTCCTCATCCACAGAGCCATCTTACAAGCCCCTGTTACAATGTTTTTTCAGTACTGAACATGCAGCTCAGGACTGAGTACATTTTAGAGAGAAACTCTATACCACGGAGCCACATTCAGCCCCGGGTGGCTTTGATTCCTTGTTTAATTTGTGTAAATGTGCAAATGTTTGTTTACACGCGGAAGTCAGAGATAGTTCCTTCCTTAACCCCTCCCATTTTATTAATTTTCAATTGTTTAGAAATTTATTTAATTTTGAGACAGGGTTTCTAGCCCAGGCTGACCTCAAACTTGCTCCATAGCAGAGGAACCTGAAACTCCTGTTCCTCCTGCCTCCACCTCTTGAGTTCTGGGATGGGACATTGTGGGGACCATGTGCTAACCAGTGCTCTTCCACCAAGCCATGCACCAAGACCCACCCTCTCACATGGCCCATTTTCTCTCTCTGAAATTAGCTGGACTGGCTGCCCTCCAGCTCCAATGATTCTCTGCCTCTGTCTCCCTATCCCTGAGGTTACAGGCCTCTGCCCCTGCACCCCATCCCCGAGGTTACAGGCCTCTGCCCCTGCACCTGACTTTTGAGATGGTCTCTGAACTCAAGTTTTCCTGCGTGTCTCATCCCTTGGTTCTTTTTAGAAGGATTTTTTTTTTCAAGACAGGGTTTCTCTGTGTAGCTCTGGCTGTCCTGGAACTCATTCTGTAGACCAGGCTGGCCTCGAACTCAGAAATCCACCTGCCTCTGCCTCCCAAGTGCTGGGATTAAAGGCATGCGCCACTGTGGAGAGCCGCAGCTGCTACCCTAAATATAAACAAGGCCTTATTTGGAAAAGCTGAGTGCCTCCTGTTTGTGATGCAAGCTGGCATGACTTCTCGCAGCCTATTATGCTTTGCAGATTGGGACCAGGGAAAGTATTTAACCTGCGGGTGCTGGGGGGCTGAGGGAAGAGAGGAGAGAAATGAGAAATGAATGAATGATTCGGTAGTACAAGGTTCCTGAATAAACTGCTTGGAGAAGAGTTCGTGGTTGCTTCCTTATTTCCGCTGGTCGGTGAGGCGGTGACACACCACTACTGCCCGGCTAGAAGGATCTTTCTATGCAGCCAGACAGGTTGGGACCACAGAGGCACCAGCACACCTGTCCTCCACTATGTGTATAAGAGATTCGGGCAGCCTAGACTGTTGGTGTCTTTGGATGTCTGGAATGAATGCTCTGTGGATATTTAAGGATTTGTGTGTGTAGTGTATGTGTGTAAATGTATACATTAGACTTTCTTTTTCTCTCTTTCTCTGAGTATTCTCACTGTCCTGGAACTTACTATGTAGACCAGACTGGCTTCAGACTCAGAGATCCACTTGTCTCTGCCTCCAAAGTGCTGGGATTAAAGGTGTGCACCACTGTGCCTGGCTGATTATTTACTTTTAACTGTGTGTTTGTGTATACTTGTCCCTGTGTGTGTGTACACATGCATGCAGGCACCTGTCTGTAGACACCAGAGGTTAGTATTGGCTGTCTTTTTCTCTCTGTGTGTGAGCATGTATGAGTGTGTGCCTATGTGAGTGTATGTAAGAGTGTATGTGAGTGTACATGAATGTGAAAGTGTATGTGAGTGTATCTGTGTGTGAAAGAGTGTATGTGAGTGTGTGTGTGTCTGTGTGTATGAGTGTATGTGAGTGTGAGTGTGTGTGTGAATGTGACTGTGAATGTGTATGTGAGTATATCAGTGTGTATAAGAGTGTATGTGAGGCCGGGCAGTGGTGGTGCACGCCTTTAATCCTAGCACTTGGGAGGCAGAGGCAGGTGGATTTCTGAGTTCGAGACCAGCCTGGTCTACAGAGTGAGTTCCAGGACAGCCAGAGCTACACAGAGAAACCCTGTCTCGAAAATACCAAAAAAAGAAAAAAAAAAAAAAAGAGTGTATGTGAGTGTGTATGTGAGTGTGTGTGTGTATAAGAGTGTATGTGAGTGTGAGTATATGTGTGAATATGACTATGATTGTGTGTGTGAGTGTGTCTGTGTATATAAGAGTGTATGTAAGTGTGAATATGTGTATGAATGTGACTGTGAGTGTGTGTGTGTCCTCCTGCTTTGCTTCTCTGTGCTTTCATTACAGGTGCATGCTGCTTCACTGGGCTTTTGCTTTTTGTTTTTTGTTTTGTTTTGTTTTTAATATGGATTGCTCAGGATCTCCAGGGATCAAGCTCAGGTTCTCCAGGCAAGTGAACTGAGTCATCTCCCTAGCACTGTATTGTAGATACAGGTTGCTGATTGCTGGGAGTGGAACTCAGGTACCCCAAATGCCAGGCCAGCCCTCTCAGCCAGGCCAGGCATGCCCCCAGCTCCTCACTGGGGCTGGAGGCAGGGGCTCTATATCACTCAGCCTTGCCCAGGTAGCCTGCAGTCTGATGGTTTCTCACCTCATACCCTATAGGCATACACAACCCCTGAGATCTCTCTCCTGTCCTCCTGACTCCAGTGTGTGGTGGTTTGATGTGAGTCTAGTTTTGCAAATACCTGTTTGTTGATTGATTGGTTTGTTTTGAGACAGAGTTTCTCTGTCCTTCAGGCTTGCTGCAGATCCTTGCTGATCTTCAGCACTTGATGGCAGGCATTTATGACCACTCCAGCTAGGGACTCCCGTTTACACTAGCAACTTTCCCAGAGGCAGCCTCCAGGGAAAGGGGAGGATTCCAGGCCTTCCACAGCTGCACCTGGCTCTTTACTAATCATCCCAAGAAAGTCTTCCACTGACCTTCCCACTTCTCTTCAAAGGAGCAAGGAAAATTCCTCTGCCAGGCAGATTGTTTTCTTTGACCCCTCAGAGGATTTGGCTAAGTTTCAGGTCAGAACTGGTTTGTTTCCCCAGATGATCTCTTACTCGCTTGGTCCAGGATGTGATCCCAATTCCCATGATCCTCCCTGCCAGGCTCAGCAGGTGCTCCCAGCTGAGAGGGCCACAAGGAAACCTTCCTAGGAATGCAGAGGCCAAAGCCCAGACCTGGAGTGGCAAACCTGCTGCCTAAGAGTTTAGGGGCCGGAGGGTAAAAACTTCCAGACCAACTTGGAATCAGAGCAAGACTTTTCTCAGCAAAACAGACAACAATCAAGCAGCTGGAGATGTAGCTCAGTGGGTAGAGCCCTTGCCCGCAGTGCATGGTGGGTAGAGAGAGATAGAATTAGAGAAAGATCGTTCAAAGATCCTTTTAGCCTTAGGCAGGTGTCTAATTCTTCATGCCTCAGCTACCTCATCTGTGAAGAAGGGATAAAGATAGCATCGCGTTCACAGCAAATCCTCTGACACACTGACAAGAATGTCATAATGAATCCCATTATCATGTGTAATTAATATTTACTAGTTAAAAACATTTAAAGATGGAGTGACTCATACAAAGTTCTTAGGATAGAGGCTGGGGACTGTGCTAGTCATCTTGCTGTCACTGTAACAGAACACCTGACATAAACAACTTAAAAACTAAAAAGGTAACCAGGCAGTGGTGGCGCACACTTTAATTCCAGCACTTGGGAGGCAGAGGCAGGCGGATTTCTGAGTTTGAGGCTAGCCTGGTCTACAGAGTGAGTTCTGGGACAGTCAGGGCTACGCAAAGAAATCTTGTCTCAAGAAAAAAAAAAAGAAAGAAAGAAAGAAAGAAAGAAAAAAAAGAAAAGAAAAGAAAAGGAAAAAGGTGCTAGGCCAGGAGACACACGTCTTTAGTCCCAGCACTCGGGAGGCAGAGGCAGGTGGATCTCTATGCGTTCAAGACCAAACTGGTCCACAGAGTGAGTTCCAGGATAGCCAGGGCTATGTAGAGACCCTGCCTAAAAACCAAATAAAATTAAAGTGAATAAAAATAAGAACAAAAGGTTTGATTTTTTTCTCCCAGCTTCACAGGCCTCTGGCTTTGAAAGCCTTTTGCCCTGTTTTTAAATCTTTAAAATTGGGATGAGGTAAAGTTGGGGGTGGTAGGAGTACAGACCAGGAGGTAGAAGCAGGCAGATCTCTGTGAGTTTGAGGACAACCTGATCTACAGAGTGATTTCCAGGACAGCCAAGGCTACACAGAGAAACCCTGGTTCAAAAATAAAAAACAACGCCCCCCCCCCAAATCCCTGTCCCTCCTCTGTGTCTGTGTGGCATGTGCACACTTGTGTATGAATGGTCTGTGCACAGGTATGTGTGCTTCCACCAGAGCAGGGTTAGAACTGAGAACTTCAGGGGCCCTGCTCCATCACACTCTCTCGGCCTTGCTGCCTTGAGTCAGTCTCTCGGCGAACCTGAACCTAGTGAGCAGGCAGCAGTCTTCTGCCCCACCCTCCAACCCCCTCCAGGCCACTTGGATGCTGGGGTCTCCACTCAGCTCCTGGTGCTTATAAAGCTCTAACCCACCGGGCCACCTCTCCAGCCCCTTCTTTTTTTCTTTATTCCAGAAGTGGTCTCACGTAGCCCAGTCTAGCTTCAAACTCTCTATATAGCTAGGGACGATGCTCAGAGGAGCCTCCGGCCTCCAGTTCCTGAGTCCTGGGGTCACACCTGATTTTTGAAACTGTTTCCAGTTCATATTGGCCTTCCCATCACAGTGGATTCCACCATTGTTTCCTGGTTCTTCAAGAGAAAGTGGAATTTTATTTTATTTTTAGTTCTTGTGGCACTGGAAATTTAACCCAGGGTTTCATGTGTGCTAGACAAATGCTCTCAAACTGAGCTCCATCCCTGTTAGAAGATATGACTGTGATGTTGCTCAGCTGATGGATGCTTACCGGGCATGTACCAGAACCTGCAAGTAGGTGTGGCCTCTCACATCAGACAACCTGGTACTCGGGGAGATGGAGGCAGGAGGATCAAAGGGAGATGGAGGCAGGAGGATCAAGAGTTTAAGGTTGATTGAGCTTGGTGGTGGTGGCTAACACTTTTAATCTCAGTGGGAGGCAGAGGCCAGTGAGTCTCCAAGTTCAAGGCCAGCCTGATCTATAGAGTGAGTTCTAGAACAGCCAATACTAAACAGAGAAACCCTGTTTGGGAAAAAAAAAAAAGTCAGGGCTAGAGAGATGGCTTAGTAGCTAAGATCATAGATATAGTTACAAGGGATCTTTTTCCCCATCTGACCTCCAAGGCACCAGGAACACCTACGGTGCACAAACATACTGTGGTGGTTTGCATATGCATGGCCCAGAGAGTGGCACTATTAGAAGGTGTGGCCTTGTTGGATGGAGTATATCACTTTGGGAGTGGGCTTGGAGGCCCTCCTCCTAGCTGCCCCTGATTTCCTTCAGATGAAGATGTAGAACTCTCAGCTCCTCCTACAGCATGCATGCTTGCCTGGATGCTGTGATGATAACGGCCTGGCCCTCTGAACCTGAAAGCCAGCCCCTTTATAATAGTTGCCTTGGTCATGGTGTCTCTTCATAACAATGGAGACCCTAACTAACACACACACACATACAGAGAAAACACTTGTGCATGAGAAATAAATAAATCTTCTTTGAAAAGCCTATCATCAGATCTGCACATGCAACTGTAGGTCTCAGGCCCCATCAAGGAAGCTTCACTTTCCAACGGATGGAGACCACTAGAAAAAAAAAAACATAATTAATCATCATGCAGAGCTGAGAAGCCCAGTCTCAATGGATACATTTACAAACATCCTTGTACTAGTGGGGCAGGGGTGGCACCCAAAAAAAACCAAACAAGCAAAGCAAGCCAGCCAGCCAGCCAGCCAGACAGACAGACAAAAATGCACCCTTGTATGTAAGGCTCAGGGAACACTTGAGAGGAGGAGATATAAAGATGGTAAGAGCCAGAGGATTGGGAGGCTGCCGTGTGATTGTGTCTTCTAGACAGCCATAATGTATCACCAGCATGACTACACAAGTGTGAACTGAGCAGGGCCGACACCAATAGACGTCTCAGCATAGACAGAGGAAAGCCCATGAGGGCCAGGTGTCAGCCCTACACAAAGGATGCCAGGCGATTAAAGAATTCTGAGACTGGGAGGAAGCCGGTCTTCCCCAGCGGGGAGCATACCATTTGGTAATCCAAAACCGATCATCAGCCCTGAAAACTACAAGTAACATCATACAGGCCGAGCAGGTTATATTGAGGCGTGTATATGTATACACTTATATGCATATAAGAACAATTAATAAAAAGAGAGGCCATGAATTTGAAAGAGAGCAAGGAAAGATACGTGACAGGACTTAGAGGGAGAAAGAGAAGAGAGAAATATAATTATAATTAAAAAAAAAAAAGAGTGGGGCGGTGGTGGCACACACCTTTAATCCCAGCACTTGGGAGGCAAAGGAAGGCAGATTTCTAAGTTCGAGGCCAGCCTGGTCTATAGAGTGAGTTTCAGGACAGCCAGGGCTATACAGAGAAATCCTGTCTCGAAAAACAAAACAAACAAAAAAAGAACAAATAAAGAGTCCAGGGTCGTCCTTGACTACTTGGCCAGCAGGAATCCGAACTGCGGGAGACACCCATAGTGTGTCTTCCACGTGCCCTAGAACTAAAAACAGAGAGAGACAAGTTGTTTTAATAAGCCAGAGTTTCAAAGTCACCTTGGGCTACATGGAATTTCAGGACAGCCTGGGCTACAAGAGAGGAGAGGAGAGGGGAGGGGTGAGAAGGAAGAGGAAGAGGAGAGAAGAGGAGAGGAGAGGAGAGCGGAGGAGAGGCCTTAGTGGGTAAGTGGGGACGTGGAGCCCTCCACCAACCTGTGCCTGAGCAGCATGACACAAAACAGTACTTGAATATACTGTTGACCCACGCATCTGCCACGAGGGGACAGTGTTTGTAGGCTTTACCCAGAAGCACACTTCTATGTCCTTAAGTACCTGGGCGCGGAAAAGCGTCAATTGTTTTCTGTGGGAAGAGTGTCCCCTAGCGGTCACTAGGGGACAGCTCCAGAATTCCGCCCCTGCCCCTGCTACAACAGGTCAGTGTGATTTTGCAGGTCAAGGAAATCCTTTAAATTCAAAATCCTGCGGATTCAACAGCGATGCTGAATTCTCCTGCTCCGAGTTCTTTGTGGAAGAGAGAAACATATCCCTCCACCTGCCGCGCGGGGGAGGCAGGGCACTGCAAATGTTCAGAGGTAGTGCAAAAGATGAAGCCAGCTGCTAAGAGTACACCACTCACTTGGAAGGCATAGGAAGGTGGATCTGTGTGAGTCGAGGCCAGCCTGGTCTACATAGCTAGTTCCTGGCCATCTGGGACTCATTTTTCAAGCTAAAAGTTTTCATTAAATTAAAAAACAAAACTAAGCTGGGCGGTGGTGGCACACGCCTTTAATCCCAGCACTTGTGAGGCAGAAGCAGGTGGATTTCTGAGTTCGAGGCCAGTCTGGTCTACAGAGTGAGTTCCAGGACAGCCAAGGCTATACAGAGAAACCCTGTCTCGAAGAACAAAACAAAACAAAACAAAACCTAACAAAAATGTGTGACCCTCAGAGCCCCGTTCTCATTCATCCGCTCTGGTTTCATGAGCATCTAGTGGACCAAGTTTCAGGGGCAGTGTAGCAGGACCACCCAGCCATGTCATCTGGTGATAAGTACTGAGCACTTTGCCTGGTGGCCCTGGTGACATATAGGAGACTTATCTCCTTCTGTGTTCCAGGTTCTGTTTGGAAAAGGAGCAGAGAGGGATTTGGGCTGGGGGTGGGGAACACCCGTGTTCCTGCTACTGTCAATCTCGATCCGCTTCCAACTGTTTTGATATGTTTTTAAATTTTTTTTTTTATTTTTATGTCTGTGCATGTGTGTCTGTGTGAGTTACCTGCCATGTGAATGTAGGGGCCCACTGGGAACAGAAGAAGGCATCAAACCCCGGAGATGGATTTAAGGCAGTTGTCAGCCTACTGGAGCAGATGCTGGGATCTGACCCCTGCCCTCTGGAAGAACCATGTGTATTGTTAAACGCTGAGCCATCGCTCCAACGTGTGTGTGTGTGTGTGTGTGTGTGTGTGTGTGAAGGTTTCATATATAGCCTTGGACTGCCTCATCTTCATAGAGATCCACCTGCCTCTGGCTTCCAAATGCTGGCATTAAAGGTGTGTGCCACCATGCCCAGCCAGCTTCCTATTGTGATGTGATAAAGGTTTAGGGCTGAGCCAAGCAGCCCAAGGAGGTGACCTGGTACTTAGGAAACTGCACAGGTCAACTGGAGTGTCTCTTGCTAAGACTGCTGAGTGGGGACTCAGCAGCCCAGAGGTTTAGGGAAGGTGTTGCTGATTCAACTGCCCAGAGCTCCCCAATTCTGCCATCATGGCTGAAGTATACATGCCGTATTCTTTCTTGAAAAAACTGTTGTCTTTGTTCCATGATTCCTCAGCCATAAGTATGTCACCATCCAGGCCTCGGGGACTTGGCAGCCCTCCCTTCACAGACCTTTCCCTGCAAGACAGAAATAAGTTGATCTAAATTGCCTTCCAGATCTGTGCTCCCAGAGCGGGGTGGGAGGGGGCAGGAGAGATGGAGGGCAGGTCGATGAGGAGTGAGACATGTCAGAAATAAGTGTGTAGGCACCGAGGGACCAGAGCTGCAGAGATCAGCACAGACATACACAGTTTGGGGAGCCCAGATCAGTCATGGTTCCATCAACTCCCACAAAAAAAGAGTTTGGGAGGCTGGGGATGTGGCTAGGTTGGAGCCTGCCAAGCTTGCAGGCAGCCCTGTGTTCCATTTCTACCACCACATAGACCAGACACAGAAGCACACACAGCAAGCACTAGGGAGGTGTGTGCATGAGAATCAGGAGTGCAAGGTCACCCCAGCCTGCTTGTTGAGTTGGACACCAACCTGAGCTACATGCGATGCTGTCTCAAGAGCAAGCAAGCTGGGCTGGAGAGATGGCTCACAGGTTAAGAGCATTGGCTATTCTTCCAGTGGTCCTGAGTTCAATTTCCAGCAACCATATAGGTGGCTCATGACCATCTATGAGATCTGGTGCCTTCTTCTGGTGTGCAGGCAAACATGCAAGCAGAACATTTTATATATAATAAATGAATAAATCTTAAAAAAAAAAAGAAAAGAAAAAGACCTGGCCCTCTGTAAGCAGAAGGTGCTCTTAACTGTGGAGCCAGCCCTCCTTCTCTTTTTAAGAAAGTGTTGGTCGAACTTCTCTGGCCGACAAGGTCACAAGATCAACCCCGGTACCGGTATCCCCAATAAACCTCATGTGATTGCAGCAAAAAAAAAAAAAAAAAGTGTTTATTCTGTCACAGTTTCCTATCTTTTCTTCTCAACAAGTCAGCTTCCCTACCTCTGTGGAGTTTTTGTTGACTCCTGCATTTAATTAGTGTAGCAAGGTCGGAGAAGCGGCCACACCACTGAGACAAGACTCACTCCAGCTCCAGCAGCAACCTTTACCTGCCTATAGTGCCTCAGGCAGGGGTGGGGCCTTCTGAACGCTCTCTCATCCAAGGAGGAATGTCAAGAGCCCCATTTGTGCAGGTAACCCCCATGCCCTGAGCTCTTGGGAGCAGAAGTCATGTCCTGTCCAGAAGACAGCCCTCAGGTCCTCAGGGCCTTCTCCCCACCCCCAGCTCTCTTCCATTCTTTCCACCCTGTGATGTCCTCTGAGGTAAGGGGCAAGTGACAGCTGTCTGTTTAGGGCTGAGCACTCAGTAGGCACTTATTCTCAGCATTTTGGTCATCCCTAGTCCCTGTATTACCCGGTGCTTCCTGCAAACAGATGGCTCTGGAAACAAGGCAGAGAGAAACATATTAACCTATGGATAGAAACGTATTAACCTATGGATAGGAACATATTTTCAGGAAGCCTTTTGAGAGCAAGTCCAATCAACAAAACAGCAGCAGGACATCCTCCCAGGCCTGGGATCTCCTTGGCCATGGACTTTCTTTTGTTTTTGTTTTGAGACAGGGTCTCTCTTTGAAGCCCTGGTTATCCTGGGTCTTGCCATGTAGACCAGCCTGGCATCGAACTCTCAAAGATCCACTTGCTTCTGCCTCCAGAGTGCTGGGATTGAAGCCATGCATGAGCCATGCCTGCCTCACATGGTCCAGGTCTTACAAGGGGATCTGATGCTAAATCTTCCCAACGTGCAAGTCCCAGGCCAGTCAAGGCTATCTAGTGAGACATCGTTTAAAAAGAAGAAGAAGAAAGGAAAGAAGGAAAGAGAGAAAATGAAAAAGAAATTAACCCAGATCCTCAAGAAAATCACATAGCTGGGTGTGTCATTTATCTCCAATCCCAGCACTGGGGAGGCAGGGGCAGGTAGATCTCTGAGGTCAAGGCCAGTCTGGTCTACAGAAAGAGTTCCAGAACAGTCAGGGCTACACACAAAAGAAAAGAAAGAAAGAGACAAAGAAAGAAAGAAAGGTGAAGGAAGAAAGAAAGAAAGAAAGAAGGAAAGAAAGAAAGGAAGGAAGGAAGAAAGAAAGGTGAAGGAAGAAGGAAGGAAAGAAAGAAAATGACAAGACAAGACAAAATTTTTACTTCTGTAGCAGGGTGCACAGCTTAGCTTAGGTTGCCACCAGGGTTTTATGATTCCAGACACAAAGAAAGGTACCCTGTGCCTCAAAGTGGTCAGGGGTCAGCCTCACATGCTTGGGAGACTGGCTGACAAAGGGCAGCAAGGTTTCTATGGAGGACTGACACTTGAGTACATATTTTGATTTCCAAAAGTACTGACCCTAGAGGAATTCAAATTTCTGCCAAGTGGCTTCTTTACAATTTTTTCCAATGGAGAGGGTTTTGTCTCATCTGACCCTTTGGTAGAAAAGATGGTGTAGCTGGGCAGTGGTGGTGCACACCTTTAATCTTAGCACTCAGGAGGTAGAGGCAAACCCATCTCTTTGAGTTTGAGGCCAGCATGGTCTACAAAGAGAAATCTTGTCTCAAGAAAACCCAAAACAACAACAAAAAGATCAAGGTGAAGAAGAAGAGGAGGAGGAAGAGGAAGGCGCATTTTGTTCTCTGTGCTCTGGAGCTGGGGCTATGGGCGATGTGAGCTGTGTGGTGGGTGCTGGGAGCTAACTCGGGTCCTCTGCAAGCGCAGTCTGTGCTCAGAACTGTTCAGCATTGCAGCCCTGGTGGTCTTTCTTGTGCACTATTTTATGTGCTGAGCATGGACCTAGTCTTCACGCATGCTAAGCAGCTGGCCACTGAGCTGCATCTAAGCTCATGGTTTTGATCTCTTAAGTTTTCTGAAGGACCTTTTCCTCACTACTAAAGTAACACAGTATGCTTTTTGTTTGCTTGTTTTTGTCTTTTTTTTTTTTTTTTTTTTTTTTTTTTTTTTTTTCAAGACAGGGATTCTCTGTGTAGCCCTGGCTATCCTGGAACTCACTCTGTAGACCAGGCTGGCCTCAAACTCAAAAATCTGCCTGCCTCTGCCTCCCAAGTGCTGGTATTAAAGGCATGTGCGCCACCACTGCCTGGCTTTTTTTTTGAGACAGGCTCTCACTATTCAGTCCTATGGCTGGCCTGGAACTCACTCTGTAGACCAGGCTGGCCTCGAACTCACAGAGATCCACTTGCCTCTGCCTCCAAGTGCTGGGATTAAAGGTATGTGCTACCGTTCCCTGATACTTTGTTATTTTTTTGAGACAGAGTCTCATATAGCCCAGGCTGGCTTTGGGCTTACTATGTAGCTGAAGATAATCTTAAACTCTTGATCTTTCAGGCTAGTGTTAGTGGCTTCCATATGCAATCACAGAAGCTGAGAGGCTGATAGGAGGACTGGCACAATGGAGGCCAGCCTGGGCTACATGAGACTCTGTCTCAAAAACAAACAAGCAAACACACCAACAGAAAGCCAGTCCAGCACTAGTGAGATGGCTTGGTGGGTAGAGGCACCTGCCGCCAAGCCTGACATCCTGAGTTCCATCCCTGGGGCCCACACAGTGAAAGACAAGAACTGACTCCTTCATGTTGTCCTTTTACCTCTACATATGTGTGCCTGCATGTGTGCAAGGGGCGGGGACACACACATACACACACTCGCACACACTAAAAAATTTAAAGCAAAACAAATTTTAAGAAGTATCTTTCTGCATTAGTAGCATTTGTGTACACGAGTGTTCCCCTATGTATGAGGTGAGGAGGACATGGAGTGTCCTGCTCTGTCACTCTCTGCTTTATTCTCTTGAGGCAGGGTCTCTCCCTGACTCTAGAGCCTGGTGGCTGGCAAGCCCTGAGATCCTCCTCATCTGCCCCCTCTTCCTAGTACTGTCACAGGCACAGTGGCAGCAAGCACAGCCTGGCTTTGACATGGGTGCTGGGAATCCGAACGCAGGTGTTCAAGCTTGTGCATCAAGTGTTCTTACCTAGTAAGCCAGCTCCCCAGCTCTGTGTGTGTGTGGTATCAACAGAAGCCAGAAGAGCGACAGATGCCCTGGAGCTTGAGTTACAGGCAGTTGTAAACCATCTAGTGTAGGTACTAGGAACTGAGCTCAAGTGTTTGGCAAGAACAGCAAATATTTTTCATAGCTGAGCCATCTCTATAGTCCCATGTCCTCTTCCTACAAAAGTACAGTGACAGCTGGGCAGTGGTGGCACACACCACTAATCCCAGCACTTGGGAGGCAGAGGCAGGTGGATGTCTGTGAGAGCAATGTTAGACTGATTCATACAGTGAGACCCTGTCTCAAAACAAAACAAAGACCTCAAAAACAAATCCTAGTAACAAAGGCCAGGATAATGGGTTGTGCTGGTAACTCCAGAACTCAGAGTGCGTGGAGACAGGAGGGTCAGAAGTGCAAGGTTAGCCTGCATAATGAGCAAGCCTGGGCTATGTAATGAATACAACATTCCACAGTAGCAAACACCCTTTGCCCCTGAGAGATGGCCATGACTATTCCCTTAGGCTGAAAATTTAAAAATGTTATTTTTCGATAGAATTTACCTCAAAAAAGTAAAATCTGGGGTTGGAGGGACGCTCAGAAGCTAAGAGCATCCACTGCTGTTGCAGAGAACCCACAGGCTAGCTCATGGTGCCTGTAGCTAAGCTTCCAAGGGGGCCTAGCATCCTCTTCTGGCATCTTCAAGCATCAGGCATTCACACGGTGTGCGCACGCGTGCGCGTGCGCGCGAACACACACACACACACACACACACACACAGCACAGCCAAACGTCCACACATAAAATAAATGGAAAAAGTCAGCCATCATGACACACACCTTTAATCTGGCACTAGGAGAGGGAGGCAGGTGGATCTCTGTGCGTCCAAAGTCAGTCTGATTTCTATATTGAGTTCCAGGTCTGTTGGGACGTATTTGGCCTTGGTTTGGGCCTTGAGGACAAACCCGAGCCTGGCTCGATTTTCAAGACCTGTCATTCACTTCCGGTTGAGAATGTCTCAGTATGACCTACCGACCTGCATGAGACTGCCTCTGCCTAGCTGCCTCCGATGTATTAATTTCTTATAGACCCCGTGTGGTGTGACCACCCCACAGCCCTCATCATCTCACACCACCCCATCTGTCACCTACCCCATACTTCTATCCCCACCTCCTTGCCCTCTTTATATAAGCAAATTGCTGCTACATTAAAGAGAGTTCCTGCTTCAACAAGACTCCAGGCCTGGTGTGGTTCTTCCCAGGGCTCCAACACTCACCATCTCGCTCAGCCCAGGAGAGACCCCACGGGTCCGGGCTTCTCTCCTTGAAGCTACCTGCCAGCAAAGAGCTGGCTCAGGTCAGCTAGAGATACATTGTGAGTTCCTCTTTTGAAAAAATCCTTTAAAACCGATTTTTAAAGAAAAAATCTTTTAGTTTTGTATATGAATTACACATTTTCCTTCCTTCCTTCCTTCCTTCTTTCCTTCCTTTCTCTCTTTTCTTTCTTTTTGAAGTCTCTCTCTTGTAAGTCTCTTGTAGCTGAGGCCAGACTCCAATCTACTTTGTAGCCACTCTGACCTCTGAATTCCTAACCTTCTTCCCTCTACCTCTCCAGCTCCAGGATCACCCGTGCGTGCTACCACACTGGGTTTTCCTGGTCATAGGGATGGAACCCAGGGTGCTTGACCAGGGCTCTGCCAACTGAGCCACATCCTCAACCTAAAAAGTTCTGCTTTCTGTTTTTCTACTACTCTGGGAATGTTTCCACATCAGCACTGCTTCTGGGTATTACCCTGTTTGGCGTTTTTTTTTTTTTTTTTTTTTTTTTTTTTTTTTTTTTTTTTTTTTTGCAGATTATATTATCCTCTGCTTCTCTCTGGCCCCGCCCAGGAAGACTCCTCCCACTTGCACCCTGTGATGGTTTGTTTATGCTCGGTACAGGGAGCAGCACTATTAGAAGGTATAGCCCTGTTAGAGTAGGTGTGTCACTGTGGGTGTGTGCTATAATACCTCACCCTAGTTGCCTGGGAGTCAGTATTCTGCTAGCAGCCATCAGATGAAGATGTAGAACTCTCAGCAGATCCTGCACCATGCTTGCCTGGACGCTGCCGTACTCCCGTCTTGATGATAATGGTCTGAACCTCTGAACCTGTAAACCAGCCCCAATTAAATGTTGTCCTTGTAAGAGTTGCCTTGGTCATGGTGTCACAGCAGTAAAACCCTAAGACACACCCCCTGACCTCCTCCTGTCTGGTTTCTGTTCTCAAGGTGTCTGGTATGACCCTCTCTGGCCTGCCTCTGGGGGTCAAGTAAGGAGAGGCCACACTGACGAAGGTCCTTGGGAGGTCCTCTGCCTACCTCTTTCACTTTGCTTACCTGAGCCTGGTAATGGGATGCATCACCATAGTGCTTAGCCTTGCCAGTGTGGAGCAACCAAGGAAATCAGAGGCTTGCTCCTGACAGTAAGTGGGATCCACTTGTGGAGCCTCTGCCAAGTGTTCCTCTTCAATGCATGGGTTCCCGGTGCTTTCTCTCCACAGCCCGTTTTATTTTATATTGTATTTTTATTGAGACTTTAAAAAAACAAAACAAATCAAGGTCTTACTGCATAGCCTAGGCTAACCTCAAACTCAAGGACCCACCTGTATCTGCCCCTACCCCACTGTGCTAAGAATAAAGGGGTTTGCTTCCACACCTGCTTCATATCTGGCGCTTTTCTTATCTTTCTTTTTTCCTGAGTCAGGGTCTCATCTAGCCCAGGCTGGCCTCGGTCTGGCTAAGTAGCCCAGGAGGACTTTGAGCCTCTGTTTCCCTGCTTTTCCACTTTTCACGCGCGCAGAGTTCAGGTGCCTGGTTTCCTTGTTTGATTTTTGGTACCTGTTGATGGCTGGCACTTGTCTGCTCTCATGGTCCTTCCTTCTTCATCGACCTTGTCCTCCATATGCACCTCCTTTGAGGTCTGCCCTTCAGCTTTTCAAGATAGCTTCCCATCTAACAGGTCAGCCAACATCCTGGATCTTCCCACACCCTGGAAACGTCTGGAAGAACAAAACCTGGCAATATCCACCCCACCCAGGTCTGGGTTCTTTCAAACTGGAGCTGAGCAGAGTGGGAGTCTGGCAGGACTGGGAGAGCTCTTCCCTCCACAGCACCAGGTCCCTGGGATCTGCAGAGCAGGCTCCCAGCCCAGCCCTGCCCTCTCTGCTCTCCAGTTTCTGGTTATCATTGTCATCCTGGAAGTCAGTGGCCTCTGTGGTGCTTGGATTCTTTCCACTTGTAAATACACAATTGCTAAGTCACAGGAAAGATAGAGAAGCAATAGAAGTCTGATCCTCAGAGGCACCCTCACTCTGTGCCCTCTCCTGACACCAGGAAGTATAGAGACAGGGGATTCTGGGGTGGGGAGGGGACAGCAGGGACGTGCCACCATCCAACTTGTCTTCTTCAGGAAGGTGATGGGCAAGGCAGGCACATTTGTAGAATTGTAAAAGATATCCGAAGTCCCTGTCTAGAATCCCCAGTGAGGGGTTTACTCTCCTATCCTGGTTCAGAGGATTTATAAAGGCCTGTGGTAGCCGGGTGATGGTGGCACACACCTTTAATCCCAGCAAAGGCAAGTGGATCTCTGTGAGTTCCAGGACAGCAAGGGCTACACAAAGAAATCCTGTCTTGAAAAACAAAATAAAACAAAACAAGTCATGTGGTTTATTTGGGAGGTTATGACAGGACATGCCATGGGGACAGGAAAAGTAGGTCACTGGGCCAGTCACAGGGAATCCATCTAAATGCCTGGAGAAGGCTCAGTTCATAGACTGCAGGTCCAGCATACACAAGTCCTGGGTTCCACCCCCAGCACCGTCTAACCACGCGTCTACTTCTGTGGTCTCACAACGGGGAGATGGAGACCATGGGATCTCTGATTGACAGGTCCAGACCTATCAATAAGTTCTGAGCCAGTGAGTGATCCTGTCTCAAAACACAAGGCAGGGCTAGCAAGATGGCTCATTAGGAGAAGGTGCTTCCCAGCAAGCAGGACTCAAATGATGGAAGATGAGAACTGACTCCTCTAAGCTGTCCTCGGACCTCCATAAGATAAATCAAGTGAAAGTCAAAACAACTGAGACAATACAAGGTGGAGAACACTCTGAATTCAGGAGGCTGAGGCAGGAGTATCATGAGCTTATGTCTAACCTGGGCTACATGCCACAGCCTGCCTCAAACACTACCAAACCTGTGTCTGAGTTACTATCTATGCTCAAGGGGATAAGGAGCCAAGGTTTTGCTTCGCCAACTCACATTGGGTGTGTTGTATGAAGGTTGTGTGCACGGGCTGAGGGACAGGAAACCTACCTTTGTGTCCGCAGGCAGTCAGGCCACTGTGAGAGAAATGAGGGGCAGTGGAAACCTGCCCTTGCTGGGGACAGCCAGGTGCAGAAAGAATGTTTGTCACCCTGACACGTGGGGACATGAAACACAGGACCAGTCACCCTGTAAGTTGATGAGATTTGAGGAGAGACTGGGGAAAGTGTGGAAGGAAAGGCTTCCTTGGCTGGCCCTCTAGACACTGTCCGTTTGGAAGATGACACTGTACCATTGCGTGGCGGGGACGTTTTTAAAGACAGGATCTTCAATCCCTATGTAGCTGAGGATGACCCTGACCTCTTGGTATTTTTGTCTCCATGCCCCTGGCCATGGGACTACAGGTCTGTGCCACCATGCCTGGTTTATGTGCTGGTGAAGCCTGAACCCAGAGCATCATGGATGACAGGCAGGTGCTAACTGACTCAGCCACACCCTTATCAAGCCCATGCCAGTATTTCAAACCCTTTATTTAAAAAAAATATATCAAAATTGGAGGCCGGGTGTGGTAACACATGCCTTTAATCCCAGCACTGAGCAGGCAGAGGCAGATGGATCCCTGTGAGACTGGGGCCAGCTGGGTCTACCTAGAGAGTTCCAGCCCAATCAGGTTGGAGATTTATTGAGACTCTGTTTCAATAAATAAATAAAATATAAAAAGCAAAATCTAAATTTGCCCTTTATGTGTTGCAAAAAAAAATTTGGTTGTTAAAAGTATGATTTAATGCTGTCCTCTTTCTCTCTGAGATGCAGCCTCATGTAGCACAGGCTAGGCTACTCACTAAGCAGCTAAGTTGACTATGAACTCTAGACCTTTCTACATCCATCTCCTCAGTGCTGGGATGACAAGACTGAACATGGAGTGGCAGCCAAAGTGGGTGCGTAGCCAGCCTGCAGGTGACTCAGGTTCCTTGGTTACCGGGCAGACCAGATGTGCTAGCCTGAATGATTCAATTCTAGCCCAGAACCATGAGGAAAGGGAGAGAATGTGAAGGTAACCAAGGAATCCCCCAAATTCTCACTCTACTCCCAAGAAACAAACCTTAATACCCTGGCACTCAAGGCGTAAGACTAGGAGAGGTTCAAAGGCAGCTTTGGGTACATACTGCATGAGAGGCTAGCCTTAGGTATATGAGACCTTGTCTCAAAGAAAAGAAGAAACAGGGAGAGAAGGGAGAAAAGAAACAGGGAAGGGAAGGAGGGAGAAGAGAGGAAAGAGGAGAAGGAAGAGAGAAGGAGGAGGGAGGGGAAGAAAGGAAGGGGAGAAGGAGGGAGGGGGAGAGAGGGAGGGGAGAAGGAGGGAGGGGAAGAAAGAGAGGGGAGGAGGGAGAAGGAGTGAGAAGAGAGGAAAGAGGAGAAGGAAGAGAGAAGGAGGGAGGGAGAAGAGAGAAGAAGAATGAGGGAGGGAAGGAGGGAGGGAAGGAGAAGGAGGGACAGGAGGCAGGAGGCTCTCTCTAGTGGTTCCCTTTGCTGCTTCTGCAACCTGGAAGGTTCAAGATGTGGCCTCAAAGCACACATTGCTGACCCGGAGGAAGAATTATCGGGATTACAATGAACCTGGTGACTTCTCTGCACAGTAGAACATTGCCACAGAGAGGGCGTGCCATGCTCTTTATACAGTACCACTGAAGTAGACATAATGGGGAAACATCATTTAACAGTTTTTGTTGTGCTTCGGACAGAACCAAGGAAGACGCACAGGTTAGACAAACAGCCACCAAACTATTCTCCCAGGCACATTTTAACTTTAAAAAAGGACTCTCCTATAGCCCGGCTTGGACCTCAGTACTATTGGCTCAGGTGGAAATGACCCTGGGCCTCCTGCAAGAGTAGCCTATGCAGGTTTATGGCCTGTAGCACTGTCCAGCCTTCTGAGCAGACAATCTCAAGGCCCTGGTCAAGTTTGATGGGCCTTCACCATGAGAGAGAAATCAAGCCCAGCTGGTTCTCTGTATTGAAGTGCTCCATGTCCAGATTCAGACAACTGTGGACTGAAAAGATTCAACAAAGCTGGCAAGGCGGCTGAGCAGTAATAAGGGCTGTGTACCCTGATGACTGAGCCCAGGCCCTGGGACCCACATGGTGGGAGAAGAGAGCTGATGCCTGAGATTGTCCCTGCTCTATACACCTGTGTAGTGGAACAGAGGTGGAATAGTAATAATAATAATAATAATAATAATAATAATAATAAATAAAAATAAGAATAAAGGAAATCTAGGCTGGGCGTGGTGGCCACATTAGTGAGGACAATCAAGGCCCTGTTATTTTCCTGGGTTCTGAGAGAAAGAGGGGTTTGATTGCTAAGGGGTTCAGCACTTGTGGCTCCTTATTTTGATTGGCAGGTTTGGGTTAAAGGAAATCTCTGCCCTGCATGCCCTTCCCCATTGAGGCATCTGGTTCTATTCATATGCACAACCTATTATGCATATGCATAAGATGGTAAATAGGGAATTCTCCATTAAAAAAACTTGAGAGCCAGGCAGTGGTGGTGGCATGCCTTTAATCCCAGCACTTGGGAGGCAGAGGCAGGAGGATTTCTGAGTTTGAGACCATCCTAGTCTACAGAGTGAGATCCAGGACAGCCAGGGCTACACAGAGAAACCCTGTCTCAAAAAACCAAAAGAAAAAAATATATATACTTGAGACCACAGTCCTCCTTACTGTGTGTGAGCCAGTCCAGGCTGGATTTCCTCACACCCAGATACACTGAGAAATCCGTTTGAACAGAAACTCTGTTTGCTGGTCACCAAGGAATGAAAACTGAATTCTATTGTTTGCTTTTGTATGTGTGTGTGGTTTAATTATTACATTTATCAATTTAGCTGGATATATATGTGTCAAGGCAAGTCTGGAGGCCAGAGAACGATTGTAGGAGTCAGTTCTCTCCTTCCACCATTGGCTCTTGGGGGTTGAACTCAGGTCTTTAACCTTAGCAGCAAGTACCTTTCCTGACTGAGCTACACTGCCATGTCCCTGCATCATTGTTCAGAGTGGAGTGGACAATCAACTCGAAGCAGTTAACTGTCCCAGATTTCTAGATGTATCACTAGGAAAGGGGTATGGGTGCATGGCACGAGCAGGTGCAGGTCCTAGGTTATCTGTGCGTTGTTAGAAGACTGTGTGCATAGCCCAAGCCAGCATAGCCCAAGCCAAGCAGAGTCCCAGGCTGCCAAACCATTCTCTATGCTTACCTGCCTTGGAGCCTAGTTTCACTCACTGCCTTTAATGTAAATGGGATTCAGCTGTGGTTTAAACTAAGTGTTCCTCACTGCCTCGTGGTTTAGATGTTCTGTGGTCAGTTCTGGAGATTTGGGGAAGTAATTAAATCCAGAAAGCTCTGACATGACCCTCAGTTGGTCCTGGGCTGGACCCGAAAAAGACTGGTATTATTAGGATGGTTTCTGGTTTGAGGAAGTAGGTCAGTGGGGTTGGGAATTGGAGAGCCCAGATTAGTTCTCTGTACTCAGTAGTCAATTAGTAATTATTATATGAGGGATTGGTGAGGTGACTTACCAGGGAAGCTACTTGCCACCAAGGCTGATGAGCTGTTTGTTCTCCAGGACCCACATGGTAGAAAGAGAACTAACTCCTGCAAGTGGCCTTTTGACCTCCATAAATATGCTGGGTCACTGACTCTCTCTCTCTCTCTCTCTCTCTCTCTCTCTCTCTCTCTCTCTCTCTCTCTCAATGAACAAACAAATAAAAAATACTATGTGCAAGTGGAAGAGGTCCTCTACATAGTGACAAAGCAAGCCTTAGCCAGCCCAAACTTGTAGAGGCAAGATGTGCCAAGGCCTGCAAAGGGAAGGGCTCTTCTCCAGGTGGCTTCCTGGAACACCTCTTTGACTGGTGTGCTAACTTCTTTGAGCTCCAGTTCCCTCTCCTATAAGACAGAGAAGAAAGGAGCACCCTTTCTCATGAGACCATATTGACAGATGATACAAAGAAAGGAAGGAGGCAGCTTTGAATATGGTTCCTGCAGTCCTTCCTTTCACATGGAAAGAGCCTTAGAAATAAGTAACATTGTAACTCGGGGGAGGAATATGTGCTTAGCACGGGTGAAGCCCTGGGTTCAGGCCCAGAGAGAGGAGAGGGGGAGGAGGAGGGAGGGGGGAGGGGTAAAATGAGGGGGAGGGAGAGGAGGAGGGGGAGGAGGAGCACACATACCCATAATTCCAGCACTTGGGAGGTTGAAACAGGAGTCATGCCTGAGGCTAACCTGGGCTATATAATGAATTGGTATCTAAAGTAAACAAACAAGAAGATAAAAATAAATAAAACTAAGGCTGAGAATATAACCAAGTAGGTGGTGTGTGCACCTAGAATGCATGATGTGTGCACCTAGAATGCATGAGACCTTTGGTATGGTCCTTAGGACCCCATAAACCAGCAAACACCTATAATCCCAGTACTTGGCAAGTGAAGGCAAGAGAGTTAGGAGTTCAAGGTCATCCTCTGCTACATAGAGTGTTCTAAGCTAGCCTGTGTTGTGTGTGAGCTTGTCCAAACAAAACCAAAAGACGCGGGAACTGGGTAGGTGGCTCAGGGGCAAGAGCACTCACAATCATGAGAACCTAAGTTCAGATCCCAGGGCCTGCCCTTGGCAGCTTGGAACTGCCTGTGACTGGGTTGCTCATGCTGTGTGGAAACGCTATGGCTAAAAGCAACTTGGGAATAAAGGGCTCATTTCACTTTACAGTTTCTAGCCTATCACTGAGGGAAGTTGAGGCAGTAACTTGGAGGAAGGAGGCTATTTACTGGCCTGCTGCTCTTCATGGCCTGAGAGAAGGCTTCAGCCTTCCTTATATAAGCCAGGACCACTTTCTGAGAAATGGTACTACCCACAGTGGGCCTGCCAGGTCCTCTCTAATCAATCATCAATCCAAGCAGATGCCCTGAAGGTTTGCCTACAGGACAATCAATGAAGGCATTTTCTCATCTGACGTTCCTCTTTCCAGAGGACTCCAGCTTGTGTCAGCTGACCAAAACCAAACAAGGACATGTCCCTTGTCAGTTTAACACACCGATACAATACTATTAAACCATAACCCTTCCTTTCTTGCTTATTCCCAAGATCTCATATTAATATCACAGTATAAAACATTCCAACTTTTTTGTTTTTGAGACTGAGTCTCTCTGTGTAGCCTTGGCTGCCCCGGGACTCACTCTGTAGCCCAGGATGGCCTCAAACTCATAAAGATCTGCCTGCCTTTGACTTCCAAGTGCTGGGATTAAAGGTGTACATCACTACTTCTCTGCTTTAAAAAAACATAATCCAAGTCCCAGTCTTGCCAGGCAGTGGTGGCACAAGCCTTTAATCCCAGCACCTGTGAGGCAGAGGCAGGCAGATTTCTGAGTTCGAGGCCAGCCTGGTCTACAGAGTGAGTTCCAGGACAGCCAGGGCTACACAGAGAAACCCTGTCTCAAAAAACAAACAAACACAAACAAACATAAACAAACAAAAAAAGTCCTAGTCTTTAAAAATTCAAACACTTTAGAAGTAGACTTTTTAAGTATTCAAAGTCTCTCTAAAAATACAAAGTGTCTTAATTGTGGGCTCCTGTAAAAAACAAACAAACAAACAAACAAACAACTTATATGCTTTCTTACTCAAGAGGGAAGAACCAGGGTGTAGTCACAGTCAAGGCAAAGCAAAACCAAAGTCTAACAGTGTGAAGCTCAACTGTCTTGAGACTCATGAGCTTCTAGACCCTAAAGGGCTTGTGTAGCTCTGCTCTTTGGATCTGACAATCACAAGCTCAACTCGCAGGTTTAGGTCAGCTCCACCCCACAGCAACTGCCCTTGGTCCTGGCATCTCCAAAATGCCTAGGTCCCCACTTCAACTGGGATGCACCTACAATAGCCTGTACTGTGCTCCCTTCCGAGGCTCTAGCCCTGCCATATAATACTCAGCTTCTCTCCAGGACTGCTCCAATTCTGGGTTCTCTATCGCAACTGTGCCCAAACCTTCACAATGGTCTCTCCTGGCCTCTCACAGTGCCAAGTGTCAGCGGCTCTCCATGACTCCTTCATGCCTGAAAAACAAGTACCACCTGGGAAACATACATGTTACTAAGTTTGGGTGCAGCACAAGGTGTAGCTTTGGCTCTGTCTGGTTCCTGAGGGCTGACCTGAGCCATCTCACCTCAGGGATGCTGGTCTCTTCTTAGTCACAGCTGATTCTTCAGCCTCACTGAAAAGTTTAATGGTTTCAGCAAAGCAAATTTTTCAGTTTAGTGAGTTTTGTCTCATTTATAGTCAATTTTTCATCTCCAGCTGACCAGAACCATAGATTTTTAATTCCAAATGTTGAACGGAGGCTGGAGAGATGGCCCAGCATTTAAGAGCACAGACTGCTCTTCCAGAGGTCCTGAGTTCAATTCCCAGTAACCACACAGCTGCTCACAGCCATCTGGGATCTGGTGCCCTCTTATGTTGTATCTGAAGACAGGAACTCTGTGTGTGTATATGTGTGTGTGTGTGTTTGTGTGTGTGTGTCTGTGTCTCTGTGTGTGTCTGTGTGTATATCTGTGTGTGTGTATCTGTATGTGTACCTGTGTGTGTGTGTGTTGAATGGCCCTCATAGACTCTTTAAGGGACTTTAAACGTTCTTCTGAAGCTTCCATGGTGTGTGCCGCTTTCAGAATTTCCTTCTAAGTTCCCATAGGCACTCACTCATTAAGCTCCTGTTTTAGTTAGGGTTTCTATTACTGTGATGAGACACCACAAGCAAATGCAACTTGCTCACATTTCCAGGTAAGAGTCCATCTCAGAGGGAAGTCAGAGCAGGAACCTGGGGGCAGGAGTTAGCTAACAAAGAGGCCATGGAGGAGTACCTCTTACTGGCTTGCTCCTCGTGGTTTGCTCAGCCTGCTTTTCTTTCTTTGTTTTGTTTTGTTTTCAAGACAGCTTTTCCCTGTGTAGCCCTGGCTGTTCTGAAACTAATACTGTAGACCAGACTGGTCTCTAACCCAAAGATCTGCCTGACTGCCTCCCGAGTGCTGGGATTAAAGGTTTGTGCCACCAATGAACACTCAGCCTGCTTTCTACTAGAACCCCAGATCACTAGCTCAGAGGTTGCACCACCCATGATGCACCGGGCCCACCCACATCAATCTCTAAAACCATCCTTCATAGGCTTGCCTTCAGCCAGGTCTAGTGAGGCATTTTTTCCGTGGGGTTTCATTTCCTCCTCTTAGATGACTCCAGCTTATGGCAAATTAACATAAAAGTAGTCAGCACCGCTCTGAACACTCATGGCTTTTCTGGCCCAAAATTCCAAAGTCCTTGAACAGTCCTCCAAAAACATAGTCAGTTTTGTCACAGAAATACCCTACTCCTAGTACTAATTTCTGTCTTAGTTAGGGTTTCTATTGCTGTAGTAAAACACCATGACCAAAGCAACTTGGGAAGGAAAGGGTTTACTTTGCTCTATCATTAAGAGAAATCAGGGCAGGAACCTGGAGGTAGGAGCTGATGCAGGGACCATGGAGGGTGCTGCTTACTGGCTTGTTCTCATGGCATGCTCAGCCTGCTT